>NC_069716.1:21823807-22148599 GCF_027358585.1 Pangasianodon hypophthalmus
CTCTATCTATCTCTCACTCTGTCTCTTCATCTCTCTCTGTCCCTAACTATTAATGACAGACTCCCAGTATCACCCACAATCACTCACCTATTTATGATCTATAGAGGATTGACTTCATTACCAGGTGCGAAAGAGAGAGAGAGAAGGTTCTTTAAAGAGCTGCCCTGTGCTCAACTCTCAGAGCCTGGGCCCCACAGGAAATCTTTGTAAATTTTATTACAGCTAAAAGGCATCCATCAGTGAGTTCTTATGCCTCTTTTTTCTTCTTCTTCTTCCTTCTCCGGCTGCAGTTCCTGCTGCCGCTTTAAAATGAGGTTGCTTTAGTGCTGCCATGAAAAGAACTGTCACAAAAGGTTCCTCTTTGAGAGTAAGGGTCCTCTGATTCATTAAAAACAGAATGGAAGGAAGTGGCGCTTTTGTACATGAAGAGGCTGAATTTGTGTACTTGAGCAGGATGTTCAAGTGTGTGTGTAAGACAAAAGTTTTGAGCGCGCTTTTATGATAAACTCTTCTTTTCTGGTCTGCATGGCTAATCCTCTTTCCGTATTGTCGATGGCACCTGTCTCATAGAGCAGGATTGTATCCTAAAAGGAAATTTGACAGTTTCTGACACCTTTCAGGGTCTTCATGTGTTCACAAATATGAATGAATTATTTGGAGTAAACAGATAATGTGGTCTAAATGGATGCAAAACAGACATGACTAGGAGGCACTAATTTAATAGCCTTAAAATAGGCTATTAGTAATATTTTATTATAGAACCACATAGAAATAGAACAAATTACATTTGCTAGAAAACATCACCGACAGGTAGAACAAAAATAATAACTATGTGTATGTTTATGTACATGTATACAGCATATATGTACACATATGTTTTATGTGTGTGTGTGTGTGTGTGTTCCACAGGGCTCTGGGTGCAAACCCACTATATTGTGATTGTGAGCTTCGCTGGCTCTCACAGTGGGTTAAAGCTGGTTTTAAGGAGCCTGGCATTGCTCGCTGTACTGGACCACCTGATATGGCTGACCGCCTGCTTCTGACCACGCCCCTCAATCGCTTCCAGTGCAATGGTGACCTTCTGTCTCTTTTTTCTATTTCTCTTTTTCAGTGTGTGTCCTTCTCTCAATCTCTGACAGGCAAAATCACCCAAGTGCTCAAACCCTTAAAAGCCAGTTAAAAGTGTTGGGGGATTAAGCAAGTGATTTGAGATTAGCAAGAGATTAAAGGGATTTTTATATATTTGGATGGCACAGGACTTAGTGACCCCCTTCTGTGATCCCCTCTTTGTGTCCACTTTTTAATGTCACCGTCTCTCCTTCAGTGCATCATCATTGGGTGTGGTGTATGTGGGTTTTTTAATCATAGGATGAGAAAAGAGTACACTAAAGCCGGATTTACAGTGTATGGTTTCCAACCTGATTTTACTGTCTCACCCATTGAAAATGTAATGGTGAAATGTAAACTAAACGTGCTAAAGGAATGAAAAAAATATGTTTATTACCTGAGGCACACTTTGAAGAATGTTTCTGTTTATGTTTCTCTATTTTCTGCATGATCATGTTGATTGATGACATAAGCAGAACATAGCGGTTTTCTTTCATCGCAAGTCTATCGTTAGAGGAACTTCATCATATAACCTGACATGGAGAAGGTGCGTTTTCGCACAATCTGTTCCAGGGGACTCGGGGTACAAGGCAGGGGACACCAACCCATCGCAGGGCACAGTCACACAATCATTACAGACAATTTAGGTGTGAGGCAAATGTGCTAACCACTAAGCCCAGTGTGAAATCAACAGTCTAAAGCCGGCTTAAGGGGTGGTGCCAACTAATTGTATGGAACAAAGTTGCATTTGCAGAATTATCAGATTTCTTCCTCAGTGCAAAATGATTCGCAGTGTGATGGCATTAGTGTATTGACTTCACTGAGATTGGATCAAATTACCTGACATATGGGGTGGCAAAACTTATTTCAGTGGTGGTCCATTCGTGTAGCCATGCCCTCAACTCAAATTTTTTCTTTCCTCCACTCATCGCTTTTCCTCTCTCTCCCAACAGGTCCTGTTGATCTGAATATGATGTCCAAGTGCGCCCCCTGCCTGGCCAACCCATGCCAGAACAACGGCACGTGCGTTAGTGATGTCACAGGCTCCTATCACTGCACCTGTCCCTTTGGCTACAAGGTGAAAGATCGTTTTGTCCTCACACACTGCAAATACCTGTGCAATTCATTCCTACTCAGGCATATCCCCTTCCCTAGTTTATTATACATAGCCTGTTTGAGTTATGCATATCATTACAATAGTGCAAGAAAGAAGCTTATATCATCAATCTTCCTGAGCTTGCTCAATATATTGGAATCTCCTCTGCCCATGCATGCACAATGCTCAGCGAGTGATCAATGGAGAAACGCTAAGACGTCCAAGACTGCAGATTTAGAGTCCTAGTCAGGATGTGCGTACGGCTATATTACACGTCATGCTGTTCAGTGTGTTTATGAATATTGTTCAGACAGATGAGTCATGAAACTGATGAAGTGTGAGATCAGTAGCAGGATAAAGACCAAACGGCAATAAAAAAAAATAATAATAACTATTGCATCTAATCTGCTGCAGAGTTTAATGATAACGTTTGCTTAATATTGCCTTAAATAATCAATAATGACATACTGACAGTATTTATACCAAATATTCAGGCAATTTAGGATGTTTTTGTCCCTATAGATTATAAAACTATACGTCTATACATGGCTGAATCTGTTAATTAAAATAAGACCAACTTTGTCACGCTTCATTTTTAAAATTCTTAATACAAACGCTGTTAGCACAATTAGATCCTAAACTAGGCTTACTAATATTGTATTCTGTTTAACTAAACGAGGAAGCGGGGCACAGTGCCTCACACCTCCAGGGTGTCTGGTTCGATCTTGAGCTCAGGTTACTGTCTGTGTGGCGTCTCCCGTGTTCTTCCTGTGTTTGTGTGGAGGTCATTGTGTTTGTGTGGGTTTCCTCAGGGTTCTCTGGTTTCTTCCCACCTCCCAAATATGTGCCAATAGATGCACTGAATACACTAAATTGCCCTTAGGTGTGAAAGTGTGTATGAATGTTGCCCTGCGATGGACTGGCGTACCATCTCTGGTGTATTCCCGACTCACGCCCAGTATTCCCAGGATAGGCTCTGGATCCACTACGACCCTGACCAGGATAAAGCCGGACTGAAGATGAATGAATTAATGAGGAATTAATTCAGGAAACCAAGAATCATGATCACAGTTAAAAGACAATTAGTTGGGCAGTTTGTGTGTGTGTGTGTGTGTGTGTGTGTGTGGCATCTTTTGATTGGTTATGGGATTCCTGTCAGTGTCTGTCTGCAGTTGAACAGATAAGAGTTTCACCTCTTGCCCTCTAGAACACAAAAGACAATGGCTCCCCTTTTAATTAAAATCCCTGCACCCAAGGTTAAAACAGGTGTGCGTGTGTGTGTGTGTGTGTGTGTGAGTGTGTGTGTATATTTCAAGCTCTCTTCCATTTTGACAGCCTTCCCTTCCCTTAGCCTTCTTCTCTTTCTCTGTTGAGTCCAGATTGATTAAAACACAGGAAGTGAATCAAACGCTAGCAGTATAGAGGTGGCGAGAAAGAAAACGGCTAAACACAGTAGCTGTGAATGGTAGAGAGGAAACAAGGAAAGCAGAAGTTTTGCCTGAAATTGGAAGTAGGCGACAGCAGTGGAGTGCTAAATGGATCTGAACATATTATTCCGCTTTTTTTTCTGTTTGGGCCAGGATGTGGGAAGGAGAAACCCAAACCAGACATTTGTACTGACAGTGTAAGAGCTCCTGTTACACCCATTTCAGAAGAGTCTAACACAATAAAGCATGTTCCAGCTGCTAATAATTCCTCCAGAGAAATGTATAATGTATTATGTTTACTGGCAGTTTAGTCTTACTGTCTCTTTCTGACCTCTGGGTCTGAATGTACAAGCATGTGCAGAAAGTGTGTGTAAAGTCTCTAACTGAACCACTGACTTGACTTGTAAGTCTGCCAAAATCCAGACACCACACCATTGCTTACACTGCTCATTGCTTTCACAAATCTAAGCTAAGTGTGTGCTGTAGTTTCTGATTGTGACTTTGTGTACACTTAGGTGTTGCATTTGATCATTTAATCTTCATAAGACTTGTTAAATGTGATCTCTGGTTAGCCAGATTGAACTCTGACACAAATCAGCTCATTATACTTGATACATTTTTTTTTTTTTTTCTTTATGGAAAATAAGGCTGATGCATCAAATTTTTATAGCACTCATAAAATGCTATAGTATTGCATGACTTTTTGGTTGTGAAATGTGGCTTGGAGAGATGGATGCATCTACATATATAACATCAGGTTAAAAAGTGATCGAAATGTGTCTTGGCTGCACATTTAAATAATTTTGATACTCAAGATGCATGAATTGAGGTCTAAACAGAGCTATTGTATTCTAAAATTAGCTGTTTCATCAAGTACAAGCAACAGATCCTTTTTAGCAGGTATGTTAAAGGCATAAATCATTTTGAGTCGTATTGCTGCTATAAATTCTGTTTTGTGTTTTTCTGCTGTCTCAGGGACGGAACTGTGAGATCCCCATGAATGCCTGCCTGAGTCAACCCTGTGTCAACGGGGGCACGTGTCACCTCTCACCCGGTCAGGATGGTCACTACAGGTACACACTGCGCTCTCTCCCCGGCCGTGTTAAGTGCTATTTTACTGCTAGGACATCATCTCGATTCTGGAAATCTTTATGTCTTTAAACTACACACTGACAGCGTTGCTACTAAATACATTACGTTTCAACTCTATTTGCCAGGTGCACTTTAAAAACCAGGAGCCAGCCAGATTTTTAATGTCCCAGTAAATGTCCTGCCTTTGGACACTCTCTGCCTCCTAAATCACCTTGTAACATTTTAAATGCATGCAGCTCTGCCCTTTCCATTCGATTATTGAGAGGCCTCGGCCTCTGTGTCCAGACAAGCAACAAATAGGCCCGCGTCAGGTTCCACTTGACATTACAAAAACAGCAATGAAACGGCTGCGGTGAGCCATTTGGATGGAGTGGGGTCAGGGTGCGTGTTTGTGGCGTGGGTTGATGTCAGTGCTGGGGGAGTGAGTATGATATATCTGCTCCAGCCTAGCCACTGCCCTTTGAGCTAGAGCCGTCTCTGAAAGCTGGAAGTCTGAGTGGCATGTGGTGGGGAGGGTTCGGGTGGAGGTGCCTGGGTGGCACCAACGAGCATATGAGCTGGTTACTGGGTGAGATAAGTGTTGCTGGTCTTTCATGGCAAGTCTCCATGGAGACAGGGCTTTATCAAACACTGCGCTTCCTCCGAAGCCTCAGTCACCAATGGTGCCAAGCCACAACATACAATAGGGTTTAAAAGGAAACCTTGAACATGTAATTTTAAACCATTAAAAGCAATCTGTGTAGAATAATAAATTGTTAAATGTGTTTTAGTGCCTAAGATAAAAAAAAAAAAAGCCAGGATCTACGAATATACATTTATAGGCATATGGATAAAGCCCCATGTACTACATCATCCCAAATCAGTTATCGTCTAATTAAGTGCTAGTAAACCTGCTCTCATTTATCACAGGTAAACAAGAACACCATTTTAGTACCTGAATCTCGATTTTTTTATTGTTTTATTCTCAGCAGTTTATTTAAATATGTTCCGCTCTACATAAGCCAAAAGTCCATTTCAAAATCAAGTAAAAATCCATTGCTTTAATAATTTGCATAATGGACAAAACACCTAAACACCTAAACACCAGTCTATGTAAACGAATCAGCAGTCCAAGAGGGGTCAGTTTTAACCCTTTCATGCATAAATTATTAAACTTTCATGCATAAATTATTAAACTTTTTTAAAGAATCATTTATTTGTTCATTTATAAGTATCAAGACATCAAGTAACATTTTAGATGTAAAATATTTAATATATAACATTTTGACCCAAATTATAAAAAAATTATATTTATATATTTTTAACAAAAACAGTAATTATGTATTTAGCTAAGAATTTATATGATGTGTTATGAAAGAAAAAACTAATAATTTTTGATAAAATCAAACCTTTTTGCGTAGAAAGTTTAGACAGAATGCCTAAGACATGTTGTATCTGTCAATATTGCCGATGTAGGATTGGGAGGAGCAGCACTTGATGGAGTAATAAAAATCAGGATAATGATGTATATAACAATAGGGCGATTTGGAGGTTACTTATATCTAATATAGTTCTAAAAAAATATATACAATTAAAAAAACAACCTTAAATTAATGGTCTCTTAATTTCAGTGTGGACGCCATAAGGAAGGGTTAAGTTTAACAATATTTTAGCCCCCGGAAATAACCCTTCAAGAACACATCAACAGACATTTAACCTTCAAACACCAGTTAATACAAGAGTTCATCAATTTGTTAACATTATTTACAGTGGATTAATGATGTTCGTTCATGTTAACTAAAGCTGGAAATAATGTTAGCTAAGGGGAAATGTAAAGCGTTCCCAAAACCTCATATTTGCTGACAGCTATAGCAATAATAAGCTATAGCAATAATAATGCATAATGCCTAGAGCTACACTAACCAGTAGTTAAGATTCCCAGTTAGCACTTTTTTGAGATCACCTGCATGCTTCTGTTACACTGAGGTAAAAAAACCAAAAAAAAACAAATGAAGTGGTGTGTTAACAAGATAAAATTTTAAAAAATTTTCTCAAACGCCATACCACCAGAGTTAACAGCAGCCTGTCTCTGTTTCGGTCCCACTCCAGCTGTGTGTGTCTGCCTGGTTTCGAGGGCGAGCGGTGTGAGGTGAACCCCGATGATTGCGAAGACAATGACTGTGAGAATAACTCCACTTGCGTGGACGGCATCAACAACTACACCTGCGTCTGCCCTTCCAACTACAGAGGTACTGTCCAAAACCGATTCTGTGCAGCAACACTGTGATAGTTTACAGTTATTAGAGCCAGCACACACACACACACACACACACACACACACACACACACACATACACACAGGATTTAGCAATAAGAGACCAGGTGCTACTTTGAGCTCAAATCTCATTCACTGGGATTACATTGTTCGAGGAGTACATTTCCTCCAAGCGTTATTGCTTTGTTAGCCATTTTTAGTTACACTGCTGCGAGGCTATAACCCGATCCTTGTTTATTCATCGGCACCTTATACAGTTAAGGTTGCTTTGAAATAATACAAAAACTGTGAGAGGATAATGCATTCAGAACCAAAAGCAAGAGTGTGACAGACGTCCTGACTCAGCGATGTTAGAGTAAAGGCTTTTGCTTGTGTACTGCAGGACTGAGAGGACTGAGAGGAGAGATGCAGCTGTTTTCAGCAAGCCCTGTTATTACTCACAGGAAGTCTAATTGTATCCTCCTCTGGGAGCGGGTAGAGCGTATGTGTGTGTGCCCACTGTGGTACCAGCTTTGGACTGGAAGCCAAAACTGTAGGCTTGCCCTACACACAGCTGCTGTATAAAGCCGAGCAGTTGACGAGAAGGGAAGCCCCAAAGCAGGTCCACAATTAGAACTCCTGTAAACAGTTTTCTTCTTCTTTTCTTCTATGTAGTGTTCACTCTTTCATTGCACTCATACGCACTCCAGGGTTTTTGGGGGTTTTTTTGCAGGGAACTATAGTTTCGGATGCTTTCACATATGAAGTATTTGTCCATTTGATTCAAACCTTAGTGTGTTTTCAGTGGCGTGGTTCCCCAGTTATGCAGGTGAGAACACAGCAATTACACTCGGATGCAAACCAAAACAAGAGCATCTGAGTGTCTGAGTGAACTCAAGTGCAGATCGATTGCAGTGAGAAAATTATTTCAACCCAGCTGCTCCGTGTATTTTGGCTTGTGTGCAGCATTTTTCTTGTAGATGCAAACTGGTAAACTGAGCCACGAGGTGCAAACTGAGCCAAAGGACAGAGCTGTAGAACTGCAGAAATGTTCTGCTCATTTGGCACGACAAACAAATAAGAGAAAATAAACACTGGATGCAATACACAAAATGTTTTCAACTAGTTATTTATAGAATTATCAATTCATTTATTTAGTGCCACAATTTAACACAATTGACAAAGGTTTGTTCTGAGGATGTAATTCTACAGAAAGTTGTACAAGTATATTTTCATATATTTTTTTTGCTTTTGGGTTTGTTTAATTATGTGCAGTGTGACACCAAACCAACCAAAAATTTCAGACTCGACAAATAAAACAGTTAGGTGTAAAAGCACCTAGTGCATCTAACACTTTAGACCAAAATCTAATGATTTGACATTGAGTTCAGTAATGACCTGGAGACCTGGAGTGAAGAAACATCCGTAGTGTTGCTATTCAGGACAGATAATCAAGGGTTAAGATAAGGTCTAGACTACAGTCTACACTAAACTCACTTATAATACAAGTCTAAGGGCAGGTGTTGAACTCCACTGATAAAGGTTTAAAATATTAAACTGTATAACTCAAATGAAGTTGCCGTCTAACAGTGAAGGATTTGGGATGAGACAGACATGAGGGGAAGTCAGACCAAAGCTGTTATTATGCACTTTCAGGCAATTTTCCAACACTGGAGCAATACAGTAAAAAGACATTTGGGTTATTTACGCTTTCCCCGAAGGTTTTATGGAACATCAGGCAGAGAATGAGGCACTTTTGTGCTTCCTGTGAGCTACATTGATTGTGTAGGTAGTTCCATCTCTGAAAGAATAAATTATACAGATTTAGAGGTTAATTTACAAATACTTGTAAATGTGTAGTACATGGAAATTAGGCTAAAAACACTGGAGTCCTCTTTTAATTCCAGTACTATTATTGATATTGCCGAGGGCTGCAAAATGCAAATGAACCCTCCACAAAAATGTGTTTTGCTTTTTTTCCTTCTTCACAAAAGCTCCTGACACTTACGTGGGTGTTTTGTAATAGGTTATTGCCATACAGTCCTACAAATGTGAATAATTTTGGACAAATTTAACCAAATGTAGAGTTTACAAGTGTGTTTTAATGTGTACTACAATAACAATATAGTATTGTGATTATATCATTCAACCCTTCAAGCCAACTCATCTCCGTTTCTACTGCTCTGTTTTTGTGTTGCTTCTGTTTAGTTTAGCACTATAGTGATCTCTCCACATCCTATTGGATCTTAAATGCCCTTCAGTTTTACCATGTAGATTTGATTAAAAAGCCACAGCCTCAGTCGTTTGCCAGGCTGCGGGCGCAGATGCTGAGCTGGGTAAAGGAAACAGTGGGCCACAGAGGGCTGCACATGTTTAACTGCATCTCCACTCAACATCCAGTCAAAGCCCCAGAGTCGGATGGGGGAGAGTTGAGGAAGCAGGCCTGGCGAGCTCATCCAGAGCCCGGGAGGCTGCATCTGTTTCCGTGTGTGTGTGCTACATTTGTATTTCTACACACTGAAACAGTAAGACCCTCAAGTAAATAGTGGTAGAACAGAGGGCTAGTGTGTGTGTGTGTGTGTGTGTGTGTGTGTGTGTGTGTTTGTTTGAGAGAGAGAGAGAGAGAGAGAGGATGTCCAGCAGCAGGTGGAAGGATAAAGAAGACACACTGAAGCTTCTAGAGAGAATGATTTAGTGCTCTCAGAAGAGTCCTGGAGCACTGTGGCTTGCCAACACACACACACACAAACACACACATTCACAGACGCACACACGCACACACACACACACACACACACACACACACACACACACACACACACACACGCTTGACAGCAGACAAATGGTCCAGTGAGTAAAAAAAATGTCAGTAGACCTCCAGGGAGTCGTCAAACACAAGGATGACCCATTCTCCACGCAACTGCTAGCTAAATTTTTACTACCGCAGTTTGAGCTGTTTAGCATGTGATACAGCTGTGACAGCTGCAGATACAGGTGTTATAGAGGTTATATCTATCTGTATCTGTGTATGTGCATTAGGAGACCTGTGTGAAGAGGTAGTGGACCCCTGCCTGCCTGGGTTTGACCCCTGCCAGCACGACTCCAAGTGTGTGCCTCTCAGTAAGGGCTACAGGTAAGTGTGTCATCTTCAGGGCTGAAAGGTCAGAGTTCAGAGGGTCGAGTATAGGATGAGCACACCAGATGATTTGCAATACATGGATTGTGGCTTGTCCAATACATGCAGTGTGTATGTGTCGTAGGTGTGAGTGTTTGCCAGGCTATGTGGGGCAGCACTGTGAGCAGGACTACAATGACTGTCTGGAGAACAAGTGTCAGCATGGGGCCGAGTGTGTGGATGCCATCAACGGTTACACATGTGTCTGCAAGGATGGTTTCAGGTAAGACACACACTACATATTTACATATACACATGCATTATTTTGGAAGTCAAATCGAGTACAAACGTAACCATACACACCAGGCTGTCCAGAATGGGTATATTCCTTGGTAGTCCATCGCAGGCCAACATGTACACAAACATTTACACACTGATTCACACCTAGAGGGAATGCAGCATAGCCAGTCCGCCTACCAGCACGTTTTTGGGGGAGGGGTGAGAGAAAACTGGAGGAAACCCACACGGACACAGGAGAATATGCAGAACTCCACACAGGCAGTAGCTTGAGATTAGGATCAAGTCAGGGACCCAGGAGCTTAGGATCAAATCAAGGACCCAGGCGCTGTGACCCGGCAACACTGCACCACTGTGCAAATGAACAAACTGCTGTATGAGTCCCCAGTATGATATTTCATGTGGTGATGTTGTGTTGGGTTCTAAAAACCATTATGTTATTCCAGATGTAGTAAGCATATGTAGTGAATAGGAAGCCAGTTGGAATTTGAGGCTAACACACACACACACACACACACTAATAACTGTGACGAATAACTGTGAAACAAAAACATTATTTACTTAGCCACAGTAATGTTTCGTTGTCTGTGATACTGAGCCAGATTCTACATTTTCATTTTGTCTTTTTGCATGTACTGTACACACACACACACACACACACACACACACACACACATATATATATATATATATATATATATATATATATATATATATATATATATATATATATATCTCAAATCCCAACTGGCTTCCTAATCACTGTACAGTATATGCTGCACTGGGGATAATAACATATGGTTTTGATCACCGTGTGTAGTGCACTGTATCCCTAATAGAACATCACCACTTACATGAAATATCAGATTTAGGACAGATAGTTTGTTCCTGCGGGCAGCATGGCCGTGCAGCAGGTAGAGTGGCTGCCGTACAGCTCCAGGGTCCCCGGTTCGATCTTGAGCCTGGCTTATTGCCTGTGTGGTGTTTTGAATGTTCTCCCTGTGTTCATCTGGGTTTCTTCCAGGCTCTTTGGTTTTCTCCGACCTCCCAAAAACATGCATGTAAACGGATTAACAAGTCTAAATAGGCCCTAGGTGCAAATGTGTGTGTGCATGGTGCCCTGTGTGCACTGGCATCCCATTCAGGGTGTATTCCCACCTCCCATCCTGTGTTCCTGGCATAGGCTCTGTAATCTTGACCAGGATAAAGTGGTTACTGAATATGAATGAATGTGTTTTTTATGTTTCATATTTACTTAGAAAATGATTAGCTAAGTATAGAGATGTGTAAAAATAATGTATTCTACAAATGACATGCCTTTATTTGGACTTCTTTTGCTACATTAAAGCACCACAAGGCCCAAAATGTTTTAAAAGCATATTTAGGTGGCTAAAAGAAGAACACAGAATCTTAAACTGGAAAATAAATGAATAAATAAATAAATGTCTTCAGATAAATAAATATTATGAAAGTTTGAAAGTTCTGACAGCCCAAACACACAGCCGTAATACACGGACATATGCTTAAGTACACATGCACTTGCACATACACACACAAACACACCCCAGGCTCCTGAGCTACAGATGGTGCTTTATTATATGGCACTAGGCTGCCTCATCCGAGCCGAACGGCAGATGAATCTCCATGTGGCTAATTATAGTGCTATAAGTGTGGGACTGCCTTGTGGATATGAGTGAGCGTGTGTGTTTTTGCATGTGTGTGTTGGTGTTTGTGTATGCTAAACATGCGTGTGTGCGTTTGGTGCAATCAGTGCCAGCTAGCAGCAGGATGGCACAACTCATCAGTTTCTGAAAGTCTCCGTGTCTCTTGTGCGCGGAGTTGTTACTGCGGCAGCCGGATGAACAATAGCTCTTTCTCTGCAGCGGCTGGTAATTAAGTGTTAGCGGCTTGAGCTCTGCATTAATTCGGCTTACCACCCACCCTGGCACTCTGTCAATATTATAACATGATTTTCATCTTAGTAACAAAAACGTCTGGTTAATCTATGAAAAAGATTAGAAGCAAAAAAATTCCACTGCTCAGCTTTTCAGAAAATATTTAACGATCCGTTCAGCAGCTTCATTCATATGTGAATGTTTATTTGGCTTTCCTTTTTCCCTCTGTGTTTAGTGGGCTATTCTGTGAAAACCCTCCTCCCATGATCCTGCTCCAGAAGACCAGTCCATGTGATCAGTCAGACTGTCAGAACGGAGCTCAGTGTCTTCTGATCGAGGGTGAACCTGTGTGTCGCTGTCTGCCCAGCTTCTTCGGCAACAAGTGCCAGAAGATGCTTACCGCACACTTCCTCGGGAAAGACACATACATAGAGCTACCCGGGTCTTCTATCCGTCCTTCCACTCATATATCTCTGCAGGTATGATCCACATCTCTAAAGCACTTATTATAAACAGATATCAGGGCAGCTTATTTGTATTTCTTTCCTGTACACCAAACCGGCTCCTGTATATCCAATCTAATCTTCATAAAGCAGGTGTGTTAGATTAGACATGCAGGGCAGTAAATATTCAGAAGCTGCTACAGGCAGCTGTTTCCCAGTCCTTCTATTTAACCAGCTTCCAGTTTAGTCTATGATTATCCACTGCAGGGTTCAAACAAAAGAAACAGGAACCAATAAGACTTGGAGTTCTGCTCTATTTTATTTACAGCCACCCTTATCCAGGGCGACTTACATTTATCACATTTACACAAACAAGCAGGGTCAAGGGCCTTGCTCAAGGGTCTAGTAGTAGCAGCTTGGCTGTGCTGCAATTTGAGCTCATGACCTTCTGATCATTAGTCCAACGTCTTAACCACTGTGCTGCCACTGCCCACATATTTTCCCCCACTTTGAGAGAAACTGGAATAGTCATAGTGATGACAATTATCATCGTTTCAGTGTGTAATGACATCATTGTTAAGGGCAAAATAATGCTTGGAAGAAGTCATTTGTTCGATGGGTTATTTGTATAACCAGCTTATATTAACTGCGTAAAAGTAGTGGATGAAAAGGCTTGTTGACAGAGGGTTTTTAAATGTTGTTGTTGTTTATTTCAATCCATTAGTGAACATACGCTAAAACAAAACGAACATAGCACTAAACAAACCATTACAGTATCTTCAACTTGAATTGGTGGCCAATGAAAAAGCACAATTCCTGTTTCTTTACTTTTTGAGGATGTAACAGCTATCCATAGCTACACAATGAAACTGTTAGGCTTGAGCAATGCGTTATATATCACGAGGTCTCATTGACAGTATAATAAGAATGATGTGAGGCAATGTATAACGCACACTCGTTTAAAGACAGATGGGCAGCTGCATTCATGAGATCCAGTCTGTAATGCTCTACTGGCTTCATGTCATGTTTCCTCCAAACATAGTGTACAGAAAACTCATAACACTTTCCTTCAGACCAAAAAACACTAAAATTATAGTTCTGTTGTCTGTCCTTTTGTGTCATTTGTACTTTGATTGGAAAATATGTGCTTAGTCTGTCTGCTTTTAGTTTCTCCTCTAATAGATAAAGTTATCCACCTTGTTCATGTTCATTAAACCTGCAACTGTATTCCACATGAACCTTCTCAGTCAATGCTGATGACATGTTACAGATGTGTCAGTGAAGCGGAGGTCAGATCTAGGAGGTGTTTCACTCTGTGGAATCATCTCTGACTGTCACTGATAGGCTGCTTGAATCTACAGTCTGGGCTAGAAAGAAATCAGCCCCAGCCTTGCTTCTTCATAATATTTTTTCTATTTTTTCTTACAGCTATCAGTGGTGGTGTTGTGCTTATTTCCACAAAAACCCAGAATAATCCACCTTGAGACATTTGTTAACAGCAAATAATCTGATGCGACTGTCAAAAATGAAAGATTATATTGATGTATTTTTTTATCTTTGAAAAACAAGGAGGCTTAGCCCTGTTAGCCCACGTATACAAGCCATCCCTCTTCATAACTGACTGATTGTCTTTTGTTATAATGTGCGTTTTCAGCTGTTTCTACTGACATCACTCATTTTGAAGACTGTTCTCTGTGACTGCAACAAGCAGAAAGAACTAATATTTCAACACAGAACACAGCAATAAATGATTTGCTGTCATAAAGAAGCCGTAGTTCATTCTCGATGCTCACTTAATCATAGCAAGTCATGGATGGATCATATCCCAGTGACAATTTTCTCTGACATTAGCAATCTACCTTGGTTTGTGGATAAACTTTTTGAACTAGCTGTGGGACGCCTTTGATGTCATACTTCTTCAAATTAACATTATAAATCTCAACCTTGGTTTAGCCTGTCTCAAAGCAAACATAGAATTTGCTCTAGTGCCATTTACGGCTCACAAGGTTTTAGTTACTGGAAGAAAATGTTCCCTGCAGGCTGTGTAGTTTAGTTACAAAGTCTTAACCAACCCTGATTCAAGTCCTCAGTGTCTTGTAAATTATTTGAGAGTTGAATTAGGTGTTTGAACGTTCCAGTATTCGGAATAGGATACACTGCTGTAGACATAATACATCACCACTTAAGGTCAGTCACCAGCATATTTCTTACACCCACAATCTATCCACAGTCTCCTGAGCTATCTTGTGGACAGACAAAGTCAAACATCCAACAGTGAGATACACCCACAACATCCTCCTCCTCCTCAACCCCTATCAACACACTACCATGGGCAGCCATCACTGTCAGTCTGCTTTGTAGCTGTCCATGCCTGTCTCTCATTCTGATCTCACCTAGCCTAGCCATGGAAAGCGATCTACCTTCCTAACATCTGTTCCAGGGCTTTTATCGGTTGCAGCTCTCAGTCCAGCTCCACTGACATTATTAGAATGTCACCTTTTGTCCACTAGCATGAATAATACCTCCCTAGAGGACATATATTATGGTAATGGAAGTTGAGCCAGCTCTGTTATCGGCTGCAATCATGAGCCCCCTCGTCACGGCTGGATTGCATCTCCGCTACAAATGAGCCGTTCGCCTCGCAGCCGACAGGGCAGCCTAATGTTAATTAAAGTGGGAGGAGATAAAAATAGCCGGCGTATTCTTCATCTGCCTGCAGAGGTGAGCTGGTGACTTTGAGATAGCAACATCTGCACACGTAGAAGGGGTTTGCTAGTTAGGATACAACCGGACAAAAGACATTACTGTCACTCCTACTTTTTTAAAATATTTAAGGGAGGCAAATAGGCAGTCCATGGTTTTGAGACCAAGGGATGACATTTTTGTGAAATGTCTTTTAGTTGAAATTCAGCTCTAGCACTCGTCATGTGGTCACGCTATTTGCCTTGCATGGCTCCAGGCTATTGGGCAAGAGTGTGAAAGCTCCACTGGGGATTATTTCATACAGAGTCAGGCTGTTACACTTCATGAACCATAAATCTCTCTAGCTCTGTGTGTGATTTCAGTGCTGCTACCTACTTCAAGGATTTTCGTAGGTGTTCTGGTTGATATGACCAATCAAACTCCAGGTGTTAAGTGCCAAGTCTAGCTGTTTTTTTTCCATTCCATGTTGGGTGTCATTGTAAGTTTACCATTCTCATTTCTGTTTATTAATAGGTGGCTACTGATAAGGACAATGGCATGCTGTTTTATAAGGAGGATCATGACCCTTTGGCTGTGGAGCTGTATCAAGGCCACATTCGACTGATGTATGACATCACCAAGTACCCTCCTACAACTGTGTACAGGTAGGGAAACAATAGACACTGAAAACTTGATTTAAAAAAAATACATGCATATGCAATGTAAAACCAAAAAATTAAAAACAAAACAGCTAATTCGGAAACACAACAGCAATTGAAAAACATAACAGCAAACTAAAAACGCAACAGCAAATTAGAAACACAGCAGCAAATCAAAAACACAACAACAAAAACAAAAAACACAACAGCAAATCAAAAACACAACAGCAAAGCAAAACACAACAGCAAAAACAAAAACACAACAGCAAATCAAAAACACAACTACAAATCAAAAACACAACAGCAAAGCAAAACACAACAGCAAATCAAAAACACAACTACAAATCAAAAACACAACTGCAAAGCAAAACACAACAGCAAATCAAAAACACAACAACAAAAACAAAAAACACAACAGCAAATCAAAAACACAACAGCAAAGCAAAACACAACAGCAAAAACAAAAACACAACAGCAAATCAAAAACACAACTACAAATCAAAAACACAACAGCAAAGCAAAACACAACAGCAAATCAAAAACACAACTACAAATCAAAAACACAACTGCAAAGCAAAACACAACAGCAAATCAAAAACACAACAACAAAAACAAAAAACACAACAGCAAATCAAAAACACAACAGCAAAGCAAAACACAACAGCAAATCAAAAACACAACTACAAATCAAAAACACAACTGCAAAGCAAAAACACAACAGCAAAGCAAAACACAACAGCAAAAACAAAAACACAACAGCAAATCAAAAACACAACTGCAAAGCAAAATACAACAGCAAAATCAAAAAACATAACAGAAAATGGAAAGAGTAGGTCCTTATTGAACATCACATGCTCTTTGCGATTGGACATGCTGTATGACTATCACAAGGAAACAGACATGCACTTTTTCAGTCAGTAAGTACCAGCATTAAGACAGGTTTTCAGTGTTTACATACTCATATTAATACCATGAAAATCTGACGCCATATGAATGATAAAAATGATGATTAAAAATAAGCACAAATAAAAGCATCAGTAGATAAATTTATGTAATGTTCAACAAGGACCTGTCCTTTTTTGAGTGAACGTTGATATGTTTCCAAATGTGCTGTTGCTCGTTCATATTTTTTGTGTTGTTTTTAATTTGTTGCTGTTGTTATTGTTGTTTTGCTGTTGTGTTTTTAGTATTGTTTTGTCTACTAATTTGCTGTTGTATATTTGGTCAATATGTTTTGCATTCACAGGCCACCATAAGGTAATACAATACTATACTAAACCTAAACATACACACTACATCTTAACGTATTTCACATCGCACTCATTTGTCTACCCTGAAGATGTTGACTCATATGAAACAGACACACCACACACATACCTAATCTTTGAGACAACGGCTCTTGGCGAAACACATGTGATTGAGGGTAACTTTGCCCACAGTCTCAGGAAAGCCTAATACCCAAACCCAGGGTTTACTTGACCTCTCTCTACCCCTTGTCAGGTAGCTCTCTCTCTCTTACACACACACAAACACACACACACACACACACACACATATATATATATACACACACATGGTTTCTGTACAAACACTGGAGTCCAGTTTAGATTTGTGTGCCTCACATCCGCTGTGACTGCTCTGCTCACTGGAGCCTCACAAATAAGCTCGTCTTATTTGGCTTTTACGGTTCCCCACAGGCGTCTTTTTAACTGCCGGAATTGTTGGCTGTAATTTAGAAACCTTGTTTAGCTTCACCAAGATTCTAATGACATTTAGTCAGTTTTCAAGCAGTTCATCAACGATATGACTGTTCGGTACCAATGTAAGTGTCTCAAATATCTTTATGTTTGCTTCACTAAGTCTTAATGCTGGTACTTACTGTAATATAGATTTGGTGGCAGTTAACACGGGTTGGTGTGCAGTTCACCACAGATTCTACCTCTGTTCAGCTCTCTGCTATGCTTTCATAGCTTAATAGAGTAATTATGTACATACTAAATAGTGTCATTGTTGCGTAATTAGTTACATACTAAATACTCTCATTTTTGCGTAATTAGGTACATACTAAATACTCTCATTTTTGCGTAATTAGGTACATACTAAATACTCTCATTTTTGCGTAATTAGGTACATACTAAATACTCTCATTTTTGCGTAATTAGGTACATACTAAATACTCTCATTTTTGCGTAATTAGGTACATACTAAATACTCTCATTTTTGCAGTGTCTGAAAATGGCTTAAACAGATGTTTAAATTCGTTTAATTGTATTCCCCAATTATTTTGTTTAATATGCTGTATATCATAAAATATTTTAGTGTTTAGAATGCACTTTGTGCACTACCAGTCAAAAGTATGAACAATTTAGATATAATATACATTAAAGAGATATGTCAAATGTAAACAGTGAAGTGAATGCCTATAATTTTATTTCTAAATCAAAATTCTTAATACGGGATTTTAATTAAAATGAGTCTGTCTCTCCAAACAGACAGATTTTATTTAGAGCATGACAAATGTGGAAACTTTAAGAAAAGCCTGCTGGATGAAGCTTTCTCATGAAGCTGGTTGAGAAGATGCCAAGAGTGTATTTACTGAATTTAAATATGAAATATTGTATTTACTGAATTTAAATATGAAATTTTTTTATTTGTTTAACACATTTCTTGATCATATGTGTTATTTCATAGTGTTAATGTCTCCATTATTATATTAAAATAATAGAAAATTGTAAAACCTTTCTATTATTCAGTGTGTCCAAATTTTTGACTGGTAGTATATCTGAAGTGTATTTCATAGTTTAACCAAAAAAATCAATGGCTACATATTGTTTTTCTTCCTTCATGGTTCACTGTCTCTCTGTTGACTCAAAGTACAGTTAAGCTGGCACCGCAGGGCAAACAAAAGTGCTTTCTTCATAAATATACAAGGCGCCGTGCTCAAGTTGTTTGACCGTATCTCAGCAACTTTTCTTCTTGAAGTCTAGACGCATCACTTGAAAGATGCCGAGGGTGAATTTAAAGCTGGCACGTTCACACAGTGAGAATGCCTTAAGACCCTTTCCTTTCACACAGCGGATCAGTGCACACTGAGAGGTGGCAGTTGTGACTGGTTTCTGATCTGAGCCAGCCTCCCTGTCCCAGCACACCAGATAGCATATTATTGATCCAGACCGTATCTCTCGCTAGCTCTGAAAAAAGGGCCTCTCTTAACCTAGAGCCCAATCGATTGCGCTGTCGGGAGTGTCACAGCATGTAAAAATAACACTTCATCCAGGAGTCTTGCTTGTGTGCAATATAATAGCCTATTATTACTCAATATTAGCACGAAGTTGTGCAATTATTTTATTAATATGCACTTAAAGGTGTACTTCACTGATTATTCACCAGTTTAGTATGAATAGACAGAATCTCAGAGTATCAGATTTGTAGTCAGACTCGATGAACTCGGTGCACTTCTCCTGAGTGCAGCTGTGTTCTGGATGGTGATTTCTGCGGCTCTAGTCGAGATGCGTCATGGCCTTATTTTGCATGCTTACCCTCTCATTAGGCAGTTTTTTCCCCTGATGACGTAGCGCTCTGTGGTTTTGGCATGCAGGAAGGCCATTGTCTCTGGGCTTGTGGGGAGGTATTGCTGAGCTGTGTAAGATGGAATGGAGAGGAGGCAGTTTTCACCGACTACAAGGCAGAATTGCCCCTGTCTACCTTCATTAGCTTGATATGAGCCACAACGCATAGCTCACTAGTCAGGCCAGCATGTTCCTGAGCTTTCCATGTCACGGTTAAGCTAGTGAGCTCCATGCAGCAGCTGCTCAAATTTGTAACTCCGTCCCAACCCAGAACTCTGGGCCATGGGGAAACGCAGAGGTGAAGCTTCCTTGGCTGAGACAGAGCATTGTAGAGCTCTGGTTCAGGGACTTTGATGAGGGTGATTGACTTCGAATGTCCCACTGAGTCATGAAGCATCTGTGAGGCGAGGATCAGAAGAGAGGCCAAAGCTTCTTCACCTTATCCATATCTGAAGCGAAGCATGTTTTTGTGAGATTTGAAGCCAAGGGAGGCAATGATGAACAGTAGAGAAGCAAGAGAGTTCTGTGGAGAGGAACTGAGGAAAGACAGATTAGACCCTGGAGAGAATGATGTGATAGAATGCTGGTGGAGGGCAAAGGATACTTATCACTCTGTAGTGATCTTGGCATATTGGGGATTCAAGATAGAAGAGAGCGATATTTGCACTAAGGAGGGGAACAGAAGAACAGAACAGAAGGGATCTTAACTAGCAATAAGGCATCATTAGGTTTAGATGAATGCCCAGATTGCACTGCTTGCTAATGCTCTGGCCTTATCAAAAACCCAATGCTAATCTCTCCATTAGTTTAAGGAGCAGTGTGGGCACTTGTTCAAAAGAGAGCACCAGTTTTCATGAATCCATCACAGGAAATTGAAGGAGAAGGTTGGAATTGCAGCTCTCCTTTCTACTTAGTCCCACGCATTATGGCTTCGGCCGCTGTGCACCACACCTAACCCAGCTTCACAGAATGAGGCTAATGTTTTCCGCATCAACTGGATCTAAAGCTTAACATGGCTGGGTGATGGGGGGTCAAGGTGTGTTTTTATTGGCTGTTTTCTTTCCTCCGTCTGGGATTAGCGTTCGGTTCCTATGTGACTGAAGTGCTAGGAAAACAGGGGCCTTTTTTTAAAGTGAAGCCAAGCAGGGATTGAGGTAAGCAGGTATGGCCTGCTGGAAAACGTAGTGTATCTTGGACTGGGAGTAGGAGCTGAGTTTTGGAACTGGAGTATGATAGTTTTCTCTTAGATCAAATCAGGTTAAGGCTCAGAGCTGAGTGTTGAGCTCCTCTGGGCCTGACTGACTACAGGGTTATTGAGAGATCATTGGAATATACCACTGTGCCACTCGAACACAAGAGAACATTGCCTCCAAGACCCAAGGTTAACATTAGACTTCCTGTTTCTGGTAAAAGACTCCTGCTTGAACAGACAGAGGTTCACACGGATCAGAAGGCTGTTGAAATCCGTTAGTTCCCCCACCCTTTTGCGTTTCTGTTCACTAAACAAGCACGTAGCTTAGTTCCTCAGCTCCAAAAGAGGCCTAATTGAGGTTACAGCTGCAATCCATAACTGCACTGGCTGCCTGTGTACCATTGACTTCAGCCAGTCTGGTGTGACTCTGCTGTAAGCAAATGATAGCGCCGGGTAATTGAATTTGGAAAACATAAATATGTCCGCAGGTTCACTGATTTAGATAACTTTCTGAGATGAAGGCTCCGGTAATTGTGTCTAACTTTGTGTGTGTGTTGTTTATAATGCGGTTTCATGGAGGGTGTTTTATTTTCAGCTGACAGGAAATTGACTTCTCTCTGCATGAGAAAGGGACACAAGGCCGCTCAACTCTTCGACAGCGTTCTGTTTGTTTTTATAGAGCCCAATAATGGGGCACTTGTAGCCTAAACGCATGCTGGGCACACATCAAAGCCGGAGCTCTCCCCCCTTTAAAAATATTATGACCTTTGGAAAATTTCATCCAGTAAAAAAGCTGGCCAGTATTGGTGAAAGTGGGTCCTGGTTTGGTGTCTAGTGCCATCTAGTGGTATGGTGCTTTTAAAGCTAGTGCCTAACAATGTTCTGCTGTCCAGGCTTTACCAATATACAACAGCCTGGCTGAAATGAAAGCATTAGTCTGGTTATGTGTATTTAATCTCATCTTTATTTCATAATACAAAAAGCCTCCTCTTCCGTCTTAGCCTCCTAGCTCCTGGGGCTACTATTAATGAAAGACTGTTATAAAAGTCACTGTACATAAACTGTAACAAAGCCAAGCGTACATGGTATGTGGAGTATTAGACTGTAGGGAAAGATTTTGGGGGGTCTTGCAAATGGACCTTTGTGTTGCTCACAAAGAGAACGTTTGCAAACATGAAATTGAATTATGAGGCTGTAATATAAACCACACATGCCTGTGTTGAGCCAAGACCCAGTAAAGGAGGCTAGGAGTTGAGTTAAGTTTCTGAGGTATGCTGATCTTTGTGTGCGCTGGGGAAGAGGAAATTAATCACTTCTTAGACTCATTCTTGAAAAATTATGCATTAATGCCATAACTGGACTTTTACATGGGTATATATTCATTTTTAATTGAAAGAATGTCAACAGTACCAAATATTTCTAACAAAATCTTGTTAGAATCTTGTTAGATGTGTTGTGGTAGTACATTAAGCCTAACCATGAATGATAAGCACAATATGGCTGGATATGATAATATGTAAGGAATAATAGGAAAATAATCAGTGGCGGGGTGGTGTGATGTGGCCTGATGCTAAGCAGAGTTACTCCTACCAACCCAGAGTTGATTAATTTCCTATTACAGCACATACACAGCAATTTGACACTTCATACATTTTATCCGTTCACAGTTACATTTAATATTTATGTCATAGCAGATACAAACAGTCATTGCTGCACTTTCTCTTAATCTGAAGTTAGTAAGACAAAAAAATCAGCATGTTACAGAGAATACATAAACCATTTTAAGGAGTTTTTTATCTGTGTATTATTAGTCATAGGTTATGTGGTGCATCTGCTATACAAGTCCCTGTGAATGAGTTGTTACTATAGAAGTGAAAAACATATAACGTGATAACGTGATAACATCAGAATGAGTGCATTAATATAAACTTGTGATTTACATTACAGCTGGTACTGTTGTCAGAGCTGCTGTTATAGAAAATGAATCAACACCTTCCGACCAATCAGATTCGGGAATTCAACTGGCTATAGAAGTTAGAAGAAAAGAAAAAAAAAGATGCATCATGACCTCATGAATTGAAATAAAATCATGTGCACATGTAGCCTTGGTACTTTTTCAGTGGATAAAACCTCCAGCTCAGATTCAAGCACTGCAAGGCAAAGTAAACTCACTTTAATTGTTTGTTTAAGTTACTTAATTGATTTCGCTCTGTCTTTCTTTCCCTACATGGGGCAGCTGTGAACAATCACTGGGTAACAGGGAGTTATAACAGGACCACCTATGGTTAAGGCACAGACCCTTGTTCCATATCTCACACCCCATTATTCTGAGCTGCTAATTCGAAGGTTGTGCAACCTGACCTGCGGTGCAGCTGGGGAAAGTGTCAGATTCTCGCCATGGAGAGAAAGATGGTTTTGACACGTTATGCCAGTGTGCTGTTTTTGGACCCCTTTTTTTCGTTCTGAGAAGGGAAACGTGGTGCAAAGAGAGGAAGAGAGTGTTTTGGGTACAGAAGGAGAACAAGCCACACTTCTGTAGCCACAATCTCTCTCTTGCTCTCTCTCTCCCTCTCCCTCTCTCTCTCTCTCTTGCTGTCTTACTCTTTGCCAAACCACTGTCTCTAGCTGTCTGCAGCTGCCTATGTTCCTTCCAGGAATAACTCCTCTAAGACGAGTCTCCGTAGCCAAAATTGACCTGCTTTCTCAAGCTCTGATGTCAGTTTGCAGGGGGTTAGCGAGGTCATGACCCAGTCCACTACAATACCACGCTCA
The DNA here is from genome assembly GCF_027358585.1 of Pangasianodon hypophthalmus. Lineage (NCBI taxonomy): Eukaryota > Metazoa > Chordata > Actinopteri > Siluriformes > Pangasiidae > Pangasianodon > Pangasianodon hypophthalmus. The sequence goes on from NC_069716.1 coordinate 21,847,387, forward strand.
GACAAAACACAATTACCCAGCAGTCAGTAGGTCCAGCGTGTCCTGGACTGAGCAGCGTGGGAAGCTGGAGCACTCACGAGCCTGTTGCAACTCCGGTGTGTGAGCGCAGCATGTGGTCTCTGCCAAAATCATCCAGCTGAGCAAGAGTTCGTTGTCACGCTTCATGCATTTGCTCTCTGAGGTTTTGAGGGGCGCAGCGAGCTCTCAGCACTCTCTAAATGTTTAACAAGATCAGGCAAAAAAAAAAAAGAAAGAAATCATGCTCCTGAGTTCTCTCAGGCTCCAAGTCAACCACCAAGCCCTCACCTCAAATCACACTCAGTCTCAGCTGGATTCAATGTGTTTGTGGATGCGTATATGAGAAAGAAAGTGTCAGATCTGCTTATTGTGTTAGAGAGAACTCTCAGCCAGCACAAGATCTCAGAGTGCTGTTAGTCCCATCAATGCCAAACCAAAGAACACACCTGGCACAGCCATCACGTTTGCTCAGCCAAAGCATGCACATATATTTCATCCTGTACATTAGGGGTTGCTCATGCTGTGATCACTATACATTACAGTGTCTGCTTACAACAAGTTGACATTAAATACCATATAACACTGCAGCAGAGGTGAAAGTATTAAATTATTTGGTCAGGAAAACTGCTCTTAGCTGAATGGTTGAGTGGTATAACAGTAATATCCTATCCCGTGATATCTGAAAATTATAGCATTACATTCTTCTTCCACATCTATGCCAAATACATAAATTTAGACCATTTAGCCTTTATAGCATGCAGCATTTACTGGCTGCTTGGTCACGCTTCCGTCACATTTGACTAATTTGGTGGCCTGCAAATACCAGTAAGACTTTTTAACTTTGATTTAAACGTGGATACTGTAATCTGTTTAGTCACCATTACTCTTGAGAAATGATGCCATGTAAAATAATTAACAAACCTTCCCTCTGTCCATCTGTGTGTGTTAGTGTAGAATCGGTGAAAGACAGACTCTTCCACACATGTAAAATAATTAACAAAACTTCCCTCTGTCCATCTGTCTGTGTATGTTAGTGTGGAATCAGTAAACGACGGACTCTTCCACACGGTGGAATTATTAATCCAGAATCAAACTTTGAGTCTGGTGGTGGATAAAGGAGCTCCTAAGAGTCTGGGCAAACTGGCACGGCCGCCCTCAGTGGAGCCCAACACCCATCTTTACATCGGAGGTGAGAGCAAAACACACACTTGTATCTGATATACACATCCACACACTCTTTTCTATACTGTATGCTACCTGAAATGTGTGTTGGGGAACCAAAATTTTTAATCATGGTATTTTGGCCAATACACATACATTTTAATGGAAATGCGATGTATGGATAAGCACAAAAAAGACCCATCTGACTTTATTTAAATTAAAAATGTTGCCCGAGCATTATACAAACTTACAGTCAGCTTCAGAATTATTGGCACCCTTGGTAAAGATGGGTAAAAAAGATTAAATCTAAAATCTAATTTCATTGACGTTAATTATCCACAATGACTTTTTCACCCATCATTACCAATGGTGCCAATAATTCTGGAGCTGATTGTACAAAGAATTAATCATTTTTAATTTTTTATGTGAGCAATTATGTAAGCTTCAGTGAAACAATGTACAAAAATATAGTCAAGAATGCACCAACTAGTCCAGCTTATCTAATCTATGATCAACTAATTTCACACAAATAAGGACACTGTGATTTTGCTACAAACTTTGTTAAGTGAAGGTCTGTGTTATTTGTTTCTGTCAGGCGTGCCCTCTGCGATCGGCTCCTCTGGCCTGCGTATGGGAGTTGAGCGCACCTCCCAGTCCTTCAACGGCTGCATCCATAATGTTCGCATCAACGGTGAGCTGCAGGAGCTGAGCACCGGGCTGACGGGCACAGAGGGCGTCCTGCCTGGCTGCCACTCGTGCAGTGTGTGTGCACAGGGGCCGTGCAGGCAGAGGGGCAAGGCGGGCGTGACCTGTGAGTGTCCTGCCAGCAGCAGCGGCCCGCTGTGTGAGCAACAGAGCTACTCCAACCCCTGTCAGTCCAGCAGGTACTGTAACCACACACCAACACACTCTCTCATACTTTCTCATTTTATATATACATGGGTTTGACTTGTAACCAGTTACATATCTAAATAGGACCCTACATGACACTGAGAAACTAGTGCACTCTGTCATAACCTCTATATAGGTCTGTTGTAAAATGGTACTGGCTCACTGCCTTGCTGTCTCTTTAAAGACGCTTTAGCAGCCCCTGTCCTTACCAGGAAATGAGCCGAGCACATTACCCTAGTCTTATTTAAGATTTAGTGGCTGCCTGTTTAGTTCTGCATTCACCTCAGAGTCATTTGCTCTGTAAGGCTCTAAATGGTTTTGCTCTGGCATGGTTGAATGGCTGTGAATCCAAGATCATATGATGGAAGTTCTCCACTTTCCTCCCACCTCCTGAAAACATGCTATGCTAAAATGGGCCTAGGTGTGAATGAGTTTGTGAATGTGTGTGTGCATGGTGGCCTGTGATGGATTGGCATCCGTCCAACAGTGCCCGCTGTTTCTGGCAAAAGCTCCGGATCCACTGCAACCCTGACCACGATAAAGCACTTACAGAATATGAATGAATGTATTTTTTGTTATTTGTAGCAGTTCTCAACTGTAACTGAAAATCCTTCACAAGGGGTACTAAAACTTTCCCCTTCTGTTAAAACTATGTATGCCTCATGAGTTGCCGTTTAAGAAAAAGGGGCAGTGCTGCAGCTTTTCTCCAGCTGAGGGTCAAGCATATTTCTGGTCCAGAAAAACTGTTTAAAAAAATCCTCAAATGAAGACACTTGCCTGACCTATTGCATGATAATACTGTAATTAATACTTCTTTTCAAGCATCTTTGAAAATAGATGCTATTTATAGTTCTAGAAATGCTTTTAAACATAACAAACTGCACCTTTAACACATTATGCTGCTGTATAAGAAGGGCATCAGAACCGTCTGAAAATGATGCAGACTGCGGTATGAACAAGAGCGAAAACAAGATATTTACATGTGAATATTGAATGTTTTTTTCAACCCTCTCTCTCTCCTTCTCTCTCCCTCTCTCCCTGTGGGTGCAGGTGTGTTCATGGCCTGTGTGTGCCTAAGGGTTCGTCCTACAGCTGTAAGTGTACACAGGGTTACGTGGGTCAATACTGTGAGAGGAGAGAGGAGCCAGCTGCCTGCAGGGGGCACCACTGTGTGCATGGGGAATGCAGAGTGGACGAGAGTGGAGATCCTGCATGCCAGTGCCAGCCTGGATACACAGGCAGCACCTGTGACACCGGTACTACACACACACACACACACACACACACACACACACACACACACAGAGCTTACAAACCAAATCTTTATCCTAAACTTTCACCGTATTGTGTTCTTCTTCGAAACAGACATTTATCTAATCCAACCACTGTTACCACATTGGTGCGTACTGTTATAGGAAAGTAATCATGATGTCGTTACCACCCACCCCTAAGTTAATTATTTTCCTATAACAGGACATCCTGAAGTCTTTTATTCCTCTTTTATCACAGCAGTTTTCAAACAGTGACTTTTTCTACTAATTAAATGATGACACATCCATTTTTAGTTTCATTTAATGTTATCACTGCTATCACTTACGTTATAACAGCTATAAACAGTTTCCCACCAGCATCATTCTTCTTTCTCTTCAAGTTAATAAAACATGCAGCATGTGTTACCAAAATAATGTACATCATCTGTCCTGGAAAAGAATTTACTGACTGCTGACACTGGAGACTCCTTCTAAAAATGTTAGACTGTATCGCTTCACTATATCAACGATTATACAGGTTTCTTTGTTAAATGTCAACCATAGAAATCATAACCTATTAGAATGAGTGTGTTAATATTTTTTAAACACACCTTGCATTCAGTGCTACTGTCAGAAACATTGTTTATTTAAAGAAAATTAATCAACACCTTCTAATCAGTCAGGATTGAAAATTCAACAGCACTGTGGTATAAATTACAGTAAATCATGTGATTTTAAGAATCATTTCTGCAACTGAAGGTTCTAAAATTGCAAACTTTGGTAGCTCACTGGTAGCGCAAAATGATGCTGCAGATAATCTTATATAAGTAATAATATAATATAAGTAATATAAGTAGGTTTTACAAATCATTTTGGTATTGTTGGACATTCAGTGAAAAGATGGTCTACATGGGTCATATTAACTTTAACAAAATGAAAGGCTTATCTCCATTACTATTTGAATTATGCACTCAATTACTCTTTCAAAGGAATGATATTTTTTCACATGTCCCAACTAGGCAGCAGGGTTCAGGGTTCCAGAGCTCTGGAAAAGTTCAGGGTTAAAGGCCTCGCTTGAGGGCCTAAACAGTTCAGGTTTTCTGGGTGTTCCTTCCATGTTTCTGGAGTTGTAACATGTCTCTTCTCCTCTATCCAGAGCTGACGTGTCAGGGCGAGATGGTGCGTGAGCTGATCAAGCATCACATAGGCCAGAAGACATGCACATCCACAAGTAAGGTCCCCCGGGTGGAGTGTCCACGCTCATGTCACCCGGGACTCTGCTGCGCCCCCACCAAGAGCCGCAGACGGAAAGTCAGCTTCAAGTGCTCAGACGGCACCTCCTTCTCCGAAGAGATGGAGACGACCTTGGAGTGCGGCTGCTCGAAATGCCCTTCATAATGATCACCTTCCCCGTCCCCCCCATTTCACATGGAGCCAGAGGGAAAGAAGAAAATATATTGTACATTTAAAAAAAACAAATAGAACTTATTTTTATTAAGGGATTTTTTTAAAGAGACTGTTTTTATGATGTTTCTTGTATGTGTGATATAAAAGTTATTTTGTATCCGTGAAAAAAACACACACAGCAGATTAACATTCCTGAAAGTATATGAATTTTATATAAATAAATATATATGAATGTGTGTGTATCTATATAAATGTACAACCTAACCTGAGGATTAATACAGTGTGTATTGCATGTCTGAGTGAGTGTGAGAGGGATTTTTAGGACACTGAGCAGGTGTAATATTAAAAAGCCTATAATGCCAGTCAAGAAGAGCATGAGGAACCTCAAACTCTCATCGACATGAAGAGGACCGCTACGCTGGTGAAACAGGAACTGTGCCTTGTACCCAGCCTGCATTGTGATAGACTAAAGGACTCATTACCAAAATCCAGAGCTGAAGGAATTGAACTGTTTATCTCTAGAGCTCTGAAATGGTCGTGTTACATGCAGTTGTTCCTGATTGATTTTTTTTGTTTGTTTTTGTTTTTTAATTTGTCTATTATCCATCAGAGAGAAGAGCAGAATGGATCACAGAGCTAAACATATCTCCCCATATTTCTCACATGACTGCATGGAAGCATATTGGACTGAATGTGAACTCATGCTGTGGTCCAGCAGTGAGGCTCCGGTCACTGGTGATGTCTTGCGCCTTTTTTTTTTTTGTACTAAATATTCACGAAAACACAGCCACGTCTGAGCTCTGTTGGAAAGCTCTCCATGTTGATGCAGTATTCTGTCATAACCTTACTAATATTAAACATGAATATGTTACGCCCATTACTACTGTATTTTGTATCATATAGCCATTGTTTTACAAGGAAGGCTTTTTACAGATGTCTATCTCAGAGAGAGAGTAAACATGAATTTCTTCAAAGTAAATCAATCAGTGTTAAACCCAAATACAATCAGTGTATCCTCAAGAACAAAGCATTAGGTAATTATAAGTACATTTCCCAGTGTACAACATAAATGATGTGATGTATGACGAATTATATTAATACCTGTAAAGATAAAGATGGTGTAACTAATAGAAGATCATTTCTGGTTGAATATGAACTAGAGAGTGATGAATAATGTACTATGAATGTTGAATTAAAACTTCTAATGAAACAGTTAACAGGGTTTTGTTGGTTATTGTTGTTCCAATTCTTAACACACAAGGAAATTATATGGTTTCCGATGGTTTCTAAGGGTTGATTAGGAAGCTTGTGCACAATAAACAAGTCAGGACACTTTCCTATTAGGGACAAAATATGCATTACAATCCTGAAAACATGTTCTTTCCGACTTGGTGGTTATTTTTAATAAGGTGTGGTCACATAATATATTGATGCTACAAGTTTTTTGAGACCTCATGGCTATGAAATACTTAAATCATGGCAACTGTTGTATTTTAAAATGAGTGCGTCATAGAGAGGTGAAGTGAGTTACAACCAGTGGTGGAAAGAGTACAAAACACACTGACTCGAGTAACAGTAGTAATAAGTAATAATAAGTAATAATGCTACTGTAGAAATAATGCATTTGGGTAAAAGTAGTGATCAAGAAAATTACACAGGTAAGTAAAATATATTTAAGTCTGGTGAAAAACTACTTGAGTAATTACTTTACAAATTACATTTTTACACGCCTAAATGGTCTGTATCTGATGAATGCATTTTTGAACAATTATGTTAATTAACCAAGTGAACACCATCTGTTATAAACAAAGGTAATTTTAGCTGGCTGGCTAACTAATAGCCAAATGCTATTGCGGTTTCAGTAGCTTGCTAGGTTCATTAGCTAGCTAGGTAGCTTATGTTAATTCCTACATGTGTCTAGCTACATATTCTAGCAAAGATGCCCCTTCCCCATTATCCTGGGAGTTACCCATAGGCTGTAGCAGCACTTAGATATATTTAACACAACAGACCATCACTACTGATCACTGAAGTGACATTTTAAAGTCAATACAGAAATTCATAAAAACATTTCACTATGTTACATCACATGTATGTAATATGTATATGATAAATAAAGAACCTTGAATCTTGAACCTCATATTGTAAAACATCATTGATCTGGCTAGCTAGTCTAGCTTGCTCAGCTAGCTAATGGCTGTTTGATTTGTGAAATGCTGATAACTCCACGGGTTTTGGCTCACATAATTTGTAGATCATTATCACACTGTTTCTTTTTTTTAAAGCATTTAAAACTGAAGACATCTGATAATTAGGCCAGGGATGCTGATCAGTGTCCACTGTCTTAGACATTGCTACTGCTGACTACATAAATGTAGACTTTCAGCAGGATACTGCTTAATTTTTGATTGGGCCTATTTAAAATTTGCACATATTGTCTTTTAATTGGCTTTCAGTCTACCAGGAATCAAAATATCAAGTGATCTAAATATCAGTGCTCAAAAATAAATGTAGCAAAGTTGAATATTTTATTTTTAAAATCTCAGGTAAATGTAAAAGTCCTATGATTTAACTATATTCAGTCAGTACTGTTACAGTGAACTATGTACTCAAGTACTTTAATGAGAGCACATGTAGTTTGTTACTTTCCGCCCCTGATTAGCTTATTGTGGCCACAAGAACCTAAGCAGGCAGATGATTAATAATATTACATTTTACTACAATATTTGAAGTGATGCATAACAACATACTGGAGTCACTGGTGTTGCGACATGGATGTACCATTAGCCCGAGTCTCCTAGAGTGATTTTTTAATGTGGATAGACGTTGTCACCAGTTAAATAATAACATGAGCCAAGTACTAAGTATGATGTATGTAGTTAATATCATAACACTGGTTTCACAACATATTAAGTCGTGGGCTTAGGTTGTACAAGGATTTTGGTACTTCAATAGCAAACATATACACTTAGTTTGTGGTCTTGAAATATTAACTTGTGGTTACTTCAGTAACTCCTTTATCGTGGTTAGGATCATGCTGCAAATAGTAACTTAATTTAGTAACAGTAATTCATGGTCATGCTTTATTAAAATAACCACTATGTCACCTCAGAGGTATTGTAATTTCTGACCATTTGATGTAGAATTTCTTGTCATGCTGTCTTCTATCCACAAGATGGAGAACTCCACTTGTTTGGTTGTAGTGCATTTGTAGTGCATGTAGGCTCATTCACTTCATATGGTCCAGTACAGAGAGTTGATTTCCACAGATTTCTGAATGGTAAGCAATGTTGCATAAGTTATGAATTTCAGCTTTCATGAATATAACTCAAAACAGGAACAGCTTATGTAGCATTACAAGCAGAATGAATACCTATATACCATCTCACATTAAGGTCAATGTGACTTCACTAACTCTGTTTTCTCTGTTCCTAATCCAGGGAAATATTAATGACATTCCGACTGAATAATAAGAGCATAACAGACTACCCAGAACAATTCAGCAGTAATACCCAGCTCTTTACTCCATGGTGCTTCCATTTGTTCATTAAGAGAGCTAATCTTTTGCATGAGACCGGTCCCACGGAGAATGCGTGTCTACTACGGGAAAGATCTAGCTCCTTTTCATGCCTCTCAAATCCTTTCAAGTTCTCTCTCATTATGTTTAGTGGCTTGCCTGTGAACCCTGGCATTCCCTCAGATACATCTCTTCACCCTGCAGGGAGGAAAGAAAGCCCAGCATTGTCAGGGCACGTCAGGTTATTAAAGAAACATAATGCTGCTAATTCTCCAGTGGTCATTATTCATTACAATCATTTATGGTATTGCAGTGAGCGTGTGAATGTGGCAGGAAAATAAGTAGCTCAGATGGATGCTAGAGAAACGAACGGTTAGGTGGAAACCGAGGCATGTTTACATAGGTTTAAAGTGTGTGGGTGTGTGTTTGTGTACAACTGTCCCTATAAGGATAGGCATGTCTGACAGTTTTGACTGTGGGGACATTTGACTGGTCCCCATAAAGAAAACTGATTTTTAAAGAAAACTGATTTTGTTTGTTTTTTCGTTTTTTTGTTTTTTTTTTGTTTTTTTTTACAAAAATGTAAAAGAGCCAATAGATTCTTTTTAGTTATTCGGATTTAGGTGTAGCCATAGCATTAATTACCTGCTTTTAATAATTATGTCAATGGAAGGTCCTCACAAGGGTAGAAAGTCATTTGTGTGTACATGGATTTAGTCCTTTGTTAGGATTAAAAAAAACATTCGTTCATCTTCAGTAACTGCTTTATCCTGGTCACAGTGGATCCAGAGCCTATCCCAGGAATGCGCACCCCGGAAACAACACCAGTCCATCGCAGGGCACCATGCACACACACATTCACGCCTACAGGCAATTTAGCACAGACAGTCCACCTACTGGAATTTTGTGTACATAGACATGGGGAGACCATGCAAAACTCCACATAGACAGTAACCTGAGCCCAGGATCAAACCAGAGACCCTGAAGCTATCAGGCAGGAATGCTATCCCACGTACCACAATGTCTCCCAAGACCAAAAACCATCTTAGTCTGCTGCTAAAATGCATGTCTACTCCTAAACCTAATCCTACCATTAAGGAAGGAAATATTTAATTTTTTTCAAATAAAGTAATACAGTATTAGCTTCCAAAACAAACCATCTTTGGCACCTGGTAGAAAGGGAACAACTTCTGAATTACTGCTACATTGGAGACAAGTTGTTTTTAAAAAAATAGCACACCAGTTAGACAATTCAAACAGGGAACGAGTAAATATCCTCACTAAAGGTCCTCACAAAAAGATTCTAAGGAATAAATGTCCTAATAATATTTTAAAGCTTGCACATGAATAATTAACATTTTCTTTCAGGTTACTGAGGTTAAGGGTAGGACTAGCTTTAGATGTGGGCATTAATTAGCTATAGTAATAATTATGTCAAAGGAAGGTCCTCACAGACAACATGTGTGTGTGTGTTTTCTCAGAGGAGACATTAATAAGAGCTTGGGGCAGAGGGCAACTAGACAAGATTGGATGGTGAATTATGGCCAAGACAGACAGCATGACTCTGTGTGAAATCAAGTTCCCACCACGCAGCTGGTTGCAGACAGACAGAGAAAAGCGGGCAGATGGCATCCAACTGCCATAGCAGTCACCCGCACAGAACCACCGCAATATGCCAAGCACATTGCATTCGAGTCCAATTCAGTGTGCTACCAATTTCTCAAATCTGACATGGGCTTTAGTCGTAAAATATATTAAATAACAGGTTTCACTGTATTATCTGAATTTAATCTGATGTTGAATACTATGATTTGAATACTATGTTTTACCATAGTATTCAAATCATAGTATTCAACAATATTTGGTTTATTTAATATGTGTTTGGCAAAAATACGATAAAAAGCAGATGAGGTAAGACATGCATTGGCAATTTTGTTAGCCACTAATGCCCATCTGCTTTAGTTTTTCATCTGCTTTTGGCTTCAAACAAAAGCAACATTAAACAGTGCTTTGCAAATCTTCGCCTAGTTTCTCAGAAGTGTTTTGTAAGAGCAAGTGAGTGGGTGTGTTTTGAGGGTTTACAAAAAAGAAGATTGCTACTCAGGTTATGCACTTATTTTGTTCGGTGAATTAACTAATCATCAATTTATTAGTCATAAATTGTCCCTAGTTATTTTCCCATAGCCACTTTTGAGCTCTGTGTACTGTTGTGCAGCTACACAACATTTGGAAGATAACAAAGTGCTCCAGCATGGGTTCATGTTGTCAAATGCCACAATTAGGTTATGTCCAAAAAAGAGCAAAGTAAATAAGGGTGGAAGGTGAAGACATGGTGGCACTTTCCCATCCAACCTTGTGGCTATATTGAGGCACTGAGTCAATGAGGACGTGCGGGTTTGTGTAGCACGTATGAATCCTCTGTGCAGATATTTGGCACTTGAAAGTTGTCAGTGATGTGTGACAGGCATTTTGGAAAAAAAAAAAACATTAGGAGCAGCAGGGTCAGCATCGCTGTTGTTTCTTTATTTTGTTGACAGTTGTGCACTTTCCAGTTGGGCAGTCATTTGCTGCATGAACAGGAGGCTTATTCTCTCATACTGGCATGCCATCATCTGCTCTCTGCAGGTTTGCCACATCTCCGCTGAACCTGAACACTCTGTTTTAGATTCTGACATCAATATACAGCCCTGATTCTGACATTCTGAAAATATGGTGTTTAGGTCCAATGCAGTAATGCTCTGAAACGAAGCCTTCTTAATTAGGCAGATCACAAGAGTTCATTTAAGGTTAGGGATTTTCAGAAGCCTATCTTGTAGGGATCTAACTGAATACGAACACATTATATGGAATGAACAGATAATGTGTTCTAAACAGATACAAATACAGAAATGAATCGGAGGAGCACTATTCATTTTTAAGGGGATCTGTTTGAAATTAGAAGTGTGCACTGGGACTGGGATTCCATGGTCGGCAACATCAAAGTTGTGCGAGCAGGAGGTTTTTACTTTCATACGGGGTCAGATATGAAACTTGTGGGACAAAATCCATGTTCATTAACATGTGACGCATTTGCAGCTTCATTCATTTATCCATAGTAACTGCTTGGGCAGGGTTGAGGTAGCTTAAATTAAGCTACTAGATTGTTTATATTTTGGGAAATAGAACCAAATAAATTTGTTCGAAAATATCGCAGGCAGGTAATACAAATCAAAATAAAAAATGTGTGAGTTGGATTGAATCAACAATCCCTGGCACATCTCAGGTTGAGAGCAGTGAAGAAGTGGAGTGATGTAGCTGAGGTTGAGGAATTGTCAGAGCCAGAATCCACACACCTTGCTGACAGTGCTGCCATTTCTACAGCTGTTGTTTTTTTTTTTTTAATTCCAGTTATTTCCAGTGTTTCCAGGGGCACAGGGGTAGGGTTTATATTTAATTTTTTAAACATTCTGATTTAGGCCACATTCATTATGGCTTTAAATCCAGACAAAGATTTGCATTACACCCCTACTGTCTTGATAATCCTTTCAATGGAACAATATAACAAAATAACGCTATTTTTATCATGTGTACCTGGTCTAATCCAGGGCTAAATCAAAGTTTAAATCCTTAAAACTGAATCTTGACTGTTAATACAAGAAAGCAAATGGAACATATTATTCTATAGTTTGCATTTTGCAGAAATTGCCAAACAGCTCTGATGGAAATGTCTTGAAGCTGAAAGTTTCACATTGCAAAAGCTGAACATATGCAGCGCAGCTTCAGCGAGGGTCGTGCTCACCTGCTTGCACGTGGTCCAGCATGATGGGAGCTAATCACACCTCTGAGAGCCACCATCTGTTCGAATCCCACTTCTCATCCACACAGAGCCAGCCAATCTCACAGTCTAGCACACAAATGCTGCAGCATTGCTGCACCTGAATGCCTCATTAATCCTGAAGACCCTGGCCTGGAAAATGGAACGTCCTTGGCAAAAAGAAGAGTAAACATGGTGGAAGAAAGTACTTTTGGAGTGGTTGGATTGTGTTGGGTGAGGCAACACTGTTTCAGGGGTAATTCATCATTCATTCACAGCTCCCACTCATGAGTTGATGTTCAAAGACAGAACGAGGTCATAGGGGAGCGCTTTGTTTCGGAAGGAAATCCTACAGTGATAGAATAGACAATATGAACACCGAAGGCCCACAAGGAGTCTTTTGATGTCATTGTAGAAAGCCAGTTCCGCTTTCAACCTGAAATGAACTACAGCATGAAAAAGCTCTCCACACACAGTGATACAGCACTTTCAATCGCTTTTATAGCACAGCTGGTTGGTTTCAGGTTTCTGATTTTTCATACAGCAAACTTTATGCTTTTGAGCATGTTATGGTTACATGTTTCCTGAAATTCTTTCATTATCATAGAGAACGGGAAAGTGTGTAGTCTGTGGATATGGATATGACTGCCAAAATAAATGTGACCTTGTAATTAAGTTGGCTTGAACCAGCCAGCTGTTCTCCTTCTTTTTCATTTCCTTCTTGAAATTCCTTGGAAGAAATTTCCAAAAATACTTCCTCCTACAGTTTTCAAGCTACAACCACTGAATTTTGATCACTTACATTTCCTCTTATATTGACTCAGATTGCTTGTACTTTGTAAATAAAATAATTTGGCAAATTTTTTTGTAAATATACGAATATAATTTTTCTTTTCAAATATAATGTTATAATGCCCCCAAATACACTCCATATGCACTATAAGTATACTTCTCAAGGAGAGAGACGAGAAGAACCCCAGAATCTCCACCTCCTTCCCAGCAAACTTTCTTTCAATTGCCTTCTTCCTTGTGACAAAGCTTCACACCGGTTGCACTAAACACATATGCTTCTGCTCAAAATAAATGTCTTCCCCAGTTACCTCTGGAATCAGTATTGATGCATTAGATGAAGAACTTCCTCTAGTAGCCAGCAGAAGAAACTGCGTCTGTTTCTCAAGTCAACCTTGTAAGAGCTATACAAATAATTCTTACTGACCTTCTTGGCTATGAATGAAGAGATTAATCCATCTAATAATTTAACAAATGTCCTAACTGTCAATAATGACAACCCATATCTATAACCCTTATGATATTTCTTTGCTGTCATATCAGAACGTTGGCTCTTCAACAGCAATCTATTACTTTCATCTCATCAAACAATCTTAAGAAGAAATTCTAAGCACAAATTCTACTGAGTTTAATTTCCTTATGCAGCTCTTTCATGTAATTCCTTTATGCCTTTTCTAAGGGCTTCCAGATTTTACCAGGCATGCTACAGCTATTTCCAAACAACATTCAGGACCTCAGAAAGACTCAAGATGTGCAGTTTATCTCAGAGTTGTTTGGGACTAAGCTGTCTAGCATCAGTGAGAAAGCATCCAGCCCATGTTCTCAGTGTTCTCCCACATTACAGTTCCACAAACACTCTTTCAGTGTAAAGTGTGTCTGACTTTGCAGAAGTCCACTACCTCAGACCTACATTACTCTTCATTACACCTTCCCACTCTTCCCGTGCTCATAGTCTCAGATTCCACCTGCATCTCATCCCACTTCTTTCCAGTTGGTTTCCCTATATTACCAAAACTTTTCTAATTATTTTACTTCTCAGCCAGCAGACACCATTCACTCAAAGACATCTCTTTCTCTCTGTCTCTCTTTCTTTCTCTTCTCCCTTTGGCCTCTTTTTACAAGTACCAATTCTGTTTTGACCATAGATGTTTTAGATTATGATGTGACTCGATTTGACTTGGCCTCATTGCACGTGGATCGTCACTCTGCCTCGGAGGCTAATATGTTATAGGTTATAATAATGTCATAAATTATAGCTCAGTATCTAAACACACCTACATTACCAGGAGGAGCCTACTGGGAGCACTTGAACTTGATCAGCATTTTATAGCCAGGCTACTTAACATTATCAATCCTTCACCGCAGAGGCCAGGCATCCGGTAGTTATGCACTGCACAGCACTTCTCACAATGCCTGCCTGTACTTGTACTACATCCTGAAAGAGTGGGATGAATGACATTACTGTACAGCTGTTACCGCTGCCTTATATATAACTCGGAGTCATGAGGAAGCACTATCATGAAGGTCAGAGGTACTGTATGGCCGTTAAACTGGGGCAATAGACACTACATCTCGAGATGGTGTTGTAGATCAATCTGCTGTTGAAGTATGAAAACGTCACAGGCCTTTCAAACCCTTAATGTATCCAGCCATACTCTAAAGGTCTAGAGTGCGATGATTTAGGGTTTGATTTGTCATTTAATAACTGCAGTACATGAAACAAATCTGGAACATCTCTCTCAGGATGGATGTCAGCTGGCTGTAATGGTGCATTTAAAGACTTTTATAGTTTTATAGTTTCAGAGTGTCTTAGTTGCTCTCTTTCATCCTTTTTTCCAACAATGAACAAAATACCTGCCCTCAGATGTCTGTTAGCTTTATCAGATATCGAGATGTTTTGCCATATATATATATATATATATATATTTTATAGTTGACCAACACGAGGCCTCACTTTGTTTTCTTAGCTGTCTAATCACTGCTTAGCAACATGCAACAGGTGCACCTATGCTTCTTGGGGACATAGTGTAGAGCATCCAAAAGTTATCCACTATTACAGAAGAAGACCAGCAAGGGAACGACAGTCACTTTCCTCACTACTATCATGTTTTTGTTTTGTTTTTTTTCATGTCAGAGTTGTGCACATTGACAACCAACACTCATTATCATAAGCTAACCTTTTTTCTTATTCATGCATTTTGGTATTCTGAAAAAAAAATCAGCCACCACAGTGCAAGACCATTAAATACACATCTATTGCTTCAGTAAACAGTAATTGTTAAATGGGTTTTAACTGACAGGTAAATGGTTTATGGAAGTAAGAGTGGTCTCACTGGGTTCCCATAGCAGTGATCTGTAATATTATTATCTGATCAGCGTTTAAAGCCTAAAATAGCGGTGGAATTTTTATGCCTGAGGCACAAGCAGTTGGTACTGCAAAACAAATTTCCGTTCTGATATGGAAAAGATGATTTTAATAAAAATAAACCACTCTTATTTATCAGGAAAAAAAAAGTGGTTATGGTTACCATTTTATTTATTTATTTATTTTTTTGCATTGATGATCTTTAGTTTGGTTGACTAAATTTGAGGTATGGCAACCAGATCTCACAGATCCAGAAGCCACTGAAAAAAAAAAGAAGCATGCCTCAGTGGCTGAATTTAGGGGGTGGCATGACCTTTGATTACCTCACCCTACATTCACATTAGCAAGCACTCATGTTGCCTGTAGTTGTTTTTCTTGTGAGTGTGCACAGTCCAGCCTTCTTTTTGTATATAGTGTAAAGCCTGCAGTACACTATATGATTTATACACACCCCTTTTGTTTAACATGTATGTAAGTTTGATATACATGATATGTGCTAGGCTTTGTACTAACTCTGTCAGCAGAATAGCAAAGCAAGCTAACTATACTAGCTACATACACTCACCAAAGGCACCAGTGACCTCTGTTACTTTGTAATGTCTGTATACACATTTAATGAGTTGGTATATCATTGGATAAGAAAAAAATATGGTTATATGTTTGTATTCCATTTTTATGGGTCAAACAGTATATCGGAACTAATTGCAGGTAGGAGCTAAGGTTGTTCATGGGGAACTGAAGAAACATCAGACCACATGCACCATAAGATGGTCCCGAGGAATCGTTCAAGCCAGTGGTTTGGATTTGTCGCTGTAATGCATCATACCTAATTTGCATAGAATTGAGAATTGCATAGAAAACTCTCAATTCAAACGTCACTTGTCATGCTGTCACTGAAATCATGGCTCTGTGTCGGTCTTTATTGCTTGCTAGTGTAAATGTGAGTTTATGTTTCGCTGGTTGTATGAACTTTTGTACATAATATAATAAGTACATAATATAATATAATTTTCTTCATAACATAAATTTATATATAATGCTCCTGCAAAATGCTGTAGCCTTAACAACCCAAAAGAGGCAAAGTTAAATGCCATGCTAAAATTTAGCTAGCTAGCTAGGTTTTTGCTGAACTATCCTAATATTTTTCACTTGAAACAGGTGTAATCAAGAAGCAGGAGTTATGACTGTTTAGTCAAGACTACCCATTATTACTACTTTTCAGAAATTCGTTATGTAACTTAATAAGCTAATCAAAGTTAATTAGCCCAGTTCAAGCTGAACACAGCATCTCTGGGCCTCAGTTTTTGTTTTCTGTTTAGCTGGCATCTGTTTGTTGATGAAATTTAATGTAATTTATGTTCTCTTATACTAAAAGCCTTGCTTCTACATAAAGCCTATTCTGATACCCAACCTGATATATGACATATATTACATGTTATGATATATTATGCCTTCTTGTGGCTTGACTCCATGAATCTGACCTCCATTTTTCAGAATCGTGGCCTACTTAGTAACCAAGTATGAGTAGACCTTGGGAACAGTAATTAATTGCATAACGTACAAGGTTTTGTTTCCTGTAGAGAACATTGCATCCAATATCAGCAACACTGTTATTGTCCATAATTTCATGTGTATTTGATATTTTGAGTGTTTGTTTCAAATACACTGAGACGTGAATCATATCTCATGTTCTCTCACTAAGCAATGAGAACCTGATATATCAAGTACAGCCATTTAACTCCCATTCAAGGACATGGTGCTGTCTGTGAACACGTGCCCCCTCAACACGGACCTTGGTAGATCATCAGTTCTGCCTCAGTCTCTCTTTGATTTATCCCCTAATCTTCCACCTGCCTTCTTGCCAGCTGCTCATAGATCTAGGCGGCAGGCAGTCAATCAGTGTAGTCATTGAAGGAGCAGTCACAAGAAGGAGAGCTTCCTGGAATACAGCGACAAGATCATAACTTCTCACACCATCCTCTTACAGTCTAAGAACTGGCCCTGTGGGGTCACATACAGAAAATGTGAACTCTCTAATATTATAACTGACACTTGGGGGTGCAGTTTATAATGTGTCAAAGTATTTCTACATTTAATAAAGATATCATTTCTAAGAAAAACTGTGGAATGGATGTGGTTAGTTTCTTGTCAAGTTCTGTGAACTTTTTCTCTGGCCCAGAAATTAGCCATCTCACCAGCAGGAACAGAGCTACTCAGTTATGCCTTTTTGAACAGAGGGCGAGGGATTGACTGAGGTGAACGGGAAGGCTTGTCATTGTTTTAATTTCAATTACAATTAGCCTTACAAGGAACAGATCACTCGAAAACTACAAACTGAATCTTTCACATTAATGTGCAGGCAGAAGCCATGGTTCTCAAGGTGGGGTCCGCTGGTGGTGGAAATCACAACCCACCATTATCAAAAATAGTATTTTTATTTAGTTCTTATGGTTATTAGGTTATTTGGTTATTATTTGGTTATCTATTTGTCAAATTAAATCTAGTTACAATTTTAATAAAATGTAATAAATAGCCAATTATTGTCTATAATTGGCCAATAAATAGGCAAAATAATATTTTATACATTTAAATAATGTAAAGTTGGATTATGTTCAGAAAATAAATGTATCAAGGGGGTACATTTATTTTATACTATAAAGGGTCCCTTGCTGCAAAAAGAACCCCTGCTTTAAAGCATCTCATGCCAATGGCGAGTGAAAAGTACAATGTGAGAACTAAAAAAAGCAGAGCATAACTCATTGGTGTGTGGTTAGATAATCTTTTACAGGCTGTCAATCATCATAAGAGCTACTGTGACAAATTTCTTTCATCAGTTCCAAGCTTTAATAATTGAAATCGTGAGCACCTAAAGGTGTTGTTCTCAGCAGTGGCAATAGGAAAAGAAAGAAACCAGTCTAATCAAGTCTGACAGTAAAAAAAAAACCTCTACAATTCATATCTCAAGCCTGAGAAAAAATGTGTCTACTGTCAATCATCTAAACATCTGAAATTTTATTTTCCAATGAGAAGTCAAAGACAACATATCTCACATTACAATGCACTACTCATATCGAGTAAATCCATAAAGTATGAAGGGAAGCGTAGATCTTTATAGGAATTTATAGAAAGAATGTTGTTATGGAGACGAATGTAAATCTGCCTGAGGATAGAAGGTGAAGGAGGTGACTCTTGTCTTTGGAATCTCCATACCACTCCTTTACTGCTTAAAGGTATAATCAGCAAGGTTGGCTAAAGATAGCTGTTTTATAATGCACAATTCACACACTTCGGCTTCCTCCAAAGCTATGCCTCCAAAATGCTTTGACTAGGCTAGAATGTCTGATTTGACTGGCAGTGTTACTGACAGGCAGGTAGACATGCCTCCTTGTCTTGATTAGCTGGACGGTGTCAGTTTTGAAACCTGGATAACCAAGAATCACCTGGATATCTTCTTGTGCATGTGAGTATGCATACTAAGATCTTCCAGCAAAGTCACTTAGTGACATATGATGCACCCTATATTTCCTTCATGGCAGAACAGTGGGTTTGAGGACTGGATGGCCAACGTTCTAAATAATACCATAGGGCCCGTAATAGTCACAGCAAGGAAAGCTTTCAGGCTCGCTTTTATGGAACACTGCAAAGTCAATTGACTGATTCACATCTGACAACTTTGGCTTACAAAAAGGGGTCAGTGGTTCATTTGCCCATGCTGCTCTTGTGATTCTGAAACCTGCACTGCCCTCTAAATGGCTTCTCAGGGCTCAGACCCTCCTGGCACACAGTGCAGATTTTGCAGGGTTGATTTGCACAGGTCCAGCAGAGCAAACTTGGTAAACAAAGCTTTGGTTGCTCACCTAGTTTGCTCTGCTAGGAGAGCGGTGTGAACTCCATTCCAATCGACTCCATTACAGAGGGATCATTTTCTGTAGATTGGGGAGATTGGAGTGCTCTAATGCTAGCAGTAAAATGATAACATATTGAAAGAATGCTTTTGTTGCTGTGGGTTGCATAACATCATCCAATCCTGCTTGGTCTGCTGCCATTTTGTGCCCAAGAATGAGCGCCGAGCCTGTCAGCGGCACCTGCAGACTAGCAGGTGATGAACCAGACCCATTTTTAAGCTGGCGTTGAACAAGACTCTCCTAGATGTGGCCGTAGATATGGCATCCTTGCACTCCTATGATGAAGAATGAACCTCTACAGTATTAGCTCTCAACTCATCGATTTTAACTGAACTAGCACATACTCAGAGAGCTGTTTAGCCTGTGAGGCTTGAGTCAAATTTGAAATGGTCAATGCTCGTCTTTCAGGTCCAAGGGCTTCAGATACTGGCTGTTCATGTCTTGCAACACAGCCTAGGCTAACTACTCTGATTGTGATAAATAAATGGAAGAGAAAGAAGGTTCCATTGTGTAGTAGGAAAACTGACTGCCCTAGAACTGTGTATTAGTGGAAGTCCAGTTTCAAAGTTTCAAAGTCAGAAGTGAACAATGTGTGGTATGGCAGGGTAAAACCACTTAGCTCCATTAGTGGCATGTAGCCACAGACACACTAGTTGGTGGATGTGAAATGCTCAGAGGCGATAACCCCAAGGGAGAAACCAACTCATCATGGAAAATGAAAGGCAAGTGCCACTTACCAAGTGAAGAGGAAAGCCTACACAGTTCAGGTTCATAGAATAACAGTGCTGAAATAGTGCTGAAAATGAGGTTTATTAATGCAAATGACAGGAGGCTGACTCAAAACTACCACATGGCACAGAGTTCCATTAGGGTGCTTCCAAAAAAATGTGCTTGTAATATATAAATAAATACACTCACCAAGGTAGAGGAGATGAGAGCTGATGTAGAGGAGACTATATCTCCAGCTTTGGAAGACAGGATACCTGTCACTCCAGTCATAATCACAAGCTGCTATATGTATAGCTCCATATGGTTTGCATGGGTTTGTCATGTGTTTGAGTCAAAAACAAAATAGGAAAAGGCACCAGAAGGTATCTTGGTGACTGTCACCACCAGTAGGAGGTGTGAAATAGAAAACAGAACAGATAGAAGTAGATGTTTAATTGATGACTCCAAAATGTGAGAAGAACATCACTAAATATTACAGAAAGTGTTCAGACATAAATGAACTGATTACACCTTTCAGTATATGTTTGGTAAGACATATCCAGCAGATGATGTTGAATTTTCTTCTGTGAGATAAAGAATTACCACATGCACCTTTGTCACAAGAATAGGTTATCTGTGCAACCTACTTATACCATCAATATCAGTATGCTGTCTGGGCTGTAGTACTGTGCTCAGTGAAACTGTGTTTAGCAATACTTCTGACAGGTAACAGAAATCTGTACATTGTTTATAGTGTGAGAAGTGAACCATAAAAGAGCTCTCAAACACTGAATGCTGCCTACAGTGTTGGATTTTGTACCATACGATATACAATAGCTTCTAAACTTTTCTTATATAACAAATACTCAAATCCTGTTTATCTCATTTATCTCTTTTCTTAGCTGGACTTGTAAAGCAGACTGGATCCACTGACCCAGCAAAGCCCTTCATTAGCAAACAGAGCTACCACCTGCGCCAAAGCCAACGCTTGTCCTCAGATATCCTACTCCTGATTTCTCTAAACAGAGTCACAGGCAAGCACATTCACAACTTCAGTGATTATAGACTGGAGACTGCAAGAAAATTGAGGTGGCAGGATTAAACTTGTCTCTTTCTTTAGTCCATATTGTTCATCTTTTTTTATCAACTAGGCCTGTTTTTTTTTTTAACAACTTCCACAATCTGTTTGTGGGTTGTCATTTATTTACTTACAGCAAATGAATTCTAAAAGCGTTCCAGCTGTTTTTCACATATAATTTCGCCCTGGGTTATTTTTACACAAAGTGTTGTTGACAAAGTGGTAACTTTGTGGTAAAACTAACAAAGCCTGGAATGGAGAATGGAGGAACGTGTGGTGGAGCTGTAACAGTCCATGATGAATCTGTAATGTCAAAAGACTTGTGTACTCAGCATTGATGAAACAAGACTTGTTTTTCTAACAGTTTATTCCTATCAAAGCGGCCCTCAGGTCATGTAGCTAATCACTAACATCTAAAGAAATGAGGCTGGTTGAGTGGAAAATTCTATCCCAGATTTATCTATCATCTCTGATGCAGTCTTTGATTAGTGTGTTGCTCTCAAATTGCGTTTGCGTTTCATCAGTTACAGTGAGAAGTGTGGGATGTCTGCGGTGCCATGCAACTGACATTCTGCACCTGTTGGATTGCATGACAAGGCTCATGCCAACTTTCACTACCTGTTGCTAATATACCTGATTTATGGAGCATTCCGCTAAGCTTCAGGCTTTAGTCAATATGCTAACAATGAATAGAAGTTCACTGGCTCCAGTTCACATGGTGTCATTTGTGTTCAATCATTCCATTAGCAAAGTTCAAAAGCTTTCGGTGCTTTAATGTTTATTTATACTGTCAGATCATTAAGTTGTTTATCATTCATACATTATTCACTTTCCCATCAGGTTTGGTTCTTCTGTTTGGTCCAAAGGAATTTGTAACTTTTTGTCTCACACGAACATACTGATTAGTCACAAACTTTAAACACAAAACATTTCCAGATAGGTTCAATAAGTTGCCATGTATGCAAGCACATCATAAAGGAATCCCAATAATATTTCCAGCAATTACATTATGTAGTGTTCATCGTTGTTTGAAACCAGACACCAAGGCCTTTTGCAGGTGCTGAAGGGAGGGGAACTGATCTGTCAATGTTCATATGTGTGGGCACGTTTTTATATCTTCGTGGGGACCAAATGTCCCCACAAGTATAGGAATATCTGACAGCTTTCACCTACAATATCTGCAGCTTCTATTTTAAAATAAACTAAAAGAGTCAAAGGTTTTCCTTGTTTACTGAGGGTAAGATTAGGGTTAGGGTTAGGTGTAGGTGTAGCATTAATTAGCTGCATTAATAATTATGTCAGTGGAAAGTCCTCACAAAGATAGTAAGACAGTGTGTGTGTGTGTGTGTGAGAGAGAGAGAGAGAGAGAGAGAGAAAGAGAGAGAAAACATGGTTATTGCTGTTTGTTTCAAGCTCAATCTGGAGTGAGAGACGCCCAGTCCCACGTCACCCTCCAGACTTAGCCATCTGGTCCAGACGCCCAGTCCAGTGCATTTCTCTAGGATGCTCAATGTGTACGAACCACCTCATAAACTCTGTAACAGAGGATAATCAGCATGGCAAAAACTCCAAATGAGAGCAGATTAATGGTAGAGCAGCACCATTAGCTTTACTTACACAACAGTAGCACGCTGCATGTTGGACTGTATATACTGTTTATATTCAATTATATTCATTTTCTTTCCTTTTTCACCCATTTAATTTTGGCCCTGGCTGTTTTTCCCATCTATGCCATCTGCCTCATCATTTGTTAAACTGGTTGATCTAACAACGCAGATGAGGACCTATTTGTAGCCAATGAACAGCTCCTTTTCTCCCTTTTGTCCCCTTTTATCCATCTCTCTCTTACCAGATGGCATGTATCTGGAGGATATTTATCAGAGTCTAAACGCATTACAGGTTTTCCACCTCCTCGGCTCCCAGACCATGAAGGCCTATCACATCCCACTCAACAGTCTTGCAGATATTTTACTATGCAGTGTTATGAATCATCAATTATCTAATCTGGGCTCAAATGAAAATAAACAGCTTCCTTTTTTTAGATGTCATACATTATGTAATGTGCATCATATGAGTGTCTACTCTGGCTGTGTGAAGAGGCATGCTATGAGGCAAAGTTTCGGGATACAGGGATGGAACGTGTGTGTGTGTGTGTGTGTGTGTGTGTGTGTGTGTGCATGTGTGTGTGTTAAAACTAGGTTGCCTCTTCTCCATTACTTTATTATTGCATAACTCTCTGATTGCATAACTATCTGATGTCCAGTCCCAAAAAAGAGCATTAAGACACTACACACAGGGCTCTCCTCAAACACACAGATTATTTTTCTTTTTATAGTCTATGCTTCTTATTAAATGTCCTTGTATATGTTATTCAGCCTGATGTTCTAGCCTTATCAGTTGCACCTAGACACCACACTCCCATTTACATATGCTATAATATTCTTCTGGTAATTTTCCATGCATTTGTTCTATTTCACCCCTCCTACCCACCAACGCTAGTGAGAATCACATGCAGGCTGAGACCTTCCAACAAAGTCATAAAGCAATGTATGATGCAGTATTTGCAATAAATACTTCTGTCATATAGCCATCATTCTCTTTTTTTCTTCTCACCTCAAACACACATCAGACCACATGGACCAAGACTCCTATCATCTCCTATCTTCTCTTCTGCTGTGGTGAGTGTATTTTTCATACAATTCTAGTATTTATTCTGGAAAATGCTATGAAACTTGGTGTTCGCCAGTTAGTGATACAAACCGGTCTGCATTGTTGTTCAGGACTCACCTCTCATTCTCCAACTGGGTTTGGTTCTACCTCAGCATTCACATCTTTCATGCTCTTTGGGTGAGGAACAGGAAAGAAGACCAGTTACCAGGCTATAAGGAGGGCTCTGTTGAAGGACGTGAGCTTCCATGCTGCACAGCCTCAGTTACAGAATTATCTATTTCAGCTGAGTCATGCTTGCCTCCAGGTCTTCCATATGCCTAGAAAGTGACTCAGATTGCTTTCTCAGATTCTTATTATGCTTCAGTCATTGCCGGATATGGATGTTTGCGACTAGCAAGTTGCTTCAAGCCCTGTTTCTTTTATGTACCTCTGCTTTGCTATTGCTTCATATCATATTCATATTACCAGGTACATTACATTTTTTTTTTTTAAAAAAAGTTACCTATCTGCAGAGTAAAACTGGTAGGAATGTGATTGATTTACTGTGTGCAGACCAGAGTATTGAGGTAAATGTCAGTGTTACCTTAGAAAGGCTTGATACAGCCCTTAATGAGCTGGAACTGGTTTCAGTTCAGGAGGGGGTCCAGAAATACTGACCTTTCCCTTCTTTGCTCCAGCTGACGTGCTTTTCAAAGCACAGGGCATTCCATGAACTTTAGAAGCACAATTACCAACCCAGCCAACAATTTTAGTGTTAGAAGAAATCTTTTAGAAGTTTCGGTTCTAACAGCTTTGCTAGTCTATCAAGTTTTTTGGCTGTTGTGTGAATGGTTTTATATTTAATTGCTCTTACAATGCTGCTACAACATTTTTACTGGTAGGAACGTAAATGGTAACAATAATATTCCCATGTTAGTTTTTGTCTGCAATAACGATAACATTGTGAAACAAATTCTTATGGCAAATGATTTTAGAACATTGCAGAAAAGTTATTTTTATTTATTTTTTTCACATTATTTTAGTTCAGTTCCAGCTTAACCATCTTAGAACCTGCTGAATACTTCCTGAATGATTTAATAATATTCTTTGTTGGCTGTGCATATGCTCAAACTCCTGAGGTTCTCCACAATGTTTTAGATTATTAAGTTAGTGATAATGGCATAAAGAACACAAAATTCATACTAACCAAATGTCCACTGTCTATAAACTGTCCATAACATCCATTCCAACAATCCATTCCTATTTGAGCTCTCAGTCTCATGGTTTAGGCACTAGATGTTGACCGAATATTAAAAAAAATATTATTTTTATAGAATATAAATAGCTTCTTCTTTGTTTCACAATGTACTAAGTAATTTGAACTCTCATACTGTCTGGAAACTGGTTGTATACTCTTCTATGCTCCAGGAATGGGAGCATTGCCACAGGCCTTATAAAAGCCCAACCTCTCTGTTAAACACACTATTCTTAATCCTCCTGTTTACTTCGAATTAACCTGTCCACTCCCAAACTATCGGTAATTTCACGCCTGGCACTCAAACACTATTCTCCAGACGATTCTTTTTTCTCAGCACTTCACTCGCACGACATGTTGTGTAAGATCTCCCTCTCTTGCTTCTGAGCAACTCTTTAAGGTCTCCCATTTCAGCCATCGTGATTTAAACTTTTAATACCCAAAACCTGCAGTTTACTTCAAATACCTGTAAAATATATATTTTAAACACAAAATACTGTTTTGAAGTAAAAAGTATTTTTGATCTAGAAAAAAAATGGAATTGGCATTAAAAAGCTTTTGCGTTCTGTATTATTTAAAATAGGTCAGAGGAGAATGGCCAAACTGGTTCAAGCTGACAGGAAGGCGTTACAACTTTACAACCGTGGTGAGCAGAAAAGCATCTCAAAATACACAGCACATGAAACCTTGAGGTGGATGGGCTACAACAGCAGAAGACCACATTGCCTTCCACTCCTTTCAGCCAAGAACAGGAATCTGATGTTTGCCTGCTTGTAAGAAGTTAAACTACTATATCGACTGACAGACTAGAATTGATAAACACTGCATCTTTTAATTTTCTTAGTATAAAAAGTACACTGTATGGACAAATGTATGGACAAATGTTTGTGGACACCTGGCCATCACACCCATATATGGTTCTTCCCCAAACAAATGCCACAAAGTTGGAAGCATATTTTTTATAGAATGTCTTTCTGTGCTGTAGCATTACAGTTTTTTCCATTGGAACTAAGGGGCTCAAACCTGTTCCAGCATGACAGTGCCACTGTGCACAAAGCGAGGGGCATGGTTTGCCAAGGTTAGATTGGAAGAACTCAAGCCTGCACAGAGCCCTGACCTCAACTCCATGAACGCTTTTGGGATGAATTGGAATGCTGACTGTGCACCAGGCCTCCTCACTCAAAATCAACGCCTGAGCTCACTAATGCTTTTCTGGCTGAATGAGCAAATCCCCACATCCATGCTCCAAAATCTAGTGAAAAGCCGTCCTAGAAGAGTGGAGGTTATTATAACAGCAAAGGGAGAATTGGCAGTTATCATAACAGCAAAGAGAGAACTAAATCTGGAATGGGATTTTCAAAAAGCATATATGGGTGTGATGGTCTGGTGTCCACAAAGTTTTGGCCATATAGGCCATATAACAAAACCAAAAAAACACTAAAGGGGTTTGTCATCTATCCTTTCCTTTAGTTTGAACTTTGGATTGGACATTATGTGCTAAGTCTATCTACACTGATCTGTGGCTGTTGCTCTACTTTCTTCAGTGCCTCTAGAGCAGTGTCAGGTGTTCTCACACACCCCATAATTCCATGCACAGAAAGAGTAATTAGCTTCCTGCTGAGGATGGTGGCTTTAAGGGAACGTCCCCTGCTGCTTGCAAGGAATGTATGAACATCTTGCCATCCACACTGAGATGGGACTGCGGCTCCACTGCATCAGTCCCCTGCTGGTTGGCCCACATCGCATTGTCTCTTTTGCAAGAACCTGTATAGGAGGAAACTAAATCTTTGATTGGTCCAAATTATCCGTATTATCTTTACTGCTGACAATTCTAAATGAAAAATCAAGCTTGTGGATCAAAGGTGAAAGATTATTGTAAGTGCACCTGGTTTTATTCACAGTCATTTTGGAAGGAAGGTTTAAATCCAGAACTGATGGATGATGTTTACACAGCAGTGCCAATGATCCCTTACTGCACTTGTAGCTTTTGATGTTGCGAAATTAAACAGCATGAGAGCTTTAAATAAAATGATACTGAAATACTATGATGTTTTTCTCCTGTCTAGTTGATGCTGAACAAATCCAGTCTGTGAATTAAACTGTCCGCACCTTCATCTGTCACACTTCCACCTGTGACTTTCCATTTGCCAGTGGAACATTCTCACTCTCTGCCAGCATAGCTGGAACAATATCCTTCGCTAGCTGCCGTAAAGAGATCTTAATGATGTGTGCCTTGACATTATGGGGGAGGGTGCAGTGTTCTGGCTGTCATAAAAGAGTTTACCATCCCTGTCACCCCTGTACAGGGTGGGGTTATTATACATCACATCTCCTCCATTCAGAAGGCAGTTTTTGTTCATGCAGGCCGCACCTTTTACATGGAAAATGAATTACACTGACTTTGAACCATCTGAATTGCAATTAAGTGCATGAGATGATTAAGCAAATACATGACCTTACTTCTTCTTCTATTATATATTACGCAGACAGGAATATGTTTTCCTTCTGTGATTCTGAGCACGTGAGGTTATGTAGTTCTTCCATTGACTCAACATTCAGTTGGCTTGTCTTTGAAGTTTCTCTGTTGTAGTGCATTAGGCAAACCATGACGCACTCAGTCAATGAGACAAAGCCTTACGCAGTGACTCATGGCATGCAGCTTCTCAGCGCTGTATTGTTCTCTAAGCAAAAAAAAAAAAAAAAACACGGATTATGTGCGGCTCTTCAGACCAGAATAAATCTCCATTGTCTTTGCATTGTGCCTTTTCCCAGGCTGTGAGGAGCTTCAGATGTCTACCTCATAGTTATCTAATCGCACTAGGGCTCTGGTTTCTATGCCCCGCTGCCTTCTTGATCCAAAGCATGCAAAATCAACAATCCAGTGTTTTCTTATAATCTCCAGGAAATGAACTCTGAGGCATTCAATAAGAGGATTATAGCTGGTAAAGGTAATTACACGCTAAACCCCTATGACTACCTCACATCGTATTGATTCAGTAAATGTAATTTTCAAACCAGATTTACCAGAACTCTTGACTTTTAAACCAAATATGCACCTTGACTGTAGCCAGACATAACATGGTACTAGCCAGAGAGATCATATTCAAGCAATTTGTTTTTGTCAGAGTCATCACGCTGGGTATTGTCCTATTCATTCTGATTTTGTAATCTAAATATGTCATGCCATGCAGCTCTGTGCATAATAAGACAAATATTCTGTGATGGAAAAGACGTCAAACTCTCCCCCTCAAAATACAATAAAAGAGGCCTTTGTCTTATTGGTTTCCAATAATTTATGTGTCATAACATAGCAGCAATTACATGTTGGTGTGGGCTGCATCTCTGTTGTGCAATGGGCGGAAGTGAAAATACATCATACTTCATTAACTGGGGTTTCATTTGTGAGTTTTTTGGTGTAAATGTTTGATTTCTTATGAGTGACATGAAAAGATGGGGAAAATGCCTATACTTACCTTATACAATAGTTATGTCTGGAAGAGTGGCACACTGTTGTTGGTGCAATTACACCAACAGGAATCTGCTTTCTCTCCCGTGCTACCCATTCCAAGTAGGCTTCAGCATGCATCTAGATAATAAGCGTACAAAGCCGCCATTATGGTCCATGAAGAAATGGCCCTCCGCCCTGGGCGCAAAATTGCCTTTGGACTTGTGTCTCATTCACAAATAGTTTCCGCAGCAGGTCAATGGCAGTTGCTAAGATGCTGCCCGCGCTGCCCATTAGCGGTGCTGCGTCTCGGCCAAGGTCACGCTCTGAGCTCGGAGAGAGGTGCATGCTTTTTATACCACCGCAGAAACCTACACTTTTTTGGGATACATTTTACCTGCACACATAACAAGTTAGCATAGGAGAAATGTATAATTATGTGTTAACAACACAGCTTGAACCGGAACCTGAGGACAGTCGCTGTAGGGATGTGTAACATCACATGAAGCTGGTAATGCTATAGCAGAGTCAAGTGACAAAAGATCATAAAAGAGCTGTCTTTCAGACCACAGTGTTTTTAAAAATAGCTCCTGGCGAGGGAGATTGTACAAAGAAAAAGACTTTAAAAATTCACCGCTCTCATGAATAGCCAATGAGGAATGAGCTGAATGCACAGCCAAGAGCAATTTATTTGGATGGAAGCACATTCTCTTTGGATTGTATATCTTACATGGACAGTCCCCATACAGTCCCAGACTTTTTAAAGATATCCTTTTACATGTCACGTTAAGTATTTAAAACTTTAGTCGTGTTACTCTTGTGTTGTCTTGCTGGTCTGAAAAGAATATGTCTTGCTGATTCATATCCCATTCACAGTTAACAGTACTTTGAATAACCACCTCTGTAATGCAATCTGAATATTGTAATTTGATGTAACATTAGATAGAAAATATTCAGGGAAGGGAAGTCTCTGGGAAGAGATGTCTTAAAGATTGTTGATGCAGCTGGTTATAATGGCGAAATAATACGCAAAATTTAGGGCCATTAACAGACTTCGAAATGATCAACCAAGTCAGAGAAGGGTCTTTGATGTTGCTATCACTAGATGAACATGCTGTCACAAATGAAGCGCTTGCCAAATTAAAACCAGATCTTTTGAATTTGGGGGACGCTTGAGGGGGATTGGGGTTGGGTCTACTGGGATTAATCAGGTTATTGAACTGCAATTTATTTACGCTTTACTGAGATGACGGTTTGGCCTGCCACACTGACAGCTAAAACCTGCAGGGCTTTCTTTTCCCACGAGCCTCACTAAGCTCATGACACATGCAAGCTGGATTATTGTGGGCCCCTTTCCAGTAAAGCACAAGTCTGCATGGGGCACTCTGCCTACAGGCCCGTCTTTGGTTGCAATCTATATTTATACAAAGCACATGTTTCTGTTCAGCTCATAACTTTATACTACCACCTGTGCAATGCATTTGCATACATTAGTGCTGTGTGTGATGGCACGTGCAGCCTGTAGCATGTCTCCGTAACCTCAGCTGAGACCAATCTTACATCCCAAAGCTCAGAAGTCTCCTGAGAGTTATTACAGCTGCCTACATGAGTGCTGAGTTTTTGTCCAAATTTATACACAGCATGTTTCCTTCAGCTCATTACCTTATAAAACTTTCTTATAGTACAGCAATAACAATGAATTAAATAAGGAATAAAACATGACCCTGCATGCTGCTATATTAAAATAATCAACAAGGGCTGATTTGAAGCAGCCCAGCACAAGACTGTCCACAAGACATTGTACTATTATCCATTTATAGTTACATTTGGGGAAGTTTGATTAAACAAGTTAGTACCTATTAGCATTTTATCGCAGCTAACAGATATTCCTTCACCAGCTTCATTTTTTTCTCTCTCTCTTGAAGTTAATAAGACAAGAAATGCAACTTTTCATGTTGCTGAGAAACCACAGAGCCCTCCATCGTGAAGACTTTCCATGTGCGTAAACTTAAAGTCTCGGCTTTACCTGCTGACACTGGGGACTCCTTCCAAAAATGCGAAATAAACATTTCTTCACTGAAAGCTTCACAGCATCAACAATTACACACATTGTTTCACCTGTTTATGTGGAGCAAGTCCCTGTGTAAGTTGTAACAACAGAAATTATAACATATTAGTATGAGCACATTAATATAAACCTTGCAGCCGGCACGACTGTCTGAGTCGCTATTGAAAATTAATCAACACCTTCTGACTAATCAGATTTGAGAATTCATCATTGTTCTGGTTTAAACGACATTATTATGACACTTCTTTAAAAAAAATTACTCTATTAAGGAAAGATATCTGAAGTCCAGCAGGCCAACAGTCTCCTGAGACTTATTATAGTTACGTGACTGCTGAGAGAATGACAGCGATATGATATGACTAGTGGAGACTGGAAGACAGAGTTATCACGAGTGGAATTCTCCACTGCAGGGCTGGCATGAAAGCTTCCATTGTTGCCTTTATGTATCTATTACATAATTAATAGCATTCAATGACTTCAGTGCTTCATTTTGTTTCCATATTCTTTGGGTGCTTTACAAAGATACAAACAATATTAAAGCATCTAATACCTTATTTAAACTCTTGTCCCAGATGAGCCTTAAATAAATATTCACTGCATCCATTTTTAGGTGTGCTCTGTGCTGAAGAAACTTATATAACATCAGTGGAACACTACACCGTAAAACGTGGAAAATGTCTGCTCCATACAATGAAATGTGATTAGAGCAACAGTTATGTGATACTGCAAGTGATTAGTTTCTCCATAACAAGTACAGAACAATGCATACGAAACTTTGCCTGGGTTTGCTGTGCTCTGGGAAAGTAGAGTGCAGAAAAGATCAGATCTGTGGCTTTCTGGTATGCACTAATGCTCCTTCTGTTTATGTGTCAAACGGGCTGTAGGAACAGTTAGGTTCAGCGTAAACCCTAAATAGTGATCTTTTGAAAATGCTGTTCATTATGAAGACAGACATGTAGTATATTGTGAATTGTGATAAATGCTGTGCAGATAAAGGTCTTTCATAAAAGCTAATCTTCTGCTGCACAGTATAAATACATGTGTAGTATACAGGATAAGCCACGTGGAGTTAGAGCTGAAGTACGTGTCTGTTTGCATGTCACACAAGAAAGACCATGCTGAGCTTAATCTCCAGCACTTTCAGGTGATAATGACACACTGCACTGAAATTCCTTTCTGGCAGGTGTTACGAAACACAAATGAGTAAACACAAAGAATATCGTACCCCACAGGCCATTTCCTCACCAAGGCTAAAACCATTATGTGCATTTAACCCGGATTTAACACATACCTGCCTCAGTGCTTTGTACAGACAGGTTTGATGGGCACTTAAACGTCAAACAGGGTGGTATCCTCTAACACAGTCTCTAGGCTATTAAATACCAAATATTTACCAGCCTGGGTGTTTGCTGCCTGCATTTTAAAGTGCTCCCCACCAAACCTTATAAAACAATGTCATATAACCTATTAGGTCAGTGTACATTATTTAAACAATATTGCACAAGCAAGAGTGCAATTATACTCAATATCAGCACGGCTGTGATTTGCCACAGACAAAACCCTGCAGGGCGAGTGCCATAGGTAATCACAGGTAATCACAATGCCATAGGTAATCACAGCCATGCCGATATTCAGTACAGCCGCATGATTGTGAGTGTAATATAGCTTTTATACAACAGTACTATAAACACAAAATTAATGTTGAGTAAGTGACATTTCAGACACAATATGGCCAAATGTTCTGTTTATTTTTGCTACGCTGGTGGAAATAGAACCCGAAGAGGCCACGCTCACAGCTAACTGGCTAGCTAGATCACACTGATAACACACTTTGTACTGTTAAAGGTGCTCCCAGTGAAATTGGCGTCCTTTCTTCCTTTTCATCTTCAACTTTCATATTTTAAGTTAAAAGTATATTCCTGAAAAGTATCATTTGCCATGTCCACTGATGATGTCACTAACTCTACTGTAGTAACCTTTTCGAACTAGGAAGTGGAATTCCACATGGCTAACTCAGTCAAGCGGCGTGATACACACAGTGAAACATCCCAGTGGAGTTATAAATATGGGCACTCTTGGAATGCTGCTCAACCAATCGAAACTAACTGTTATATAAATGTAAATGAAATGTTAAAACTGGTTTTGGCCTTAAAACAATTGCAAAAAGGTCTTTTTGTTTTTCCATCATTTCAGATTCATTTTGGGGCTAAAATTAATGAACATTCTTGAATGATGCAGATGTGTGTCAGCAATTACTGGGTAGCTAGTAGATTAAAGATTGCCATTAGTTCCTGCTTTACATGCTCCACATGCTATAAAAAAGAATGCAGCTGAAAAAAAAACTGTTTTTTTTTTAGTTGCTGCTATTTAAGAATATTTTAATCACCCGAAATTTATTTCTGCATATGCTGATCCAATTTTTATCATATCTTTTATTAAAACAGAATAAGTGCACGTCTTAACCAGAGAATAGCCTGTAGAATGGCCTAGTACTTTCATGTAGGCTGAAAAGTGCTGCAGTGGGTATTTTCTTTTAATATTTGGATTCATGAGGATTTGATTTCTAGAAGGTTGTATAGTGAAAAAATAAAAACTAATCAATATATTAAAAAAAAATGTCCTATTCAGTGCGTGCCAAGAAAAGGAAAAAAATAAAATAAAATAAGAAATCTTGATGTTGTGTTTTTGCATGATTGGACCTGAGAAACTCTGGCCAGAATAGCTGGAATGGTTGATCAGAATGTCCTTGGCTGTCCAGATGGTTAATACTGTTTATCGGAGTGTGACACCATCAGCAGGTCAGATTTGACATTAAATCCACAGTCCCAACATGGTTGATGAGAAACACCAATGTTCCACAGTGAAAAACCTACTCTCTAATTACTGCTCAGAATGATCTATGGCTCCCTCTGCTCAGACCAATTAGGGAGCCATGGAAATTGCTTTACTTTCCCGCCAATATCAACACCAGTGCAGCCCATGACTGATTTGGACAATACCTTGGAGTACTGGCTTGCTGAAAATGTATGCCAAAGTAATGTTCAAACAAGGCCTTTTTAATAATATCTCACTTTGATTGCTCATGATTTACCGGTAGTGTAAGTCATACTTACAGGCTGAGTTGAGAATATTTGCGTGTCATGGGACAAAGTAGGAGTCTCTGGCATTTCCTGGGTTGTTGTTTGGCAGAGGAAGGGTGTCAGACACGGGTCTCTCGACTGGAGGAAAGAGTATCAGAGTTCAGGGACAACTAGCAGTAATGTGGGCAGCAAGAACACTGCAAATATTTTTTTCTAGACTGTTAGAAACATGAATGTACAGCATGTGGCTCTGTATGTAGACAGCCTGCATTTTCTGAAACCAAGTTATACAGAGTTCTGAGGGTGAATGCTTTTATGAAGACTGGTTAGATTGGTTCTTCACTGATTAGCACACAAGTTCAAAATCCAAGATAAACAAATAGTCTTGATATGCAACAGCCTGTTTTCTGTAACCTCTTCCACTTCCAAATCTGAACAATGCACTAACATCTGTAAACCGTCTGTGTGCTTTGAAAGAACAGATAAAAACTGACTACAGCAGACAGTTATGGTTGATTTGAATTTGGCTTCAGCACTCTTGCTGTCTGACACTATTACATCACCAGTAATATTCCTGCCCAAATAGGCACCTGTCATGATGATGAGTGGCAGGCAGCTTCACATTTAATTGTCATGCTTTTGATTTCTCCCCCAAGCAGATGATGGACTGCAGATGGGCATTTGATGGACCGTGGCATGGATGCGGAGAGCAGGGACTGAGCACTTGGCTGCAGACCCAGGCACGGTGTGT
This sequence comes from Pangasianodon hypophthalmus, assembly GCF_027358585.1. Classification (NCBI taxonomy): domain Eukaryota; kingdom Metazoa; phylum Chordata; class Actinopteri; order Siluriformes; family Pangasiidae; genus Pangasianodon; species Pangasianodon hypophthalmus. Next base: position 21,881,517 of record NC_069716.1, read on the forward strand.
TCAAACATTCATTCTAATGCCTCCCACCATTGAGTGATGAAGAGGGAGCAACATTTCTTCTCAGGGCTATCTTTAACAGAGCTAATCCCTGCATGGTGCTGCTGAGGAACACAGTAGGTGCATGCACTCTCATGATTTATAAAGTTCACAAATAAATAAGTATACTGTTCCCCAAATAGACAGGTCAAGAATAGAGGTGATGCAAGGTATTTGGATCACTGTAAACCTGGAACGCTTAGGCATCAGATCAAAAAAGAAAAAGCTCTGACATCTAAACATATATCAGCGACGGAAAACTCTTTCCAATCCGTCGGAAAACTCTTCCAAAACTCTTATTTTATCATTCATTTAGTAATTCAGCTTATCATTTATTCATTCACTATTAGTCCACTAAATAAACAGAATATTCCCATCTGAAACAGTTTGCTTTCCTCTGTTGGGTTTGAGACTCTGGAGATTTTAATCCAACCATTTGTATAAATCCAGCAGAGATTAACTGATTTTATCTCCTGAAATGGTGAATCAATACATAAATCAAACAAGGCTCTTATAGTTATAATGATATAAGCTTTCAGGTAAGCTTGTACCATTACATAAAGCTATCAACAAATAGGTGACTCACACTACTTAAACAAGGCTCCATTAACAAAACCATGCACCAGTTACTATTACTGTCTCCTAATCATTAGTGCCTTCAAACACACTGTATGACAAATGTCAGTGATGACTCAGTAGAAAGGGTGGAGAGATTAGTGTCGACCCCGCACAATAGTCTTCATAGGGCGAATGTGTAGGCTGACAGCTCTGCATTTGCATAATTCAGATGCCCTGTATATTATGGACATACAAAACAGCTGACTCAAAAGTCACTCTTTGAGTGTGCTGCTAAAATTGTTGCATAAAGTACTTTTGTTGGTTACGTAAATGATCATACAAAGGATAATTAGGGTTAATGAATGTCATTTATGCTAGGACTACATCATCATGGGTGTCACAATGAGGAGAAACTTGAATGGGTGAGGCCCAGAATGTCAAACCCAACTATGTAGCATACACTTTGAGTAAAATGTCACCTTGCATTCATGTCTACTATCTAAGACAAAAGGCTAACAAAAATGGCAAGCAATTTTCACTAATTATTAAAAGACGTTCATCTCCTGTTTGATTTGAGGGTGGCACAGTGGCACAGCACTGCCACCTCACAGCTCCAGGGTCCCCGGTTCGATCCTGAGCTTTGTCTGTTACTCTCTTTGTGGAGTGTCCCATGTTCTCTCTGTGTTAGTGTGGGTTTGCTCTGGGTCGTCTGGTTTCCTCACAGCTCCCAGTAACATGTCAGTAAGTGGACTGGCTATTCTAAATTGCTCTTGTGTGTGCATAGTACCCTGTGATGGACTGGCGTCCCATCCAGCTTCACTCCTGTTCCTGCTTCACGCCCAGTGTTCCTGGGACTTCAGATCTACTACAAGCCTGACCAGAATAAACCGGTTACTAAAGATGAATGAATGAACGAATCCAATTGCATAAATTGCCTATGCCCAGACAAACAGTAATAATAAAGGTGGAAGAAAATTGAATTCATTGAATTGAGGTTAAATTGAGATTTGAGAGTTAGAAAAGCCCTGTTTCTTTAGTTAGGACTAACAACACGGGAACAACCATTCAAATTATGTTCTCAAACATGGCAACTTTCTACAAGTGGGTGACCTTATGTTTTCAGTATTTAGTGTTTGACAGTTTTGTATATCAATTATGGGCAAAGCCAGGCCTAGACAATATAGCAAAGCTTTGAAATAATCAGCTCATCAGTCAACAACTGGATCGAGTTTGCATTTGAAATCATGTTCCTGCAAAGCCATGTGAAATGTATTACATCATCATCACTTTTTCCTGTAGTGTCCATCCCAGGCATTAGTCTAAATAAAGTCTAGGCTAGTCTACAGAGCCAAACCACAAGCATGCATAATCTTGTTTGAATTACGCTTGAATGAAATAAGTCTAAGAAAACAAAAGGCGTAAAATCTCATCTAATTATCACCCATAACGACCAGTGAACTCTTTTTTTTTTCAGCAAACCTTTAAAATTAGATTTGGTTGCTTTCTTTCTCTTTGGTGAAAAAAGCAACCCTAAGCTGTGCATATTAATGAGGCGCGAGCGAGCTTTTTAAAAGCTGCCGCTCGAGCGCTCAGTCAGATGTGTGGACAGTCTGTGGTGGAGTCACTACAACCTGCTCACTGCTTCAACCTCCTGAGACACACAAACACACGGAAGGACAAAGCAGACCGTTTTTACACGTCCGTGTCACAAGACATTGACTTCTGAGAGACAGGATACTGACAGTTTCGAGCGTGTGAGTTGGGTGAAGAGAAACCTGCTCGGGGATGAATCGCTGCACAGCTGCGTTACTTCTGTTGGTCATTGCAGTTTATTCGCTCAACACAGAAGGTAAACATTGTCATTTTCTTTATTTTTCGGTTCTTTCTATAAAAAAATATGTTGAAGTTAACCTGTTACAGTACAATATGCCACAATATGCCAATATATTCTCCGAAACAGCCGCACTAAACTGTATCTTTTCTGTCACTGGGGTATGTTTTGTACTTGTATGTACTTTTTACCTGCTAACGTCAATGTTGTGCACCTTTAAATGATTTCAGGTACATAGTTACACCTTAAAGACCAATTTTATACCTTTAATTTGCTTCTAGAGTAAACTATTTAAACCCATCTAACAACTTGGTTGGTAGAATGTTCTGGAAACGTTTGTTTTTCATTCTCGTAATGTTCTAAGAGCAGACCTTTTTTAGTTCCAGGAAAGCTGCCTTTACTAAAATATAACATTTGTGTTTTTGTTGTGCATTATTGTTCAGAGAACATTCCACTAACGTTCCCATAACGTTTAAATAGCCTTGTGATAACCTGTGATGGTTCAGAGAACGTTCTCCTAACGTTCCCATAACGTTCCCATTTAAATAGCCTTGTGATAACCTGTGATGGTTCAGAGAACGTTCTCCTAACGTTCCCATTTAAATAGCCCTGTGATGGTTCAGAGAACGTTCTCCTAACGTTCCCATTATGTTCCCATTTAAATAGCCTTGTGATAACCTGTGATGGTTCAGAGAACATTCCATTAACGTTCCCATTATGTTCCCATTTAAATAGCCTTGTGATAACCTGTGATGGTTCAGAGAACATTCCATTAACGTTCCCATAAAGTTTAAATAGCCTTGCGATAACCTACGATGGTTCAGAGAACGTTCCACTAACGTATCCATAACTTTAAACAGCCTTGTGATAATCTGTGATGGTTCAGAGAACATTCCATTGACGTTCCCATTACGTTTAAATAGCCTTGCGATAAACTATGATGGTTCAAAGAACGTTCCGCTAACGTATCCATAACTTTAAATAGCCTTGTGATAACCTGTGATGGTTCAGAGAATGTTCCCCTAACTTTTAGCTAAATAATCTGAACCTCTCATGAACCTTGCATTGTGTTGTAAAGTTTCAGGAACATTAAGGGAATGTTCTCGTATCCATCGCATGGTACCACAAGGTTTCCAAGAGGTTCAAATTTGTTTAAAGGTTATCAAATTTGAACTTCTCTGAAACCTGGTTGTAAACCGCAATGGTTCGGAGAGTGTTCCCCTAATGTTCTGGGAACCTTTTAATAATTTGAAACTTTCGGGAACCATGCAGGAATCTTGTGGAGAATGTTTCCTTAATTTTATGCCAACCTTTAAATAGCTTTAACAACTCAGGAAGCTTGCGGTAACCTGCAATGGTTTGGAGATTGTTCCGTTTTAAACTTCCCAGAATGTTCAGGAACAGCACTGAACTTGTTAAACAAAATATAACATTCCCAGAAAGTTATGAAATTTGGTCGACCCCACCCCCCCACAAAAAAAAGAAAAAAAAATCACTAGGGAACCAAATGATTTGTGCTTGCACCTGCACCTTTACAGGTTCTAAAAAAAAACATATGAAGGTCCAGAAAAAAAAAAGAAAGACATATTCTTGGGGGTCTGACAGTGCATCACTGCAGCTATACTTCTTTTGGATATCATACGTGAAGGTGACTTGCTTTCATTCTTGCCTTCTGTTTGGCTTCGTGCATGTGCCTGAGTCTGTTATAGGAACATAGTCGAGGTTATTAATCAGTATAATGTTAAACTATCCCTGCTTAGAGTTAGCACAACTGTCAGAACTGGATTTGTTTTCTTGCTCTGAGTAAACACAATTCTTCGAGCAAAGTTGGCACAGCAGTGGTGTATAGTGGCTCTTTGTGTTGGATGAGTTAGTTTTGGCCCCTGGCCTGGGAGGATGCTGAGTGGAACAGGAGAAGATTGATGGAGCAGAAGATGTAGGTCACACGTCCCTTTAAACCAGCAATCTAAACACACGTACACCTTCATCTGAGCGTGGTGGAAAGTGCTGGAAACAACCAGACGACAGTTTCACTGTTTGCCTAACAGATAACAGGTTACATTACTGTAAGCAAATTTGTAAGGATTTACACACGGTTATTGTTAGGACAAGGAATACACTCTCAGTAATAAATATACCTTGTTGTTGGTTTGGTACCATCAAGGGTGCGTATTTTACTTTTTTACTAGGAATGTTCTTGTGGTGTACTTTTGATTAGCTTTTAGAGTTATGTACCTTAAATTCTTGCTAAAGGTATCCAGGTACAATATACATACTAAAGGTACAAAATGTGTACAGTATAGTTTGGTACCTTTATTTCTGAGAGTGTAGGGTCAATTAATATCCCATTGCACACTGCAGCTGTTTTCTGAATTAATTATTTTGAGTAGGTTCTGTAACCATTTTCTGCATTCAGACAGCTTTTTTTTTTCTTACAGCATACAAATGCAGATGCACCAGGAAAGGCCCCAAGATACGATACAAGGACGTGCAAAAACTTGAAATTAAGCCTAAGCATCCTTTCTGCCAGGAGAAGATGATATTGTAAGTTTTAAATCCTCTGTCATTCTCTCTCTGACTCTGCATCCTTTATTATTTTCCTACATACAGGACAATCCATCAGTATGAGAAAATAATAAAGTAAGGAAATAAGCCCTGTGAAAAGAGAAAGAATGTGTGTTTGCAGTAGATGGTAACCTGATGGCCGTGCCCATCACTGAGAGCTGGGAAGCTTTGCGGGGGAGCTGCTTACTGCTCATTTATTATTGACATTGTGTTACATTAGAGTCAATGAGACTCCAAATGGCATCTCATCTCTTATTTAATTCCAATTATCAGTGCGACTGTTAACTTATTTTGGCTGTTTCTCATTGCAATGAAAAAAACATATTGTGCCCTTATTTATAGTATAACTATTGTAAGATTATAGTAAATTTTTTGCATCAATTTAAAATTGTGAAACACAATTAAAAAGTATTTGGGGCTCTAATGCGATTTGGCCAGATATTATTGTGCATTATTAGATTTACTGCAGTTCTGTGAAGTAACAGATTAGCAAGATTCACCTTGTGTACACAGACCAGTATGTTTCTCTGCATGTTTATGCTTGCGTTTATGTTGTATTCAAGTTGAGAGGCTGGATGTACATAGAAGGATATCAGCTGTGGAAAGCTCTCCTGTGGAAAAAAGGGGGAAAAAATGTATACACTGCTGCCACCTGCTGTTCATATAAGGCGTTATGAACGATAACATATTCAAAGGGAAAAGCAAAGCTTATCAGTATATATTTGCATAGTTACAGGGATATGTGGGAAAATGAATTATGTACACAATACTTGGGAATGAATTAATGAACTATTGCTGTGTGAGAAAACTAGAATCTTCAATAGAGACATTTCACAGCACTTTAATAGTTTCATACTGAGAGGAGTTTTTCAATGCTGTAAGTTTCAACAGTTTCAACACAAAGCATTCACGAAACTAAGAAAATTCTGAACTAAAAACGTTGTGAACATGTTAAAGGATTATAAAATCGGTAGTATCTCTCATTCTTTCATAATGATCAGCATTCTCGTATGAGGGATCTGTGTTTTGAAATTGAAACTGACAAACTTTATATTACTCACACATATATATTCTCTTTCTAGTGCAGTGCCAGAGGACCTCAGTGTAATCCTGCACTAAAAGGTCTATTTGTATGAAATTGTGGGTCCTAGTCTGAGTGAAAAACAATCTTGCTGACTGCAGAAAAACTCCCTCCTCTCTCTATCTCTTTCCCAGTGTCTGGCAGCAGACTCGCTCTCACAGTTTAGCATTCTGGGAACCTCCAAAGCCCCATATTAGTTCTCACTCTCTGTTCTCCAAATGTAGTCAAGAGTTAGGTGTCAAGCGAAGGCTCTGCTGGCTACAGTGCTGAATGATTAAGTAGCAAATGAAAAGGATACTACTGAGCAAAGTCTTAGTCAGCATATCTCATCGGTTTCAGTAACTGTTAATTGGTTAGCAGAATTATTATGACCAATTATAAAACTGCAGGATTGTGGTCTTTGCTACTTGATTTTATTGTTACCTAGCAAATGTTCAGAGAATCACTCTGAGGACAAAGTAGATTTAACTACACTCAGTCCCTCTTTAGCTACTTTATAATGTTATTACAATGTTATTACTGGATGTCATAATACTCTCACGCTTCGTAATGACAGGACAGGACTGGCCACAAGAACCTAGTAACAAAACAATGTATAAATAGTATGACTCAATACATGTCTGTCCCCCCCCCTTTTTTTTCTTTTTACCCATCCCCATGCCCCTTTCCTTTCTTTTCTTGCTCTCTCTGTTGCTCAGCGTCACCATGGAGAATGTGTCCCGTTTCAAAGGTCAGGAATACTGCCTGCACCCCAGACTGCAGAGCACCAAGAACCTGGTCAAATGGTTTAAGATCATGAAGGACAAGCACAAGTAAATGGCAACAACAACAGAACAATATCAGATACAAAACACACTTGCCTTTGGCTGGACTGGATTGCAAAATCTTGTGTTACACACTTTATTATTATGAAATAGCAAATGCCTTTACAGTCCTAGATTTTGAATCAGTGTGTGGTTCAAACTGCAAAGTAATAAGTCTAATTTTTTGGTAACAAGATATTAAGTACCAATACAGTTATAATGACTCAAAAGGGCTTAATGAAAGAAAACGTAACTGTAATTCCAGATCTGGAAAAACACATACGAGGAAACTAGATAAGCAAAAAAGCATGAAAAAAAAGAAAAATAAACCAAGAAACCATAGAAAACCTGGAACCAAGGGAGCAAAATTGGCTGTGCTCTCTGAGTGGGAGGATAGCATACTCTCTCTCCCCTGTCAATCGCAGAGACACCAGCCAATCATGAGCATCTCTGAGCTTGCGTATGAGGAAGAGGGTAAATAGCACTTTCCTCTGAGTGTGTTATGACGTAACCGTGACATGGTTAGCTGGCTTTATGTGTCTCAGAGGAAGTATGTGTTATCCTTCAACCTCCCCATATGTATTTATATTTGTATTTCTAATAATTAATACCTAATAATTTTCTAACTATGTTGGCCCACAATAGAGCCACTAGACAGTGGAGTACCTAAAAGATTTAAACCAATTTTCTCTGATGTCTGCAATTTCTGCTGAGATATATTCTTTTTTATTCCATTTGTTTTACAGGGTGTACGAAGCCTAAAATGCCATAGTGTGAAGAGTTGAAATTTCTGTGGAATGTACAAAACCAGCAGTGCACGAGTGGATCAGCAGAGGACCAATTTTCCAAGAATCGCGAGGCATTTGCTCAGACAAGCTTACCAAGCACAAGACCTTTTCTTCAGGAACAATGTCTAGGAACACACTTGTACAAAAAAAAAAAAAAATCTTACTTACATTTCAAACCGTAATTGTGGTCCAAAACAAGCACTATGTATTTATTCCAAGTGTTAGACTTGCAAAAAAAAAAAAAAGACTGTCTGTGTGAATCAGATTTAGATGTGAGTGATCACTACCTTTTCAGGTGGAATGTTTTTGATCCCCTGATGTAGGCTTCTCATTTATTTTTGGTCTGATTCATCGTGTTGTGGTATGTAAAAGGATTCTGCCACTAATGTTATTTAACTACCTGCGAGAAGCCATACAATAGTGTACAGTAGTGTGCTGTCCAGATGGTTTAGACAACATAGAGATCTAAAGGGGTTTTCAGTTTCCCAGTCGTTGTCCATACGTGAATACAGACCATATTTTATTTTGATATCTCAGTAAAGCTAGTTTCATATGTGGTGATATAGAGCACAATCATATTTGAAAAGAGATTATGTCTGTAAATAAATATCTTGTAACTGTTTACTGTGTGCCATACCACCATACAGCAGGTAAAATGAGTCAAAAAGGAATTGTGAGCAAAGCAAATAGATTTAGTTAGGACTGCCAAGAGTGTGCTCATCTAGGCAGATCTGCTAAACATTTATCTTCCTGAATATCTCTGCACAGCTACATACTATAGAGAGTTATTTAAAACCTCATAGAGTTCACCTACAATATCTGAGGCATCATACCACTCCATTCCTTCCTCCAAACACTGTTGAGGTTTAACCTCTCCGTGCACGTTTCCAAAATATGAGCATGTGAAAACTGAGGCCTACAGTAAGTCAGTTTGTTTACCTAAACCTTTGTATTCAATCCTAGCCCATCATACCTTTTCCACCACCACTATTCCATAGTCTACATGGGCCTCTTCTCTAAGGTTTTTATTACTCAGGCTTATTTGATATGACAAGTCTGGTAGTTTATTTCCACTTAATGGAACATCATGTAAATCATATGTATGAGAAGTGTGTATCTTGTAAATACAGAACATTTGGCCTAGGTGATTTGTTTAGAATTTCATAGTAGAATTATTCAGTATGTTGTATTATAAAGCTGTTTCACTATTTAAATATACAATAACAGAAATATTTCAGCCTTCGTGTTTGGGTTTACCCACCAAACACTGCTTCAGTTGCATTCCAAGGAGTGTAATGTACAAGCACAGCAATAAAACTATTTAAATGACTCTGATTCTCACTCTGCTTATTCTAGTCCTGCTCATTTTACACATTATAATAAGTATATACCTGATATCAGGGTGGCATAGGTTCTCTGGATTTCCCAAAAACATGCCAGTAGGTGAACTGGCAACTGTAAATTGCCCCAGTGGTGAAAGAGTATGTGAGTGTTTGTGTGCATGGATCCCTGTGATTGACTGGCATCCTATCCAGGGTCTATCCTACCTTGTGCCCAGTGTTTATGGGATAGGCTCCAGATCCAGTGCAACCCTGAGCAGGTTAAAGATCTTACTGAAGATGAATGAATGAATACATTTGATATCAAACTGTGGTGTTACTCTTGGATATAAGCAGCAGGTGGCAGTAGTGAGTGTGAATTCATGTTATGAATTTCTGATGATTCCCAGATTCTGCTCTGGAAAAGGTCTTTCACTCGTGCACAGTTTGATTTGGAAGGCTAGGATTATTAAAAGAAGTGGTTTTTAAAGTCACACTTGGACTCCAGATGCCAAAGAATGTCTCAAGAGTCTTTGAGTAAACCAGGTATATTAAGATTCCCAGGCTGGATTTGAGGTGAGCAAAAGGAGAAGAAGGAAAAAGGGAGTCTGTATGTACTGCTTACTATTCAACATAGGGTGGTGCTCTTGTTCAGCCTAGGCCAAGGTCATGCTGGTGATGAAAGACCCTATATGCTATTGTTAAACCCTGGCAAGTGACCTTATATTAGATTATTTACAACTAATGATGAGTGCTGTATGGAGATCTTGAAAAGGTCTTCAGAAGGTCTATAAATGTATAAATGAGTTTAACTTCATCAGGGGTGTCAGACTCACATCGTGGATGCCACAGCCCTACAGAGATTTGTGTTGTCCTTCTGATACAAATTCTAATGCAAATAAGCTGATATGGATCTGCTGTGTTAAGCCTGCAGTGCTGCAGTAAACCTCTGAAACTGCATGCTAATAGTAGAGAAGGCTGTGGATAGTTGTAATGAGAAGACAGTTGTATCCTGGTAAATATTATTTTTGTGACGTAAGCTTAAACAGTCATATTTGCTGTGCACCTCCTCTTTGAGCTCAGGAAGTTTCAGATGCCTGCATCACAGCACCAGAGATATAAAAAAAATGAGTTTCACTTTCTTAACTTTCAATTTCACACACATAGGTTTCTTTTGTGGTAGTAGATAGCATGCACTGCTATAAGAACTGCAATAAATAAACTGAGGATGCAGCCACCCTAAAATCCAGACAAATTGGTTATTAGACAGTCAACAGAGTGAACACTCATTTAGTTAATAGACATAGAACAGGGACAGTGTGACACAGAGACAGTGTGAGACAGGGACAGTGTGGAACAGGGACAGTGTGAGACAGAGACAGTGTGGAACAGGGACAGTGTGAGACAGAGACAGTGTGGAACAGGGACAGTGTGAGACAGAGACAGTGTGGCAGAGGGACAGTGTGGCACGGGGACAGTGTGGCACAGAGACAGTGTGAGACAGAGACAGTGTGGAACAGGGACAGTGTGAGACAGAGACAGTGTGGAACAGGGACAGTGTGGCAGAGGGACAATGTGGCACGGGGACAGTGTGGCACAGAGACAGTGTGAGATAGGCACAGTGTGAGACAGGGACAGTGTGGCACAGAGACAGTGTGAGACAGAGACAGTGTGAGACAGGGACAGTGTGAGACAGGGACAGTGTGGCACAGAGACAGTGTGAGACAGAGACAGTGTGGCACAGGGACATTGTGGCAGAGGGACAGTGTGGCACGGGGACAGTGTGGCACAGAGACAGTGTGAGACAGAGACAGTGTGGAACAGGGACAGTGTGAGACAGAGACAGTGTGGCACAGGGACAGTGTGGCAGAGGGACAATGTGGCACGGGGACAGTGTGGCACAGAGACAGTGTGAGATAGGCACAGTGTGAGACAGGGACAGTGTGAGACAGGGACGGTGTGAGACAGGGACAGTGTGGCACAGAGACAGTGTGAGACAGGGACGGTGTGAGACAGGGACAGTGTGGCACAGAGACAGTGTGAGACAGGGACGGTGTGGCACAGAGACAGTGTGAGACAGGGACAGTGTGGCACAGAGACAGTGTGAGACGGGGACAGTGTGGCACAGGGACAGTGTGGCACAGGGACATTGTGGCAGAGGGACAGTGTGGCACGGGGACAGTGTGGCACAGAGACAGTGTGAGACAGGGACAGTGTGAGACAGGGACAGTGTGGCACAGAGACAGTGTGAGACAGGGACGGTGTGGCACAGAGACAGTGTGAGACAGGGACAGTGTGGCACAGAGACAGTGTGAGACAGGGACAGTGTGGCAGAGGGACAGTGTGAATGTAAAGAGAACTGGGTCCTTTTTCACTTGGTCCACCTCTCAGTCCACTTCACAGGGTCTGAGTTTGGTTCTTTTAAAGAGGACTCAAGTGTGAAAACACCCTGAAAGACTAAAGCGCTGCTGCATCAGTCGCAGCAAGTGTTTAATAATAAATCCCACTGCACCACTATCAGAAAGTAGTCGCATGGCATTGTGGGTAAAGTTATATCGATGAAGGAGGATTAAACAAACAAAAGAAAACAAAAAGTCAACTCAGAATTTCAATACAAAATAAATTTGGGCACCACTGATCAGACATTTATTATAAAGATTACTATGCAAGTTGTTCAGAGTGGATTTCTCCTTTAAGCTCAGTTTGTGTTTATAGGACACTGTAAACTTCACTCATATACAGGAGAAATGGAAAGTCATTTATTTGCAGCCCTCACTCTACCTGAAATGTCTGGAGTGCCTTGATTAATTTATAAGTCTTACTGGGCTGCCTGTATGATTAGCACACCTTCCCGAAAAGCGAAAATCGTCGAAGCGGAAGTTTCTAGAAACAGCGCCGAGTCTGTGAAGTTATCAGGCAGAGGATGCTGGAGGATGTAGAGCTGAGTGCGCATGCGCACAATGAGAGGCGGGGCTAGGATTTTGGCATGTCTCTGGGTTGTGGGTGTGTTGGCTTTGGGCAGTACTGTAAACGAATTCGCGACGACTCTGAAGCTTTTTACTCCATTTTAAGCGAAAGAGGAATGAGCTAGAAAGAGCTGAGTATGCCATTTGGGTATCGTAGCTAGTTTTGTGTTGTTCTGCGTTGTATAAAGGAGCCCTGTGGGACGACAAATTACAAAAAGCAATTTGTTGCTCTCGGTTGTCGTCGGGTTTGACCTGGTGAGTGCTCAGCTTTCTCGGTACCATCAGAGTGACTAGCTTCGAGCTATCGCTAGCTGCCTTACTGTCTTAGCCTGCTAGCTTGCGACCTGATTGACCACTTCAGGTATCATACAGCTTGCCTATATTATCTCTTGCTTGCACTATTATGCTTTCAATTTTTTTTCTTAGATGTTTAGTTGTGAAAACAGTTGTCTTGTAATTATTATTCTATTTTAAAATGCTACTCTTTGTTTCTACTATCTGCACCAATAAGGGACTGACATTCCAATGCTCATCACAGGCAGAGCTAGTTACACGGCTCTGTGAGAATGGCATAATATCCTTATCCCTTACCTTGACTCCGTTTTTATTATATATTTTACACCCATATTTATCGCTTTATCTCGCCAGCTAGGTGGGACTTGTATCTGAATTAATGCGAGCACGAATTTTGTTCGTTAAATATAACGGTACCTCTGCGTAAGTTTACCTCAGCTTGCTTGAAATGAGCGTTAGCTAGCTAGCTTGATGTTAAACTGTCCTAAATGTTTTCTTGATGTGAAACGCTTCATTTACGGTATTGTGCTACGCTACTAGCGTATCTGCTGAAAGACTCGTCTGATGTGCTAACTCATCCTGACCTGTCAGATTCAGCCAGCTAGCGCAGTTACTAGCGAGCTGTTAATGAGAACTAGGGCTGTGCAGTATATCGAAATATCGCGATATATCGCAAGGGTTCGCGATAACTGTGCTTTAAACACTTCAAAAAGTTACAAAAAGTCATAGATTTTGGGCGATGCGGATAGCAGAGGATGGGTTCTTTTCCTCAAAACAACATGAAACATGTATGTTGGTTATGCCATTTTCAGTTTATATATATATTTATACATATATGTATATACAGATACAAATGTGTGCTCATATAGGTATATATGTCTGTGTGTGTGTATATGTACACATATAATTGAAATTGATTTTACACACTTATAGGATTATCATATCGCATAACACATTATTTAACAAGTCGCATTTTTCTTCGATATCATGCAGCCCTAATGAGAACTTAGTTATGGCTGGATGTCGGTGCCGCTTTTGTTTTATTTAGTTAAAACGATCTCAATATTAAAGGATTATCTGTCTGATTTGGCCGTGGTGTGTATATTATATTCTGCGAATATAATACGCCTGTCTTCATCATTTTCCATTTTCATTAAGCTTGGTGTAAAGTTTCGTTTTTGGTCAAGTTGTGTGTGGTTTGTTTTTTTGTGTGTGTGTTTGTGTTCCTCACACATTGTACCTCCTCGAGACTTCAGGCTAAACGTTTAAAATTGCTCTCCCTGAACCCTAAACAGTGGCTCCAACTGTAAATTAAGTTTTACAGACTCACTCAGCAGATAGTTTTTATAAGTATAATCCAACTACTTGAATATTAGGCTCATTTTCAGTTACTCAGTATTATTTATTGGACTTGTAGAGCATTTTTTAAATTCCTTTAAAACCTTCCCCCTTTAGAACACTTTAGGTCCAGTTGGACTATGTATAAGACTTGTTTTATGAGTTCTTGAGGTTCCCATTCAATTCCTGTGACCAGGCAACAGGATAAAAACTATAAGAATTCAATCATAAATATAATTATTTTGATAATGGCGGGTTGTGATTTTCAAGAGCAAAATGGCAGACTCCTTATATGCTTCTACAGACTCCAGTTTGAGAACCACTAGCTTGTGTAACTATTTTCTGCATGTTCTCAGAGGTATAAAAGGTCATATTTGATTTTGATTTTATTTTTTAAGCAAGGGAATAAGGACAGAGTATAGAATGCTTGTCTCCTGCATATGTTGCAGCTTAAATCTGAATCTTAAATCAGTATCTGCTTTTTCCAAATGACTGAGACACAGTGAAGCAGAAAAACCCAAAGCACTATGTTCTGTACTGTTGTGGATTCAGATCTAGGTGATAAATAAGGCAAACGCATAACGACTTTTACATTTGATAATAAAATGCCAGAAAACTTGGTCTTGGTGCTTGTATTTTTATTTAACATTCCCAAAATTAATTATTATATCAGCTATGTGTTACTGTGAGTATCTGTGAAGTGGGACAGTGTTGCCAATACCTATCATACTTTCAGTAAAGTGTATAGTGATATAAATTATCCCAGTTTAAATAATATATTGTTATAACAAAGCTGTTTGCTAAATGGCTTGTTGAATTTGCCTCATACTGGTCTGATCTAGTCAATTCTTATCCGTTGTTATGGGTACATGTTGCCCAACACCCTTTGTCAACATGCACGGCTGGGTGATAAAGAAATAATTGAACACAATAGTGCTGGACAAAATCTTATATCACAATATGTATAATTTCGTATCTTGAAAGAAATACATCATGATATATTATGTTTTCTCTAAAACTGATTAAAGAATTATCTGTACAAAATAACTACATGCATTCATGAGTGCTTTTGATAATTCTGTGAACTAAACACCAGTGAAAGGCACCCTTTCTTTTCTCCTTTTATTTGGAAGTGACACTGAACAGATGAGAACAAGATGGGAGTCAAAATGGGAACAATATGAATATAAAAATAAAAAACGATTATGTTATGTAAATGTTTAAACACTCTATTCAACTTCAACTCTGAGGAGTCTCCAAGATAGAAGAGGTTTGTAGTGTTCGATTCTGACGCAGGGCCTGATCTGCGGCATACCTTACAAACGACTGTTTCTGGTCAGTGTCCGATTTGTTATACCCAAACCACTTTGAAACGACAGAAGTACCTTCCTTTAAGATTCAAGTTCCTCATCTTTTAGTTGGGCTGCTGTCTGTTCTCTGTCGGAGTGTTGCGGGGAGTTTCACTCTGTGTCACACTCCTCCATGCTTGTTTTTGTTTTCGTTACATCACATCGCTAGTAGCTCCTAGCTACGACCTTAGTGATGGAAATCGGCTGCCGGAAAGTGGCATTTGTGCATTGGCGATATAGAGGATGTAGGATCTGTCAATCTATCTTTCAGTAGACATTTTTCTATTGTCTTACCATATGTGTCTCCATATCGAACAGCCGTAGATCACAATACGCTTTTTTGAGATATCATGCATATCAGCAGTTCATGCATGCAGTGACCGTACTAATCAACTCCACTGCCTGTGGCAATTACCTGATTAAACACTTAAATATTTTTTTTGTGCGTAATGTTTTGTGTTTTTTTTATTTTTCATGTATTACATATTATTAACCCCATTTTTTTAATGAAGCACTACTATTTAGGTGGTGCTTTGTTAGTCTAAATATCGTAATACCTATTGTGCATAATGGAAAATGCCTTCAAGTATTGTAACGTGATATTTTTGGCCGTATCACACGCCCCATTCACATATCACTTGACAATAGGTAGAGTAAGTGACGTGTGGCAGTTAATCATGTGTTCGTTGATCATTTTTCCATGTTTGACTCATTATCTCCTCCAGGCTCTTTTGACACATTAGTCAAGGGCATTAAGTGATAGTTAAACACTATTGCAACATTTTGTGCTTTTTTTTTCTGCCCACACACACACACACACACACACACACACACACACACACACACACACACACACACACAAACACTGATCATCATTTATTTTCTAACACTCTGTGGCCAAACAAAACCAAGATCCCCTGATGAGGCAAGGACAGAATGTCTGAAAGACGAGCCGTGCATTCACACCAGCATGAAACCAACTCGCTTCCCAAAACAGAAAAGCGGATGCTAGAATAACTTCTTGCAGGCTCTGGTTGCTGTACTGCGTGATGCTGCGCAAAGGTGGCCTGCCCTTCAAAACATGCTGAATGTGTGTCATACAGATTACAGCTAAAGCCAGCTGTCCTCAAGGAGATTTCTCTCTCTTACTTGGCCCAGATGAAGGCCTCTGTGCCAAGTGACAGCTTCTTTTCAGACTCAACCCGCAGTGAGCTGTGGAAACAGTTGGAGTACCATATGGGTGTGTGTTTGTGTGTGTGTGCACTAGATAAGCGTTAGCAGTTATCTGGGATAATGCTATTCAAATGGCGACTGAATTCCTGGTCAGTTATTGCCAGACAATGAAATGTGTTTTTATTGCCATGGGGTGTTTTTATTGCCATGGTTTTTTTTTTTTCTTTCAGTAACGAAACTGAAATATGAGCATGTTTCCTGTTGTGTTCGGGGAGAGTGCGGTTTATCTCAAGGCATAACATAGAGGCACAGACAAGAGAACAAATCAGAGTAAAGCAGGACAAAAGCCAAAATCATCACACTGAGGTTAATATATGCAAATATCTGACTCCAGCCTAAAAATATTTTTTGTCCAGAAGGGAAGGTAAAATTTTTAGATTTAGATTCTAAATGATCTAGAATATGAAGTTAATCAAATAATTGTATGAGTTTAAATCTATTGTATAAATATAATATTTCTCCTTGTTAATAATACTACTGCTAACAATAATATGATTGTTAATAACTTTTATTATTATTATTATTATCAAAAATATATGTGCCAAAATGACACCCAAAAATGAGTATTTGCAGCTTCAAAAATACAAACAAATTCAAACTTCATGAAGGTTCAAGCTGTTGTCATTGTTTGAAAATATTATATTATTTTTCATTTGCTCTTAGCTCCCAGGAAACATGTTCTGTTTCCAGTTGGTATAAATATCAGTCTGCACACATGTAAAATTCCTTCGGCATCCATTTCCATGGGAAAAGGCCAAAAAAAAAAAAAAAAAACACTTTTACTTTAATACAAAATCTCTGTATGTTTGAGGTTAAATATCATTTATTGTAGGTCTTATTCTTTTTGTAGTTGGGGAATTTTGACTGAGCTCATGTTTCCTAAGAAGTTGTGTCCCCGAACACTTCGGAGAAATGAAATTGTAAAATTCCCCAAAGAGCATATGTACTTTGCGGTTATTTTGTCCCTCTGCTCTGTCTGGTCCCTTCTGAACGTTTTGCCGGCTTCTCTTGCCTGCATGCTAATCATTAGTGCTTAATTCTGTGTTGCCTCCTTGCAAAGTAGTTTAAGTGTTTGGAGGTTAGTGCATCAGAGTGGAAATTTCCATTTGCCACAAAGAAAGCTCTCTTTTCATCGTGTAGATGCACTGAGATTGGTGTAATCACAACAGATTCGTTGTTTTGCTGTAGTCATAGTGCCCGTGTATGGTGGGCGAAAACATGACGCAGTATTGTGCAGGATGGGTATTTGAAATCTCTGTGGAACGCTGGCCTATAATATGCAAACAAGTTCAGTTACAAGTTATTATGAGTTGGGTGTAGATATCTTCTGGTCAAAATCCAAGTGAATTTGAGCAGAGCTGGTGAAAGTATAAGCATATGTTTAGTCTAAATTCAATTCCACACACTCAGAGCTGCTCTCTCTATGATCTGCTCCCGTGTCATTAACATGGCTGTTGTTCAGCTGTCTCCTAAATAGATCTAGCATTACTAATTAATTACATGCATGCGAGATCTAGCCTCTGTAACCAGCACATACACGAGTTAGTGGATTTAGATGATTTAGGCTTGTCTTTATCTTTAGGCTTGCAGCACTAATGCTTGAATGGGAACAGTTGCTGAACAAACCTGTCTGTTGACATATATTGCATTGTAGAACAATGGAAAAATTAAATGAGGAAAATATGGAACATATGGTACTTAAAACAAACTGAAAAAAAAAAACAACGCACCTGACTCTGCTGGCACTCTGCCTGCCTCATGAACTTCTCCAACAATGGCAGACTTTGTGAGCTAAAAGGTCATTGCTTTCGATGTGTGGGATTAATAGCAGAGCTCCTCTCTATTGCACAAAAGCTAAGATGTTTGCACTTCACATCTTTCCACTCAGTTTTAGAAGCAGTTTGTCCCCATTTTATGCAGGTGATACTGGGCAGTTAAAAGATTGTAATGAATATATAAATATATAAAAGATCATTCACAAAGTTCACAAGGGTGTGTAATTACACAGTTGGTAGGCATCTGAAGTGGGCTGCTCTGCCCATCTCAAAAGAGCTTTGTGTGAATAATGATTGAGGTAATTCAGGAACTAATAAACTGATGCCATGTTTAGAGAGGGGACTGAGAGGAATATTCCAGAAGTTAAGCTTGTTTAAGTAAGTAGGCCAGATATTCAACCTTTTGTGAAGTTGGATATTGTTTGTAGCTCACTTATTTCTGTTTTGGATGTCAATGCGGTGCTGAATATACAGCACCTCTCAGTGCCCTTCCGAATCATAAAGATGAGCAAAAATCAATTTATAAAATAAACATTACACAAAAAAAAATTCTGTTCAAACAATGGAAGAAAATATTTATCGTTGTTTTTTAAATAATAATTCTTATTACAGCTAATGTTTTTAAAATAATAGTAATATTCTCCCCTGATGCATGTATTAACAACCTTCAATCATATATCTTTCTTAAAGCAATTTATTTTTTTTCCCATAAAATATGTCATGCATGCAAACAGATTAAGTGCACTGAATGGCACTTTGGATTGAATGTTTTGGATTAAAATTCTTTTTAGCATTTTTATGTAGATGGAATGCCTTTTAGTCTTACTTAACGCAGGTTATGACCTTTACTCAATGTTTTAGTGACTTTAAATATGGCTGAGTTAATAGATAATTCGTTTTACTCATTATGTCTGTCTGCTATCCTCTCTCTTCAGTTTAACTACTGACGTCCTGAACAGGATTTGCGGTCCGTCAATGAGGAACTACAGGCTCATCTTTTGCCATAACCTGAAGCAGCCATAGATGGTCTTTCAATTTACTGCTAGTGAGTAGAGCAGGGGATACAGTAAACATCTGGATTTTTACAGTAAAAACACGGTGAGTAATATTCTGTGTTTCATTTGCATGTTAAAGAATCACCGCTTATTATTATTACTACTTGTTTTTTTAATTAATATATCTTGAAATGGTACACAAACCAAAAAGAAAGCTAGACCGTTAAAGTATTCTGATAGGTGTTTTATATTATATTTCATGTGATGTATATTATGTCTATTGATAACGAGGTGATGTGATGAGTAGCTTTGCAGCTCAACCACCTGCTACCATCATTGTGGTCTGGGTACCTCGTTTGCAGTTTGTCGGATCACTTTACATAACCTTGTCACCTCACTTGCGTAACGCGGCTCCTTGTCCCAAAGTCTGAGCGAGATAAGAACAGCTCCTGGGTTGGGAGCGGCCCCTTTCTGCTTCAGCCTGCTTTGTTTTTGTTGTTGTTTTTGTAACATTGACGTGACTGTGTTTTGTGTCTGTTGGTCATGCAGAGCGACTGAAGCGGTGCGGCTGTGGAAGCGATGAGGAAGAGCCTCTCTCATACCCTGAGCGAGTCCCTCAGCACAGCCAGGGTGTTCGGTATCCCTCTGGAGGAGGTGCAGCAGAGCGGCCAGCCTGGCCACGAGGTCCCCCTGTTGGTCAGGACCATCGTGGATTACATTGAGGAGCACGGTGAGTGGGAGCTGGCATCTCGTTTTAAATGTCATAAAGTGTATTGTTTGACATGGTGGTTCTACAAGAAAAGTGCAGATAAACCCAGGTTCAATGAATATGTAAATTGGAAACACCTCCAGGCCTACATGCTTCCATGCTTCCACTGGTAAACTGCATGGTCTTCATTTGCATATTGGAACATGATTGGCTCTTTTATTTAATGACACTTGACACATGTTCAATTTTATGTTCGATGAGATTTTCTCTCTCCCATGTTTCTTAAAGGAATGTAGAAAAAACATACTGTTCAGTGGCAGCTAGCACCTTCAAGACGTCTGAATCGCAACTGACATGCTGCTGCATGCATTAAGGCTATAGACTTAAATATAGATGCTCTGTAGATTATAAGCCTAAAGGCACAGTGCAGCATAAATATTCTATTTCATCTATTTCATACAGCCAGAAAAACTACACTTGCACGTTCACGTTCAGTGTGCACATTCATTAACATGTGAGCGTAATGGAAGCAATGTCGATGCATTCTCGCAGCATGCCGGGTGTAAAATTAACATAAAATGGACATAACGTCTTGTTCTAAGAGAAAGCATTTAAATGTACTGTCACATTGCAAAGGCTCTGCTGTTTACACTGAAAAGTCAAAATGTAAACAAACCACAGCCCTGTCAGCTGTTGTTTCAAAAGTGGGTGAGCGATTAGGAAATAATATATACTGTAGTTTTAGAGGTTAGTGTAGTGCTTCCACACTCGCTATATATTTAAGTGTTTCATGACAGATAACATGATACTTGTAGGATTTTTGCAGAGGTCTGTGATAGGATTGCTTCCTTTCTGTTAATGTCCTTCTTCTTAAATAGAGAAGAAGAAGGGCTGTTTAGCTTCCTTCTCTTCTCCACGTCACGGATGGGTATGTCTTTATCAGTTTTTGAGGTGTAATATTACGGCACAGGGTATCCTTCAAAGAAAGATAGAGCCTCTGTTATTGCTGCTCGCTCACTATGCTAAGGCTGAGATGTTGCTGTCAGGATGAGCTTGCTGCCACAATGGCCAGCAGCTGTCACAGCTTCCATTGTTGGTACAGTTTGAGTACACAATTATTTACTTGTTTCAAATACCTGTAAATGTGAGTTTTTATATTTGGTGTCTATATTTGGTGTTATTTAAGTTTGGCTGCAAACTTTCTGGCTTACCTGGCAGATTTATACTATAGTTCATAGTGTTAGTGTTTTTATTGACTTTATGATTGCTTCTTTTAAAAAGTCCTTTAAAAATATGGTGGAGGTGGACTGTGGCTTGGGTTGTCACCTGTGCAGTTATTTCCATTTAGCAGTCCACCCCTGTAATTTCAGCCCAGTGGCATCTCCCTTCAGTTCATTAGAACATGGTGCAGGAGGAAGCGTAATTAAATACAGCAGACAGCAATGGCTCTGTTATTTTTTTGTGAGGAAGTTAGTGAGACCACCCGCCAAGTAAGTGGTCATCTTCTAGCGGCATCTGGGATTTAAAGAAGCAGCTTCTGCCCAGGCAAAACGCTCTCTGAATGCTAATTATAGTTCTAGTGATGTATAAACCAGTACAACCCAGACCCCCATGGACTCAGCAGTGAAAGCAGGGTTTTTTTTTTTTTTGTTTGTTATTTTCCAACAACATTTTTGGAGATAGAATGGTAAATTTGTTTAACTGTTACATCCAAAATGTAGTAGACATTTATAACAGCCAAGTGTGTATGCCAAAGGCTAATTATGAAAATGGAGGCTTATTTGATTTTGGCTCAAGGACAACAGGCAGAGCAAGTTTTGTTTTTAACATTTACTGGAGCTGCTAGGTATTTAGTGCCACATTCAGGTGTGCTGTACGCTGTCGGTCATGGACAAGTTATTTTAGGGTCTCCGATGTGGGATATGAACAGGGCCATGTGAACTGCGTGGTTCTGTGCCCTTTAGCAATTGAGAAGAGCTCTTTAATTTATGACAGATGAAGTTTACTGCTAGATGGTTGCAAGTGGCGTGACATAATCCTATTTGTTGAGAAACAATGTTTTTTTTTCATAGCTGAATTAATTAATATCTAATTACAACGATAAACAACCTAGTTGCAATAATTCCAACAATGTAGAGAATAATTTTTAGTTAATGGAATTTATTTTCCCATCAGGCTTATAACAAAACAGTAGTTTATATGTGGATTGTATGCTAATGCCAGTGTCTAAATTCCAGCCTAGAACTTGATGATCTGCCATGTGAATAGATGTGACCCTTCTTGCTTTAGATTATATCTTTGAAAATTCCAAACATTGCAGCAGGGCAATGAAGCGGTAAACAGGCCTTGATCCTGCAAAATAACAAAGTGTGTGTGTGTGTTTTCACAGGGGGACTGGGCCTTGAAGGTCTGTTCTTGGTGAACGGAAACGCCGAGCGTGTTGAATGGCTGCGGCAGCGCTATGACAGTGGTCAGGAGGTGAATTTGGAGAAGGAGGCAGATCTGGCCTCAGCCGTCAGCCTGCTGCGCCTCTTCCTGCAGGAGCTCCCAGAGCCCATCATCCCTGCAGACCTACAGACACACATACTGCACCTTTATCAAGGTGAATGCTTGTTCTCATTAACTTTTTTCTAACTTCTAACCCTAACCATTAGTCTTATTATTGGATTATTTTCTAAAATCGGATAAATATCCCACTTGCCTTTGTGACAATCTCATATTACATATACTCACACCCATAATTATACCTGCTGGCATGACGGTGTCATTCCCCTTTAAGTCGCTGCCTCGTTTCCGATACGCATCTCAATTTCGTAGTGGAGATATACACAACTGTGGATACGTGATGCCTGTCGATGTGGCTGGTGTGCTGAAATGTTCAGCGAACAGTAAACAAACTTTGCATATTCCACTTGGTTCTGCCCATGGATGATTCAGAACATATCGGTTTTGTTACAAAAGTGTCTGAAACTTGTTTAGCGGGCAAGGGAAATTAACATGGAATGAACAGATGACGGTATGTCTGACGACGGAGTGACTATTGATAACAGGGAATTCTACAGAAAACTGGGTGGAGTTTATGACTGAACTTGAAAATGATAAAAAAGGAAACTAGAATCATGGTAGGGAATGAACTTTCTTTATAGAGCATACTTTGAAACATTGAAGACTGAATGGTTTTGCCTATATGCTCAGTGTGTTTTGTGTTTTTTGTTTTGTTTTTCAATTTAGCAAGAGCTATAAGATTGGAGTTGTTGGCTTTGTCTGATTTAAATTTAAAAAATGGTAATAAAGAGATTACATTTCTTACACAGAAAAGAAAGGGGCCGCATGACAGTCTTGGTTTTTTGACTGAAGAATATGATTCTTTTGTACGGTTGACTGAGTTCACTTTTTGACTACAAAAAGATATTTTGTCAAGTGTAAACATGGCTGGCACCAACACCCAAACTTCAACCTTTACACTTTCTACATAATCATATGGATTTGATTCCAAATGTGAAAAGTCAGTCTTTGAAATTTTGTCATTCTATCTATATATCTGTGTGTTTGCCACTGTATCTATCTGCATGCCAATCTTGCATGCAACAGTAACACCCTTTCCTTCATATGCTCACGTCTGCAGTTATCTCATACACATCTGATATCTCAGAACTGTTTGATGAATTTGCATACTTCATCTTAAATCAACTTCTGTGTTTTCACCCATTTTAGAATACAGTGGCGAGGATGAGTTGGCGAGAAACATGAAATACATCTTGCAGCAGCTTCCCCAGGTCAACTACAGCTTGCTGCGCTTTCTGTGCCGCTTCCTCTCTAACGTGGCTTCTCTTCAGGAGGAGAGCTGGAGCATCAGCACGCTTGCTGCTGTCTTTGGTCCCGACATCTTTCAGTAAGACACTACATGGCCATGATTATGATTTGGCATGAAAAATAAGTGCTTACCTTCAGATTTCATTGAAATTCCTGCATTATTGTCTTGATATTTTCATTCGATCTAATTTTTGTGTTCACTGAGTTCTAAACGCTTTTTCCTGTTTTCTGTGCTCTGCAGCTTAGATACAGACGTGGAGGAGCTGAGGGAGCAGGAGTCAGTGAGCCGCATTCTGGCTGAGCTGCTTGAAAACTGGGAGGATTTCTTTGACACTGAGGATGATCTTTCCACTTCTAATGACTACAGCTCCATTAACGACCAGGTACACATACATGGTCACTATGTCATCGTGTCAACAAAGTAATTTAGATTTACAGTCTAACCTTATCTACAGCAGTACAACCTTCTTATCTATATTCACACCAAGATCAGGATCAGGTTGTATTGTAATGACATTCTGTTAATGATTGAGCTTTAGTTTAACTCATGGAATTGCCATTATAATATTTTGTTACTGTTTATGAAAAAGACATCAGAGATGTGCAATCCCGCAAGCTGAGTAATGACAGCTGCAGCCAATTTATACATACATACCCTTATAGCACAATATCATGTCATTTTAGTTTTCTAGAAATAAAAGAATGAGCAGCTGTATCACTGTCAGAGTCAGAACCATAATCTTCTCATTTTAGACACATTTTGCCTTTGTATATGCTTAGGTGCATCCAGGCTTTTAGAAGTAATAACCCCAGAGGAACTTGCTTGTCCCACACTAATTTAATTGCTGGCCGGACACAAGAGATTTATCACAGAGGAAACATGTAAAAATGGTATTGCAGACTTCATCGAGAGACAATCTCATCCAAATATGGCTAAGAGTGTATTAGATTAATGTGCTTATTTCTCTGCCAACTTTTACAAGAGCACCACTGGTTGAAAAGCAATCATGGGCTTGGTGATTGGTGTTTGTTAAAATGGTTTCAAAGTTTGATGTTACATCGAGCCTGCACTGAGGCTCATGGTACAATGGCACAAATATTACCGTGTCTCTAAACTTAAGTTTCACTTCTTGCTTCCTTGCTGAAAGAAAACTAAAGGTGGGTCTATCAAATACCTAAATCCTGCAGTCCACACATTCTTTTACACGTGGAATGGTACTTTTTATAGTCTGACAATTACCTTATCGGACAGTGAAACTGAAACATACAAACCTGTCTTGTTTTCATAAAGAACTCTAATTTGAGTGAATTGGCCAAGGCCGTGCCCATGCAAACATCCTGTGACACTCTCGGAACCTGGTCGAGACAAACAGGAACTTCTGTCTACAGTCTCACTGCTCTGCATGTGAGGAGTCCAAACCCTGAATGAGTTTATGAGCTAGGATTTCTCCTCATGCATGCTGCAAGGCCATAGGCTTGCACATGCCTTCTGAACACCCTTCTGGGAAGGCTTAACACTGCAATAATGTCAGAGAGAAATGATGAGAAGACATGTGTAGACATAACGTGGGTTGAGCCTTCTGGCTTGATGCCAGAGCTGCATCTGTTTTCATATGAAAATTAAAATAGATATGATTCACCGGGCTCTGTCTCTTCCTGTTTAGGGACATCCATCTCGATTTGTAGGATTTAGCTTTGCCCCTTCCAATTGCCTAGTTACCACATTTGTTATGAAAATTTGTTTTACAAAGGCTTTTATGAGCATCACAATTCAAGTCCATGGTATTATTGCTTGCATGAATCAATGGCATTAGTCTGAAAGAGTAGAAGCTACAGCAGGTTATGACCTCCTAAATCATGTACTATCTGTGGTCTGGAGAAGGGGCAGAACATGGGGGGAAAAAACAGTCTCACCAGTACAGCCCCAGTTCCCATTTGGGACAGTAAAACAGTTGTGTAATTGATTGCACTATCATTTAGGGCTCTAGTATAGAGGGTGGTTCAGGGTGGATTTGAGTCTAGTTTGTTGTGTAAATAAGTTTGAGCAGGTGTTTGGCTCTGTTGCTTCTTTGACTGTTGCCTAGCATGTATTTGATGGTTTAAAAGCATTTACTTGATTAAAACATTCAGATATCACTCTGTTGAAAAAAGACTTTCAAGTTCCAAAGGCTCTTTTCATAATAATGGAGGAATCTCTCTGTTGTGCCTTTTCCTCTTTGAGGCACTAATCTCATGTCTGGACTTGGACGGATGTATTGGGTGTTTGTGAGGATAACCATCCATGCTCCAGTATTCCTACACAATGTTTTTCTCGTCCAAGTTCTCTTCTAAGCTGAAACAACTGCCAAAGGCCAAGTCTTTTTGTTCTTCACATTCTTAATGCTTCCCACTTGTCTTGTGTGGGTAAACCGCCTGTGCCAACACACAGAGAGCTCATTTGTCAGTGCAGCTAAAACTTTCCACCTATGTGGACAGGCAGCAGTGTGTGCTGATCTATTCCTCAGAGAGTGAGAGTACACACCTTTCATGTGTGTCCGTTTGCACGAGTACACTTAATAACCTTTAATTAATCATTGCAACTGCTAATTAGGAAACTGGGCTGCTCTCCGCACTTTTTAATGCATATGTTGCCTAATCAGAATGTTCAGCATATTAACAATGCCTCTTGGGGCGAAATGAAAGTGCGTTCTCTGCATGTTTCACCTGCTTGCATGAAACCACACCCAGTCACAGGGATTGACAAATCCTAAATTTATGTTTGTCTGTGTTAAGTTTAGAGCTGTTCACACATGTAAGTGAATAAATGCTTTTAGTTGGTATGGCAACAGTCACTGATTGCCTGTTGGTTTTTTTGGCTAAATGATCTCAATGAATAATAGAATAATGTAATGTGCACTGGACCAAAATAATCAAAAACTTGAATGCCTTATCATCCTCTACCCCTATTCTGACATCAAAGACTGCAGTATGCTTATCGTTGCCAAGCAGCGAGACAGGAAACACAGAGAATGTTGACCCTGTGAAGCAATGAGTAGCAATGAGAATGAAACTTACCTATTTAGATTATTAGATAATAATTAACAAAAAGATCTCTAAGTGATTTGACTGACACAGCCAAATTAAGTTATTCTAGCTACTGTAATAAGGCTGTTTGTGTTGGTTGTGGCTTTGTTGACAAGGTATTTTCTTACTACTAATGTTTTACCGCTTGTTTGCTCTGTGTCTCTCTGTGATATTGATTCACAGCCATTCAGTTACAGAAAAAATAAACGGTTTAAAGGTGTCTCTTGTCTTGTTTTATAATAGCTTTTGATGGTTGCCACATGGTCAGGATTGAGTATTTGGGAGACTTGTATTTTCATCTATTATAGTACTGCTTTTTCTTTAACAAAATGATGTTGAATGCTTTCCTTCAGCATTCTGGCAAAAAGGACTGTTCTCACCTCAGAGGTGCTGGACTTTTCAGGCACTGTATAATTTCCTGACACTTTTCTAAATATTGCTGTAGAGTGTTTATCTTGGCTAAAACTTCCATCAAGGTGACAATTCAGTATTAGCTTAGTGGGCCTTCAATTTTTATACTGATACAAAACAGATTCAAGAATCTTCTTTATACTGGATGAAGATTTCGGGCGAAAACCGTTCTGTTTCACCCCCATTTCTAAATGCCGGGGCAGTGCTTAACCCCTAAGTGCGCACCATGCCGAGACCTTCAAAAAGTCATGAAGTGACTATGACGTAGTATTTGCTATAAATACCTTCATGCGGTGTCACTTCTTTCCTGGAACCTACTCGCAAGAGGGCCTGTTTGGGTTGGTGGTGGTTCTGAATGACAAGGAACCCTGGCGGTTATTCAGTGTTCATAGAACCACAGTTACATGTGTAACTGTTTTCGTTGCTGTACAAAACTGCTCCTTACATGGTTTTAGCTTCCTACAAGGAATGCCTTCCTTGAATCTTCCTCATCATCAGTGTTTTACGTCTGATGTGGGCAGCTACAGGGAGCCAGTGGAAGTAAAGCTGCAATGGAGCGATGTGGCATAACTTGGGTATGTTGAAAATGAGTGGTATTCTGAATCATTTGTGGGGTTGGATGGCACACAGAAGACGACAGGGGAGTCCAAATTCAGGAAGACAAGGGACTGCAAAAGTGACCTGTATGAGGAGAAAAGGCCAAATTGTCCTTTTGTTGTAAAACAGAAACTGGCATAACCAAGTCAGGTGGGTAATTGTCTGTTGTTAGATGGCATGATCAGAGTTTTCTCCAGGTATTTAGTTTTAGGTGATGAGCTGCCATCCATTGTGAGATGTCCACCCAACATGTCGAGATACAAACTGAAACTTGTGTGTCTGAGGGGGGAAAGGAGAGAATGAGTTGTGTGTCATCAGTACAGCAGTGATATGTGAGGATATGACCTTACTGAAAATAAGAGTGCTAAGCTTTGAGTCTTGTGGGACTCCAGTAAAGAGTCTGCATAAAGCCAGTGCTGACCCGCTTCATTCATCCTGATGTCCCTCCAGGTAGGAACAATCCACCATCATGATATGCCGCTGACTCCAAGTCTAATGACGATGGACAGGAGAGTCTTGGGATCGACAGTGTCAAAGAATCAAGAAGCATCAGAACCAGTGATAGCTTGGCTGATATAATGACATGAAGTTTCTCAGTAACAGTCACCAGAGTAGTTTCTCTAAAGTGTGCCACTTTCAAACCAAACTGGTTAGGCTAATGGCGGCCATTCTGGATCTAATCATCAGAGTTTGTCACAGGTGTACATGACATAGGGAATGATGACGATCATTTAGGGAATAGAGGATTAAACCAGACAATTTGCACTGGCCCGCTCTGTTCTTCCTGTACCTGCTACTTAAGTAAAAGCCCCTAAACAGAGCAGTGGCTGCCCTGGTAAATATGCATTTGCATTTATGGCCTGCACATTTGCATTTACGTCATAACCATCTAGCCGTGTGTTGGAAAGTATAAATGGTCTGATTATTACACTGCTGAAGCACAAATTTGTTTAACAACAGTGCAGCATGGGCAGACAAGAAAGCAACAATTTCTATTTTGGGCTGAATTGAGCAAGAGAGTAGTGAGACAAAGAATCTCTAGGACATCCAGTCTTCACATAGTGTTTATCACTTGCAGTGTGTATTCGCTATCACTATTATGTTAATGGGATAATGGCTCTAAGCCTATAGAGTTGTGTGAAGATCCGGAGCCTGCAGTACAGCCATTACTCCCGCCGCATATGACTCATATCTGCATACATGATGAGTAGCAACCGCACACAGCCAATCCGAAGCTGCCAGTGTGGTTGCCATGGCAATGTGGCAGTAACACTGCAGCAGATGTAGAGGACGTTTGGGATTCAAAGCAGTGCTGCAGGCGATTGTGTAGGCCATGGGCTTTAGGTTACATATACACAAAAGGCTATTCACAGTATCATAATGACTGCTGTTTTTATTAGTTTGTCATTGTCTTGCATCGTCTTGAAGCATTCATCAGTAATACTGTGTTTTTAGATGTTATATAACCCTGCAGTATATCATGTCCTGTACTGATTCATCTTCAAATTAAGTTTGTGACAGAAGCTCGCTTTATTACAGAAAAGCGAACAACAAACCTCTGATATCATGAAATGATTTGTGTATTATATCTAGACTGGTGTCTACATTTAGCCTAATCTATATCTAAATAGATTTCCTATTTAACAAGTAATAACTGGATAAGCAAAGAACAGTCTTGTATTACCTTGGGAGTAATTATAACATCAGATACTTCATCAGCTGAATGAAAGAGATCAAAATGTACTGCAGCACAAAGACACATGATGCACCACGATAAAATGAAGGCTGAAAGATTGACGTTAAAAGCTTTTTTTTTTTTTAAACTTTGTTATCTTGTGTCTGTAAAATATTGACCATGTGATGCAAAATCCTGACATGCTTGTAACATGACAGCTGCTGAGACATGGTTTTGAAATATTTCCCTTCATCTTGTAGATCACTGAGCTCCTGGAAGACGAGAAGATAGAAGCGTGTGAAGAGCTCCTGCAGGATGGCGAGGATGGTCCTTCTTCACTCTCCCCCAAACACCCCAATGTCTCCCCTTCTTCTAGGTAAGAGCATCTCATTTTGAGCCTTCCAGCTGTTGCAGTTTATTTCGAGCTTTTGCAGATGGTTTTAGAGGATGGAAAGTTATTATTTGAAAAAATTAATTTAATGAACCCGACTTAATGTGACTGCCCTGTCTGTCTTTTCCTCTTTATATCTGACAGTGAAAGCAGTTACAGGTTTAAACCATAAATAACCAAAAGCATTTTGGGTGAAATGGGAGTAATGATAGGAATGAATGTATCATTCCATTCCTATCACTCTGGCCTAAAGCCTAATCTAGTCCAGACAGCATGAATGTAGCTTACCCAGATAAACAGCAGCGTGCAAGGCTGTGTTCATATTTTAGTTCTTTAAGAAAAAAAAGGCTGTCTGAATTTTTCTGCTGACATAAAAAAGGCATCTAGTTCTATAATGTAACATCATATCAAATCACAGGATGAGGGGAAAAAAAATGAGGGGAAAAAATGATCAGATACAAAGCAGGGTAGTCTGTTGTTCTGGTTACAGACGTTTTTCATATCGGCCCCAAAAAAGTACTTTATGCAGCCCTTTTACCGCTAAAATTAGAAACTGAATCCACTTCTCAGGTCTGACAAGCTTTGTTTTGTTAACATTTACTCTCTGGCTTGCAAGGTTGTTTCCTGCAGTGCCAATCAATAAATGACATTATAGACATCGTAGGTGGCTAGTTAACACGTTGTTTTTCACTGTGAAGTAGGTACAAATAGATAAAACCAGTTACTGTATTGTATCCAACATCACCTATGAAAGTAAGAGGTGTTTCTCTTGAAATTTAAATATATATATATATATATATATATATATATATATATATATATATATATATATATATATATATATATATATGATTTTGAAATGAAACCATGTAACCAGACTTCTTATTTGGTGGTAAAATGAGTGTGGGCCTGCTGTGTTTCTTGTAAGCACAAGACAGTCAACAGTACTCTACTGAAAACTGAAAGGGGTAAACATTCACTTAATGAATGTCCACACACTTAAATCAGCAAACCGTAAGAATACTTTAATCTTCAGTAAATATCTTTACTGAAAAAGCAGAGAGGTTTGTAAACCTTACCAGACATTAACAAACGAAAACAGAAGGGGCAGTGCGGTGCAGTGTCATTCCACTCTATGCGTAGGCCATTTGACTATTTTGTTATATGTTATGTAGGACATTAAATAAAGTGAATAGAAAGTCGCTAGGGATTTGGTCTGCACTGTTTTGAGCTCGACATCGGCTGGTACCTGGGCAAGAAGTATGACTAAATTCAGCAGGGGTACTTCTGTAAGGCACAGCTGTGGAGGATCATGGGTAATTTGCTGAGTCACACCATCCAGTGGAAAAGTGGTATTAGTGTATTCTGGCACAGACTTGGACCCTCAGACTTGGAAGTGGAAGACAGCCCTACGTTGTGAGCTTTGTCACATTACCCATTCTGCCACCCAGCTGATTGTGAGACACTGCACCGAATAAAGATTTGTGATAAAGGTGTTTTTAGCTAGATAGTTTTTAATTTTAAATCTGACATATTCCGGTTTGGCAGAATTTATGTTTGCAGAAGAAGCCATGTGTGAAGCATATTTTGAAACAAGTACATGCCTCAAAACTGTTAATATGCAACCAGGGCAATCAAACTTAAATGGCACATATCTTTATCTCTGTTTATATTTATTTAGTCACTTAAGACTATAAAACTGTATAAGCACTATTGCACTTACACTGTTAAGCTGTGGCTTTGCTGCTTGGGCGGTCGATGTTTGTTTCTCCTACCAAAGTTCCTATGTTCCCTGCTTGGCTAAAAGGGTACAATCTTGTTTGAAGAAGAGAGATGAGCCTGGAGGTCGAGACCAGAACAGATCTATTGGCTCGCAGTCTGAGCCCTGATCCTCCCCACCTGTTCCAGCTTTGATGCAAGGTGAGCAGTCTGGGACTTTAGAGTATTGCCCCAGCCTGCCGTGTCCTAAATGTCAGTCTGCCATGGTGGGGAGATGCTGTTAAATCATTAAAGGCAGGTGCATGAGGAGCCCGTTTGAATAGGGAAAATGTATGGTCCACATTTACATGCATTTTAAGTGTGTATCTGTTTTTATAGGCATGCTTCACATTTTGAAAATGCTGTGTACAATGAACACCAGTCACAGAGTGTTTATTTATGAGTGTCAGTACCCTGGTACTCTTTTCATGGGCAGTCTAAGTGGTAAAAATAAAAAACATGTGTAAGACATAAAGTGACTGTTGGATAATTGTCATTTTGACCAATGCAATACATTTCAGAATATTCTGGTGTTATCATGGGTAGGTCTGAAATAATATGTTAAGTATTTTGTTTCATTTCTAACTAAAAATGTGATGGGTTTTGCATCAGCATGTGCTAGAAATGTCGTTGCATTGTGTTTTGCTTTTTTTAGTTTCATTACATGCTATAATACGAAAATGTAGTACCGTTAGCTGTATTTACAAAAAGTAAACTTTCACAAATTGTACACTTGTATTAGAGGAACCAATAGTCAGGGCTGCTAACTCTTGGTTTTGCATTGGTTCTGTTCTGACTTTTGGTTGGTGCTGTATTGATACTGTACAAATAGTCCAAGTGATATCCGGGTCATGCCTTGGTATCGAGTCTAATAATACATCCTTAAGTAAATTCTTTAAGGTGTTTATTCATGGTCACTAGGTTGACTACAGATTTTTTACTGTAATAGATTTTGTCCATTATTTACCTCAGGGACATTTAGTAGCAACAAATTTTCCCAGAATTTCATTACTAATTTATCCTTTTAGCGCCAGGGTCAAAGTTTCCATAGACATACTCAGCCAACTGGTCACAGCATATTTTACAGGCATGTGTATGGTATGCATTTTGTGTTTGTTAATTTGTTCATATATTATTTAGAAGAAGACTTATCAGACCTCATTTGGCAGAGGCTTGCATGAAACCAAAGTACTCTGGTTTGTTACTTGCATTACTAAAGTCATTTAATACAACTCTGAGTTATTGTCATACTTTGGCAAATAAGTGGCAGGATAGTCCTGAGTTGTTTGTGTCGCAGTCCTGCAGCTCTCCCAGTTTGAACCTGTCAGGCCAACACACTTCAAAGCTAAATTTAAACCACACCATATATCCATTTCACCAGCTATGGAAAGTATTTTTAATCTGCCCCTGTGGAAAAAAAAAAACAGCAAGATATGCTTTGGTATTCTTGAGCTACTTTGTTGCCAGTGGCCAGGCGCTGGAGTATGTGGCCAGCAAGCTTTGAGGTTGCATTCATTGGGGGTGGAGAAGTCACCCTCACCTCACCCTCCAGCAACACTACAGCTCCTCTGGTTTTTATCTTGATTATTACAGAACCGAATTACAGTAACAGAAAGGAATCATTGTTGGCACTGTTCTTTCAGCCTTTCTCTTGTGGAGAGTTTTGTCTCTATGCTGGAGGACTGAAGGAGCCATGATAAATACATGTCAGACTAGCGTGTCAGTTTAACTTCAGATTCTCAGAAATGTCACCCAAGCTTCTTCCTGCTTCCCTCTTCTTAGGCGCTAGTGCTTAACAGCTCACCATTGGACCACCTGATCACGTGTCAAGGAATCAAAAGCAAATGCTTTGTTGACTCATCGTTTATGTCTCTGACCTCTACAGACATCCATAGAACATTCAGAGGTCAAGTGCATACACCTCTGCCTCTTGGTGTGTAATTTTGATGGTGGTTCTTCCCAAACTGTTGCCACAAAGTGGGAAGCATAGAATTGTTTAGAATGTCTTTGTATGCTATAGATTTATAGTTTCCCTTACACCAGTGCCTTTCCTCACTAATGGTCTTGTGGCTGAATGAGCAGGTACCCACAGCCACGCTCCAAAATCTAGTGGAAGACCTTCCCAGAACAGCAAGGAGAGACTAAATCTGGAATGAGATGTTGAACAAGCACATATGGGTGTGACTGTCAGGGGTCCACAAACCTTTGTCTATATAGTGTATGTGTGGCGGCCTGTGAAATCCCTTCACATGGTGAAATTTTCTACTTTACTATATATAGTTGTGAAAACTACAGGCTGTCCTGAAGTGACGTGTTTCTCTTTTGCATGGATCCCAACCACAAATAAAGTTTTAGCATTTCTTAAAGTCTAGTTATCCCCAGAAGTGAAAAGATTTCATTCCGACTGTGGCTCAGGAGCTTTGCTGACATTCTGACATCGGTGTCTGGATACAAATTGAATTGATTTGCCTTATATTCATTTTGCTACAGCACGTAACTATCTATCAACTTGAAAGCGTGACATTCACTGTGTGAGGAAATCACACTTAGCTACGTCTTGAAACATCACCACGTTTGTTAAACTGGCTCCTTACCCAACATGGTCTTTGCAGGAACAGTTCAGGCAAGATTAAAAAGTATTTCCACATCATTTTGATGAAATGTATATTGTTTCTTAAAGCTGAGATGTCAAAGTATATTATAGACTAGAAACACCATGTATACTATTAGCCAAAACCTGATCTTTCATCCTTTTTGTCTGTTTAAGAGGAAAGTCTGAATTGCTTCAACAAGCTATTGCTTGCACTGTGACATCTAGTTTTGTGTGAGTGACAGAATTTTTCCCCAGCCACAGTGAAGGTTTTCCCAGACCATCAGACATTCTGTATGAACACAGCTTGTGCTATTAGAGAGTATGTAGTGCTTGGCAAGTGTTAATCTCAAACTGTTTCCTTATCTGTTTATTTTACCCTTAGTGTAAAATTGCATTTACGTCAACAATCTCAACTGTTGCAAAGGGAAATTGTTTGGCGCAGGTTCAAGCTGAATTATGCTTGTACGTGCAGTCACGTTTTTCTGATGCAATTGTCCATTTTCAGGACTTGCGTCAGGTCACATTGAACTGTGGTCTGGCTGAGGTTTAGAAAAGTTTGATTGAAGAAGGATATGTCTGGCGCTAAAGTAATGGACTGTCTTATCTGTGTGGGTGCATCTGCATGAGTTTTTCTCAGAGGAGTAGATGCTGAGTAATTCTCTCAGAAATATACAAGCACAATCCAGTAAGGGGTTAAGGATGAGTGTATCAGGATGCCAATGAAAACCACAGCTGATGAGCAAGTTATAAAATAGAGTGTGACAGGTGCTGGGCTGTGTGTCTGTCTGTCTGTCTGAGATCTGCAGTGTTGGGGTAGTTGTGTGTGTGTGTGTGTGTGTGACTTTGTACACAGCGAGTTGAGTGGAAGATGTTAGAATAAGGCCCTCCTCTGCAGGTTTTTTATTGGTTCAGAGGGCTGCTGGTTACACTGCGTCACACAGTCCTGTATTTGAGCGAGGGTCAAGCTTGTTTACTGCAGCACTTTCCAGCAGAGTGCCGAGCCCTGCACACACACAGCGCAGACCGTAGGCCGCATGATGAGCGCTGGCAGCCTGTGCTTGCTCTTTGACCTGCTCATACAGACTTTAGCTCCTCAAAGCGCCCAGTCCGGATAACCAAGTGCCCCGACTGGAATCGCAGCAAAAACGGCTCACTCACTCAACCCAGGCTGCCGAAAATGGCTTGTGAAGTCCTCCTACACAGGTGATGGAGAGAGAGAGAGAGAGAGAGAGAGAGAGAGAGAGAGCTAGGAAATCTCTAGGGGCATACTGTCTTTCATAATGGGACTGAATTACTTGTGAAAGGTTGTGGAAATGGAAGGTGAGCTGCTAATTCAGAGCACTGTTCTCTGGAGTAGCACGATTTATAGTGCCTTTATCCCTCCGGATCTCTATGCCAGGGCTTACCGATACTTATTTCTGCTCTGGACAGGGTTTCGTTTGACATTTGGATCAGATTAAGTTCTAGTTACCCACTAGCCTAGCTTCACAGCAAATGCCGTACTAGACCTTATTTTTGACAGTGCTGGTTTTTTTGTATGTATATCAGCAGAGTTGCTTATGATAATGTAATTCTGGGCAGTGAGAGAGAACTTGAGAATGAATATCTAACTATATTGTGCTGAATGACTGTTTGCTTTTTTTTTTTTTTTTTTTTAATTTAAATAAAAAAATTGCTAATTCTGCCAGGAACTGTAAAGCTGCTGAATCATGACCAGCTTCTGCATTTGACAGCTTTATGCTCTACACACACTTGGTTAGCAGTGTGTGTGTTTGTGAGCTGTTGGCAGGCTAAAATGCCTTGTCAGAGGAAGTGTATTGTTTCTGATCCTCTTTTACTTCTACATTTACAGCACATTTCACTCTCTGAACATGGCTGAGATTACATCCACATATTTTACCATAAGGTGGATCATGAAATTTCAGCAGTAAGAATTCCAAAAGGATATATTTTTGTCAAATGCAATTCTGTTTTGGCAGTGTGGCACTTAAGGATTTTGTTTAGGCCAATCAGTATGAGCTTTGCACATACCATTACTCTTATTTAATAAGTTCATTTGTAAAGTTATTGTTTGATTTTCCTGTTGATTGGTTTTGGAATACAATTGTTATCTGGCTTTGTCCAGGGTGAAAGGAGAAGAGGAAGCACACTGAGTTCCTTTTCTGTAGAGAAATGTGCCATATGTACAGAATAATAATAATATTTATCGTAGTGATGTTGAGTAGCTGTCTAAATTGTATTAATCTGGGAAAACAAACACTTGATTGTCAATCAGTGCTCATGTTCTGACAAGTCAGGATCACAGAACTCCAGGCTCAGAGAAATCTGTCTCACTATACTCAACTGATTTTGTTAAAACTGTATTCATTTTTTTTCTTTTCATGTTTCATGGTGGTTTTTTTTTTTTTTTAAAATACGCTGAAGTAAGTGATCACACACACTTTCAGTTCTTACTAAGAGATACAGGCAAAGCACATTCTCTGGTCTGTGGTTAGGAATATGAGCACAGCACAGATCTGTGAAAATGTTTGCCCAGCAGCACGGTTCAGTGTAGATGATGGCATTGATCCAGACTGCACCATAGCGCCTGAATAGCTAGCTGACTTGGAATGTACATTTCCATTGTGTACATACGTGAGTGTTTATTTGTGTCTATGTTGCTTGTTACAGTGAAGCACAATGTCACAGCATGTTCTTAAAGCACCTGTTGTGTCAGTGTCATGTTTTCTTCTACTTGGGCCATTAATCTGACATTAAGCAAAAGCTGGAACTCAGCATGTCATGTAAGCAACATTCCCTCCATGCCAAAGTTTGTTTATAGGATGGAGCGGACTGCTGAATAACCCCCACCCCCACACTTCCTGTCAGACACCTTCTTCCTGATCTGTTCACTGTAAGCCTGTCACGTACAAGGAGGGTCAAAATATACTGCAGATCCTGCCCCTGGCGGCAGTGGAAGGAAGTGCTTCAGGCTATCTGTGGATGGGTCTGGTGCACTGTGTTTCAGGGTTGATCAATATTGTGGTGTGTGGGTTTTTTTTTTTTTTTTTTTTTTTTCGTCATAAAAATCTTAAATATAAGCACAAAACAGATTGACATGATATGGCTTAGCTTTTCATTCATAGAGATGCACATCAAAATTATGGCATTCTATACACTTAGAGCCATATAGTGTATGAGCAGGCTGCCATTTCATGGACCCGTCTTCCACATGGCGAAAAGCCTGCACGCTCCTACATTTATACAGATCCAAGACTGTTTTAAAAATGTGGAACATCAGAAGTGTTTGTTTAAAATCTATTCACATTCCTGAATGGTTATGCCTCTATTTGTTAAATAATTTGCTTGAATCTAAGCGTTTCTCAAGACTTGATCATTAATGGACTATCAGTGATGGAGTGATCAGTGGACTAAAAGGAAGAATATATACACATCTACCTTGATTTATCATTAGACTTTCCTTAATCATAATTCTCAAGAGAGTACTCGATTCAGCACTTACCTGAAGTTAGCAAAGTTGGCTAACACTGTAACCTTGGGTGCCCTGATGAGCTAAAGAGAAGTAAGGGCAAATGTCTTCATTTGCCAATTCTGTTTGATGTTTAAAAATTCAATTTAAAATATATACCAGTTGACACCTTTGCATTCGTTAATATAATACTTAGTTAAGAACTGATGCTACATAAGGTCAAAGGCTGTGAAAATGTCCTAACGTTACCTTTCTTTTCTTCTTTTCCAGCTCGCACATCACTTCCATCAGCATTCTTCCAAGATCTGCAGAGTAAGTAACCCATACATCCTCTTTCCTGCTACTCATGTGAATGTTCTCATTCATTTAACTCCAAAATAATTTGAGGCAAAAAGCAATCAATATGCTTTGCACTTTTTAACCACAGGTTTTATCCATGTATACATTATTATATTCTTTGAATTATAATATAAACCTGACCAAATGTACAGTAGTAGTGATGTCGTAAACATTCCTGCAAGGTAGATGGAGAGCAAGATGAAACTGGACAAATCAGATTATAGACCTTAACCCAGTTAAGGCTCAGGCTTGCAGACAGGCTCCAGGAGAGAGAACAGAGAGTCTGTCAGATCATTAATGGAAACCAAAAGCCCTGCACTTTCAAATTATGCCCAATGACTTATATTTTATGGTCTCACAGTAGCCTTGCTCACCATGAACAGGGTAAGTCAGAAGACAACCTATGTATCCATTGCAGTAGTATAAAGTGTGAGAGGTGAATAATGGTTAACGAGTACAGCAGGTGCTTTTGTTCTGTTTGTCCTATGTTTTAGTTATTAGTACTTAACTAATATTAACTTAATACTGTGGGTGCATAGCAACAAAACAGAATAGTGTAAAGAGCTTCCACTAACAGGAAACTTGCCACATAGCCAGGGGCCCATTACTGATTCCACTGAACTGTGCTACTAGTGCTATTGGCTATTTCTGTATTATATAGTCTTAGAACAAATGTTTCAGAATGCATTGTCCAGAGCCCAGGTCTTTAGTGATTGCTGCACCAGCACAGATAATAAACTAAGTCTCCACAGAGAGATGAGTAAGGATTTATGCTGTGTGGTGTTTGGCACGCAGAGTGACCCAGCAGCTGCATGTGGCCCAGTTGAACACATGGGAGTCATGAGCATTCGGCATCCTGGTCCAACTTCGTGCCACAGCTGTGCAAGCCATTGCCCTACATGGCAGTGTGGCCTTCAAATACTTGGCTATAAACTTTGTCAAAGGTGTACTCAAGCTCAAAATATCCTCAACCACAGATCTCAATGGATTGAGGTGCTTAAGAGGGTGGGTTATTATTCAGGACTCAAGGCAGTGCTCACAGGCTGCTTCCTCCCAGTGAGAGAATCGTCTCTAACCTTGTTAAACTCCACTTTCCAGCTCTAAATGGGTCACACAATATCAGACAGCTCAGGAACTGAATGTCCTGGCCTAAATGTAAAACTGTGCTCTTTACGGGTTATGGCAAATTTCTGTTCTGTGTCACTGGACAAATTGTTATAATTGTCATCATATTCCGCTTTCAGTTGTGCGAGTCTGTTGAAACACACATTTCCTAAATGTTCTTCCTAAATGACCTTGGTTTCACATAAGGTCAGTAGGGTTAAATATATACAAGTCGTTACTTTATTTCTGTGATTTATTGTGGTTTGTATTTTATTTCTGTGGTTTAGGCAATAGAAACACAAGATGAATAAAACACTTTGTGATAAGCTGAAAAAATCATCAACAAGGTGGTGTGATGTTCTTACCACTATGAAGCATGTCCTAAAGTGTTTTCTTGTGTTACCTTGTACCACAGAACTTATGCCAAATATTTACAATTTTTATTTAAGTAAAGAATGGAAAGTCTCACTTTTTATTCGCTTATAGTTTAAGTTTTTGTTGTGGGACGTTGGCAAAACAAGTTAGTTCCTGTTACACCTTTGTTATAACACCTAACAAAGGTCTGTCGTTCCCTTATCTGCCTCTGTCTTGTTTTCTGTCTGTTGAAGTCAATAAGACAAAATAAACATAAAAAACAGCTTTTCTGAAAACATTACCTCTGACGGTTAGAAAGTGCTGACCCAGGAGACTGCTTATAAAAATGCTAAGTAAATGTCTCCTCACAGCAATCTTATCATTTCAGCAGTTACACATTTTTAAAATAAGTTTATGTGGAGCATCCACATACAAGTCTCTGTGTTAGCTGCTACTGTCTGTGCTGTTATAGAAAATTAATCAACACCTTCTGACCAATCAGAATCTAGCATTCAGCAGTGCTGTAGTATAAATTCAAATAATAAATATTTGAAGTAATTAAAATTTGTGTTTGTGTCTCTGCAGTATCCTCCAGAGAACCATCCGAGCTGCTGTGGAGCAGCACTTTCTGGATCTGCAGAGCTCCATTGACCAAGATCTCAGCAACTATGAGAGCCAGGGCTCATCCTGCCAAGCTGGCCTGGGGTGAGCGTATACATCCGCACACAATTATAGCACAACCAAACCCTGTTTCTATGTATGCAAGCGCCTGTGTGTATATTTGGAGCTATATGGGCAGGAAGCTGTGCTTATCTAAGGTTTCTGATGTGTGTTTGGCTGTAATTTTTTTGGCCTCCACAGGGACTGTACAAGTGAGAAGACTGTAGGTGCAGAAGAGCATGGAGGAGAAGAGAAGACTGATGCTGAATCACCCACTCCTGAAGACCCCGACCAGTGTGCAGAAGATGAAGAGGTTTGTCAGCATTGTTTTGTGTGTGTGTGTGTGTGTGTGTGTGTGTCTTTTCTTTGCGCTTCCATCAAACCACAGGCCTTTCTCATCACAATAGTTGAGCACAATAGTTGAGATCTGTGTGAGAAGAGCTAATAAGCTTAATAAGATATTAAGCACTGATGCCCTGTGGCCTGTATCTCACCAGTACAAGGTGTGCTTCCAGTTTTCAGGAAGTTTAGACTTGTTTTGGTACACAACAAAGTTGTTGTTCCGCATGCTGACCTCCAGTACAAAGAACGTGATTCATTTTTTCAAATAAACAAAGTGTGTACTGTTCCAAGCAGGCCACAGTCAGCACTACTGCTTCTTTTTTTTTTCTTCTTTATACACATCACATCAGTGGCCTGCCTCTAGCTACATACACAGAGAAATACCACCAAGCCTTTTCCTTATCGCTAGTTAACCTTGAGAAGTTTCAGGACTTTTGCTCAATTTAGCGCTCTAGCCTTGTGTTTAAAGTACTATAAAAACAGTTAAAACCAGCTTCAAGTTCTGTGTCCTGTTTGTGTACACCCACATAAAGTCAAGCAGGCATTTCGATCCTGTTCCTGCTTTAGCTTGCAGAAAACTACACATTAATGTTTTGTGTTTATACATAAAACAGAATCATATTTCTTTTTCCCCAGGCATTTCAAGGTTCCCAGCCTAGTGGCCTTGTGCCAGAAGAAAATCTGAGAATGGACCTTGACACAGAGGCGCTCATAGATGCTGAGAACAATATTAACACAACTCCAAGGTTAGTTTTGTAATGTTAGAGATATAACAGTGTTAGAAAGCTTAGACTTAGATTTTACAACTTTTGAGAAAGTCTGGTATAACCTACTAACTGGTGTAACTGGTGGCACAGTCTTTATATATTTTCTTTTAAATGTAATGCTGGTATTTTTTATGTTGGACTATACAATATTAAATGGGATTTTATACTGCAGTGTGTAACTTATAAAGAAATCTATTTTATGTTACTCTACCTTAAATTTGGCACAAATACTACTTTGCACAGAAATAATTGTCCTAGAGCCAACATTCCAGGGCTCATTGCACATGTATAAGGCCTGTAAAATGGAGTTTCTCCAGTCTCTTATTGTAGATTATTTTGAAGTTGTCTGTGGGAATCTCCTGTAGTTTTGTTTATATTTCAGCTATGTTAACAGACCTCTCTGTGGACATATTTAGAGGCTTCACTGTGACAATACAGAATGTAGATTAACAGCAATTTAACCATTTCCAACCATGTTTTCTTTCTTCATACAGGCTGCAAATGTACCCTGAGTGTGAGCACATGGAGCAGACTGATGCTGCCACCTGTGTGAGTATACTGCCAGAGCTTAGGCTAACACCAATGCTGATGCTTGGCCCAAAAACTAACCTGATACAACACTCTCATTTTTTTTCTTTCTTGTAGGAGTCTGCTGCAGATGTGTGTGATCTGAATGCCAACACAGAAAGCAGAGAGCAGCCCGACCTGCTGGCCCATCAGCTTCAATCCCGCTCTGTCATCCATGACAGAGAGTGGGAAGGTAAATCTCCTTGTGTTGTTCATGAGTACTTTGTACTGTCCTACTTTGCATCATCTGATCATTTAGACTGATGAAAATTCCTGATGCAAACTCTGTGCTTTTGCAAATTCATGCCTACCACAGAGAGACATGTCTTAAAGCATGTTTCTGTTTAAACATGATCATGCAATTATATCCGCGTGATCTGTGTTTGCTCGTCTGACAGGCAGTAAGGTGGTGACCCTGTGTCCTTGATAAATGAAGTATAAAAAGCTAGATAGGTTTAATAGATCAACTGTTAATGAAAGGTTAATAGGAGAAACCCACATCTAATGGATCAATTATTAACTACCCTTAAAAACATGTCCTTTTTTTTTTTTTTTTTTTTTTTTTTTTAAAATAAATAAATACAGTATTAGTCTGGCTCAGGGGCAGTGTATGCCTACTGAAACCTGAAAGCTAACTAGTCATAACTCATTTTCACCTCAGCCATTACTCCATATCATTGTATGATCCAGTGGGGATGGATGGCAATGGCAAAACATAAAACTCACCACCATTTTCTTTGCTATCTGTCTGTCTCTATCTTCTGTTATCTCCCCCTGTCTCCTCTGTTCTTCACCCATGTCTGGTCAGCCTCATGCCCCTACACTTTCCCCCTCATAGACTTCACATGTATGCACCTGCAGAGAGAAGGGCATGGTAAGTATTAGCTTGACAGCCACTATTGTGTTCCTCTTTCTAATGAGCATCTCTGCTAATCACCCCTTTGAGATCGTGACTAACCTGTGTCCCTCCACTCCCCTCACACCCAATTAGTATGGCTGTCTCCTGCTGGTCTTATTCTAGCCTCCGCAAACGCAACAGCTTTCCCCTAATGAATCACCTGTTTCGGACATGGAAAGTGTTGAGTGTACCGGCTAAGTTTCCATAGCAGTGGGCCGTGCTCCAGTACATTCTCTTTCTCTTTATTCACAGACACTCTGGGCCTCTTTGGCTCTAGGGGATGGAATCTTGCTTTAGACCCTGCAGGCCAGTGTGATCGTGTTAGCATGCTTCGCTGCACCCAGTGCTACACAGCAGTAGTGAAGCCCTGTGTTGCAACTGATTTAGTAGCACTGAGCTTCCTCACAAGCGTTCTTTTGCTGATTTGTGTTTGGGTGCTATTTAAGGGCATTTTCACACTATTTCACATACTTTTTTCCCAGACCTGAGACACAGAGACTTTGGTTAAGTGTGAAAGCTGTTTTCGTACTCAGGCATGGTTCAAACAACAATCTCCACTTAAAAATGATAGTCTGGGATAATGAACTTGTGTGTGGTCTGCACCGTGTGTGAGACCAGGTATTGAATAGAGTGATAGTCATGTTACTTCCACTCGTTGTCCTACTTCACGGTTTTAAATTTAACAATGGCAAGGAAATGACAGAAGACGTAATGGTTTTATAGCCTTTCCTCCCAACTAAAAAAATGCTGCAGCTGGATATATGTAGCATTTAAAACCAAATTGACTAGAACACAGAGAAATGTTGAGTTACCTTTGCATATAAGCGAACAGCTTTGACTGGAAGTCTTTACCATAACTCTCGACAAGAAATTCTTATTTATTCCATTTAACTTGCATACCAGTAATGCAAATGGTAATTATCATATTGCTTACCTTTATCTTATGTTTACCTGTACACTGTTGCACCATAACCTTGTTAGCTCATTTTAACTTATTTCCTGTTTGCACTACTGGTTGGATGATAACTGCATTTTGTTGTCTCTGTACGTGTACTCAGACAATGACAATAAAGTTGAACCTAACCTAACCTAAAGCATTAAGCTTTAATAATAACAAT
This sequence comes from Pangasianodon hypophthalmus, assembly GCF_027358585.1. Taxonomy (NCBI): domain Eukaryota; kingdom Metazoa; phylum Chordata; class Actinopteri; order Siluriformes; family Pangasiidae; genus Pangasianodon; species Pangasianodon hypophthalmus. The sequence goes on from NC_069716.1 coordinate 21,925,076, forward strand.
AAAGGACTGTACCCATTGTCTCTAATGTTAAAGAAGTTTCATGCACCGCAGTAGTAACGTGAAATTACACAGTCGATATACAATTTGAAAGGGATTTGTGTGTGCGAAGACAAACCTGCAATGATGACGCTCCTTCCCCAAACGAGCCCACAGTCAATCATGGGCCAAGTGTGAAAATGCCCCAATTATGTGAGCCTGTATTGGAAGCCCCCTCCTGCCCCTGACTCTTCCTTTCACTATCTTTGGGTATCCAGTGTGCAGTGCACTCAGTGGATCATCTGTTTTCCAGCTGATTCCCCTGGTCCTCAGCGTGCTGTGCTGGCCCCATCCCTTACTAAATGCTTCATGATGGCCCTGCAGCAGATCCCCAAAACCTCATGTGACCCAGGGTTCTGGGTGTTAGTACTCAATGCCAAACTGTGTCTCTTGTGATTCTTTTGAGATTGCTGTTTCATTTTAGGTGACCCTGCATGTGTGTGTGTTGTAGATCCTGTTCCAGTTTTCATGTCATGGCAGGAGGAGAGTGAGTCTGGAGAGGCACAGTTGTCTCCACTGGCAGGCCGCATGTTGCCTCTGCCTCTAGGGGATGATGCGCAGCCATTACTGGCACGCCACTTCCTGGATTTTGGTCACAGTCAGCGCTTCCTGCAGCAGGATTCCGATGCCACTTCTTCAAATAAAGCATTGTCCTGTGGAAGGTGAAGAGATCCATGGACATCTTTCACTACTTTGATACAAAACATCAGTTTAGAGGAGTTGTTGCAATGTGGCTTATCTGTCTATTTCTCCATTCTTTTGTAGGCCTCGCCGGGCCTCCTTCAGCTCCAAGGAGAGTGCAAAGGGTGACGGTGTCTGTCAGCAGCTCACCAAGAAACTCCAGAACCTCAAGAAAAAGATCAAGCAGTTTGAAGAGCAGTTTGAAAAAGACAAGAACTACATGGTTTGCACTGCTACCTATAATACTGTCATTTCCCCCTAATCCTTTATCTAACTACATAGGCATATGTAATGTACACTACAGATGTTGACAAGTCTTCCTGTACTAGTAAAAGAATGGAAAATGTGTTCACTTGAAACTTACAGTGGAAAATTAAGGTAGTTTCACATTCTGTCTGGCTTTAAAAATATGACTATAAAACATAAATTGAAAATTACTTAGTTGCACAATCAGGTGAAATTGAGACACTTTGGTGTTTACTTTGGTAACACAACCATATTTTTTTAACCAATAAAAAAAGTAAAAAGTAAAAAAAAAGAATTATTCTTTTAATGTTGCCATCCCAGAGATCATTTAAAACTTATTTATGTCTTTCATTTTCAGCCATCTCATGCTGACAAGGCAGCTAATCCCAAAGTCTTGAAGTGGATGACTGACCTCACCAAAATCCGTAAACAGCTTAAAGGTAAGGCCTGAGTGAGTGACCAGCGGGGGTGCCTGGGTCTTGAGTTGGTCCTCAGTGATTAACATTAGCTTAGTAATGGACAGTGTGACCCTCAAAACAGAGAGGTCTCCCCATCACTGCTCCATGTCACATGGTACCCCCCACCCACTTTCACATGTTGGTCGATTCTGATTGGCCGCCACCCTTTTCATTCTCCATTACCATGTGACGCCCCCTCAGAGGTGCACTGTCGAATAAGTTTTTCTCTCTCTTTAACTAAACTCCCCTGGATGACCTGATCAGCAGGACGACAGCACCTCTTACCCAAAGCTTCCCTGAGGCACCAGGCAGTGCTTCACTTGCACAGACGCCACTCCTCCGCTCTGAACACACCCTATTTTACACAGTCACGCCCCCTCACTGTCTCTAGACAGACACCCCACTTCTGTAAGTACTCTCAAGCAGCAGTAAGTAGACATAAGAGCTATTTTGTGGTCCTCTCTCCTGTCCTCTTTCCTTGGTTTTGTCTGATTGCGGCCTTGTAGAACCATTCCCCCATGGGTGGACTCTCAGCCATATGTCGGGTTTTTAGTCTAGTGCAAAGAATTATTTTTGTTTTGTTTTGTTTTTGTGTGGTTTTTTTTGTGTCCTTTTTAAAGGGAGGGGGTGATGTATTGTCTCTTTACCTCAGTGATATTCTATAAGCAGCCTGTTTCCTCTGTACTGACCTTCTATTTTATATATCTGCCTAAAGAATATGGTGGGGTTAATAACTTATTCCTCATTGTGTGGACATTCTGAAAAGTTGCGTTAAATGGCAAAAAAATTTGCACAATTTTTCCTTTTCCCCAGATAGTTTGTGTTTCCCCCAGGTAGTTGATCATCCAAGACATGTTTGGTGTTCGGGTTTGCTTCTTTATTGTTGCACTGTAACAAGTGAGAGAGCTCTATCTTAAGAAATCTATCTTATCTTAATCTATACTCAAGATCTTTTTTAGCAATTACATGTGCTAACCTTGTTGAAATATACATACTGGATGTAGTTTAATGTATTTATGACAAAAAGGTTCAGTATTTTAGCATATTAGCTTCAGTGCAAGCAAAAGAAGCAGACTTTGAACGTCATAACTATTTGAGCTGATCTGAGGTGGACTTTTTTTTTTTGTTAAAACAATGGCCTACACTCTTTCTAATAATAGCCCTATCATCTCTCTTTCTCTTTTGGTCTGTGTGTGTGTGTGTGTGTGTGTGTGTGTGTGTGTGTGTGTGTGTGTGTGTGTGTGTGTGTGTGTGTGTATGTGTTTGCGCAGATGCCAAACACAAGGCAGAGAATGAGCTGACCCCACAGACGCGCCCACGCAGCAACACACTGCCTAAGAGCTTCGGCTCCACATTGGAACACTCGACTCCTGAGGGCCTCGCTGAGAGAGAGGGTGAGGGACGGGGGTGCAGGCCCACCCGCGAAGAGACGCTGCAGCTCATTGAGCAACATCTAAGAACCAAGAGAGAGGAGGACGGCTGGCCCGAGGACATCAGAGTCAGTACAGCATTAGTGATTGCTCTCATACGTTTTGCTTCCAGTAGCTTTCTCTCGGTCCTCTACCAGTTTTAACTACTTTAACCAGTATGATAAAATGCTGATGATCCTCTGCTAGCTGCAGACAGCAGCACTAGCCTTTTTCTCACTTGTATCCTTTATGCTCCAGTGACTCTAACAGTTTTAGAAAGTTTTTGTGCAAAACAGTTATTAAACATCTGACATCAGCATAACAGGGTGTATAATGTGGAAAGTTGATGGATGTTTGTTCCTCTGGACAGAAAATGACCAAGGAGCAGCTCACTTGTGAGAAGACAGTGCTGCAGAAGAACTTACTGTATTATGAGGGACTGCATGGTCGTCCTGTGAGTCTCAATTCTATCACACTTATTCACTCATACACAAAAACAGAGACAGGTGCAATCCCCTGACCAGGAACTGTCTTCACTTGCACTTCACTGCAATTATCTGTCATTATTATATTATCATATTGCATATATCATGCTGTTTCCCTCTACCTGTATACTATCTCAAAGTATTGCACCATAATTCTTTATTTCATTTAACTTAATTGCCATTTGCATTACTAGTATGCATCATACTGTTTACCTTTACCTGTGTACTGTTATCTTAAATTACTGCATCATAACCGTATCTCATTTATTTCCTGTTTGCACTACTGGTTGGATTCTAACTGCATTTCGTTATCTCTGTACTTGTACTCTGACAGTGACAGTAAAGTTGAACCTAACCTAGCCTATAAATGTTTACTATATAAGGTTTTGATATAAACATATTTGCACATTTTTTCATATTTAATTAGGAAATTTATCTTTTCAAAATCATCTTCCAAAATGTTTAGGAAATGTGCTTTTTAGGGAATGGAAAAAATAATCCTACATATATAGAAACCTTAGAATACCAGTATGTACATATAAAAATTTCACATAGTATCTGAGCCACTCTTCAGGCCACTGATGATTTGTATATTCCAGGTCACTCGTGAAGAACGCTTGATTGTCAAACCCTTGTATGACCGATACCGGCTGGTGAAACAGATGCTCACCCGTGTCAGCATCACACCCATTATTGTAAGGCCTTCCTCTTTATTACACACATACAAACACATCAAAACCCACAGAGAATTTTGAGTGTAGTGTGACATTATATTTAGAAAGCACACATTCTGAACGTGTCTTCACAAAAACAAAATGGGTGCATTTACTCATATGTATGTGCATTAATATATTTGTTGTCATAATGAGCGACTAGGTGAAAGTTCAAATGACTTTCAAAGAGGGACAAAAATAGAAATTCAAGTCTGTGCCAGTTTTGCTTTGGTACAGTAGACTCGTGATTTAAAACTCATGTGAGCTAACTTGAAACTGTTATGACCACAATTACCCACCCCCTCTTTCTGCCCCCTCTTTCTTTATTTCTTTTTCCTTTTTTCCTTCCTGCCTTTTTCCTTTCTTTTCCTGTCTTCTTTCCTCTATCCTTTCCCCTTTCCTTTCCTGTTCTCCTTCCTTCAGGCCTCGCCCTCCAGCAAGAGACGCAATCAGACCCTGCAGCCCATCATCGAGGGTGAGACTGCCCACTTCTGCGATGAGATCAAAGAGGAAGAGGAGGAAGAGGATGAGCAGGAAAGTGGAGGAATGCAGAGTGAGGAGTCAGAGGTCATCATCGCTTTGGACCCGGCAGCCCAACCTAGCTCCCAGCAACCTCTGCCCGACAGCATCCTGAGGCCGAAGATGGGCGAAAGCTCGGGCAAGTTGACCCTTGACCTGCGTCTCTCCAGCTCTAACGCCTCCTCCATGTAAGTGTGATTACCTGCATTGACCTGCACTCTACTCAACAACAACACAGTCACTACACCACATCTAAACTCCAGCTTTAACCGTTCTGACCTTTACCACTATTATTAATGCAGTGCAACCTACCAGTTGTAGTTTTTAATATGCTTAGCTTCAGCTTTGTACGCCTGTGTACCTTGAGTGCACCTTTGTGTACGCACGTAGCTCATGCTGTAATTCTCAGTTTGAGTCGACCCACTCACACACAAATCATGAGACAGCTTATTTAAAGCGCCTGTAGTATCTGAGTGTCATTGACCTCAAAGCCTCAAACTGGATAAGGCAGCAATCCTTTTAGAAGTAAATGAGCAGCATGTTAAGCTCTGGTGCTCATGCTTCTGGTGCATTTAAAAACCCTTCAATGCTTCTTATTTACTATATATAGAAAGAGTGACTCCAGTAAATACCTGATGTATATTGTAAACTACTACTTTACTACACATTGTGTAATATCACTTTTAAAAATCATACTTTATTATTTCATTTAAAAATGTATACATAATTTAAAATTTTTAAAAATATACATATGTAAAAATAAAGTCATGTGTTTTTCAGTCCCATGTTCCTACATCAAGCAAGAGTCAGCCAAAAATCTTAAGGATATGTATGTAGACTTGGGCTGACTAAAAGGCAGAACATGTTGATTAAATAATAATCATAGAAATACGTGGCTAGTGGTTTTACTGGTCGATAAAAATGTTAAAGTTTTATAAGCAGCAGTGGTCATAATGGAAAAAATACCATATATACCCAGTGGACATTTCAGCACGATCACACAAGCAAGAGCGCTGTTGTAACATCAACACGGTTGTGATTCGGCCGTAGGCATGAGGCCGCAGGTCATGTGATACTGCAGTGTGATAACACCAATGTAATACTGTAATGTGATAATGTTTTATTCAGCAATTCTCTTAAGAAAAAATAATATCTATTAACTGATATTTCAGACGCAATATGGCCAAATATTTTATATATTTTTATGCTCTGTCAATGAAAATATCAGCTTGTCTGGCTGACATCTCATCATGGATGACAACTCACCAGCTGAAACTTAATCCCGCCAAAACTGAACTGCTGTTCATCCCAGGTGATTCATCCCCATCTCAGGATCTTGCAATTTCCCTAGACAATTCTCTGATCTCGCCTTCGGTTACCGCACGCAACCTTGGGGTAACCATGGACAATCAACTGTCCTTCTCCTCTCACATTGCTAATCTAACACGCTCATGTCGATTTCTCCTTTATAACATCAGAAGAATTCGTCCATTTCTTTCCTCACAGGCCACACAGGTGCTTGTTCAGTCCCTTGTCATTTCAAGACTGGACTACTGCAACTCACTCCTGGCAGGTCTGCCTCTGAGCGCCATTCGTCCTCTGCAACTGATCCAGAATGCAGCTGCACGACTGGTTTTCAACCTTCCTAAATTTTCCCACACCACCCCATTGCTGCGCTCCCTCCACTGGCTTCCTGTAGCTGCCCGCATCAGATTTAAAACACTGATGCTCTCCTACAAAGCCAAAAACGGACCAGCACCCACTTATCTCAAAGCACTTATCACACCTCGAGCGCCACCACGCTCCCTCCGATCCTCTAGCACTGCTCGACTGGTCCCACCATCTCTCAGAGTTCAAGGAAGGCATGCATCGAGACAATTCTCTGTTCTGGCCCCAAGGTGGTGGAATGAACTTCCCCTAGATGTCCGAACAGCTGAGTCACTGGCAGTCTTCAAACGACGTCTAAAGACTTACCTCTTCATAAAATACTTAAACTAGCACTTTCACAAAAAAAAAAAAAAAAAATCACCTCCCCAACAGAGTTTTGGACTGATGGTATTCCTAGTTTGTGACCTAGCGAGCCAGTATCAGAATGTATTTTTGATAGACTTCAAAGCACTATTGTAAGTCGCTCTGGATAAGGGCGTCTGCCAAATGCCATAAATGTAAATGTAAATGAAAATAGTTCCCGATGAAGCAACAGCTGGGTAGAGCATTGCATGTTACCATGTCACTGACTGACTGACAGCCTGTAGTAAGTGTAGTAACAGTTTCAGTGTAACAAACTAGAACTGGAATTTTATGTAGCGAACACAATCGGAGTGATACAGACAGTGAAATGTACCAGTGCTGTTGTACTAAATATCAAGACTCATAGTCACTAGTCCAATCAAATTATTGGACCAGAACTAAACTGTCGTATAATGAGCACTATAACTCCTCCTGCATCCCACAGGCCTGAGCTCCTGGAGCAGCTGTGGAAAGCCAGAGCCGAGAAGAAGAAGCTGAGGAGGACCATTCGCGAGTTTGAGGATGAGTTCTACAAGCAGAATGGAAGGTAAGATACAAACGTTTACTTCATGTACTGAGCTAAACTACTGCTCAGAGTTTCTGCACTTAGTAGCCATGACACAGCACTAGAACCTTTATGAGAAGAATTGCACACAACTTACACACAATCACACACACATGAACACACATACATGCAAACACACAAAAATGCTCATGAACACACACCAAAAAAAAAAAAACACACATGCACACACACACACACACACACACAAACACACACACACACACACACACACACACAATCAGATCTGAACTCCAGTGCATGCAGCGTCATGAATAGATTAATGAGAGATGGAGAGTTTGGATCTTAGTGCAGCTCTGGGAAAGCGCACTGCTGCAGTGTTTATTCAGGCTGAACTGACTCAGAATGAAATAAACCACACAGCCGCTCCACTGACCACGTCGCTGCTCTTCCAATAGGAATGTACAGAAGGAGGACCGTGTGCCCATGTTGGACGAGTACAAAGAGTACAAACGCATCAAAGCCAAACTACGCCTGCTCGAGGTCCTCATCAGCAAGCAGGACTCGTCCAAGTCCATCTAGAGTCCAGCATGCAGCGTCAGCGACACCACCCCCTACACCACCACGACATCCACGTCTACATCCCATCACCTAGCAACCAACTGCTTTCACTTCAGAGATTCAACAGGAGGACATTCTCTCTGTCCCAGTTTTTTTTTTTATATTTAGTTTTGCCTGCTTGATTTTGTTTGATCATAGCGAGAAATCCTCAGCATGAAGAGGAACATGCTCGGCATTTGAGCCGATTCTTCAGAAGTGTGTGTGGACAGCAAGAACAGAACTTCCAACCACATCCACAGTCAGCATCTTTCTCAGACTTGCGCCATTTATTAAAGCTACATCCCCAAACCCTGGGGACATGATACACTATTAGTGTGTGTTCTGGACAGAATTCTGTGTCTGTGTAAAAATCATACTCTGTGTATGCACAATATGTTTGTGTTACAGTATGTCCACGTTTCATCTAAAAGAAGTTACTGATATGATACTCTGAATGTTGGTGGGTTTTTTTTTTATTTTATTTTTTTTATCTTAGCTACTCTCTAACAAGATAAACAGGAGAACATGTTGGTGCTCTTTTTCTTTTGTTTCTAAAAATATACACGTGACTTCTCAGCGACCGCAGGGTTAATCAGACTGACCAGAGAATTTAACATTGAATTTAAGCTTGACTATCGTATAGTATTCCTTCTTGTTTGGCTCTGTGTTTGAGTACTATGTAACTAGATGTATATTTATTTATAGCATTTCTTCACTGTACTTGATTCACATCTCTTGGATTTGTGTATGAATAATGGATCAGAGACTCTTTGAGGAAATGAGTGTGTTAAATATCTAAGCTGATGTTAGAAAAGATTAGTTCCGCAGTCAAGGGGTCATTTTGTGCTCACTCATGTCGCACACTCGGGACGTTATTGTTAAACCCATGGTTAGTTAATCAGCCTGGCTGGTGGAAGGTCACGCCATGAAGCAGTGAAGTGTGTCCTCTAGGGCAGTGCAGCTTAACTGACATCCTGGTGAACCTCACTTGATGTCAGTGAAGGAAATTCATGCTAATTTAACAGAAAGTGAGTACAGTTGGAACTAATCGCCAACTAATCATCGGTTCATTTTAAAACCTACATTCCATCAGCTTTACTTACGCTAAGAGAGACTGTAATGTGTCAGCATGGACACTTGCTTTAACTTTCTGTTGAATTCACTTCCTCATCATCGTGGACTTGTTGAGATTAGCTGTTCCTCCTGGAGGACACTGTAGCTCAGTGGACTAAATCACTGACCTGAAACCATGACAACAGTTGTATATCAGTAAAAATCATCAAATGTGTATAGATGTCTTTTACTTGTATTTTGCTTTTCATGCTTGATCAAGCAGCTCGAAAGTGAAAGGCATTGCTGATGTATCTGCTTTAAGCTCTGGGCATTAAGTGCAGGAACAATGCGCACTTCTAACAGCAGCGAGTCCGAGTCAAGGGGAGGCGTGTTGATGTTTTAGTGTGTACAGTCGTAGGGAGCAAACTTGCTCCACAGAAGCACTAGATGAGAAATAGAGGTCAGTGGATGCACTCAGCTTTTTCTCAAGTCGCTCCGTTTTGCTGAAAGTAGATAAAAAAATTGGGAAAAAAAAGAAATGGAATGTTTTTCCAAAGGGTGTAGGAGCTAGTGAATGTTTTTTGCACAGCATTCTGAGAATGCAGCCCACTGTTTGTTCAAATTTGCTTGTACATTTAAGCACTAATTGTGTCTGAAGGATGTTACTTTTTTATGCATGTTAAGCCCCTGTGTCACTTTGCAATGTTCACATGCAGATTATCTTTTTTTATGAGCATTATTTTGTATTAATTTTTTAACCTTCACTTTCAACAATCCATCTTTACAGCGTAGTTCTCTGTATTAACTATAAACGTCTGCTTGTTTTTTAAAAAAAAACAAAAACAAGAAACGTGTCAGTAGTGAGTTTGCATGGCAGATATTTGTATTTCTATTTTTGTGCCATGAAAAAGAAGCAATAACGAGGCATCAAGGTCTTTATCAGTGGAATGAGAGGACGTCTGCATCCAGTGTGTGCATTTCCAATAAATGGCTTGTGAGACATTCATGCCTAAAAAGGAGACACTTGCTTTCCACCAAGTTGCATTATTTTTTAGATTTTAGCTTGTAAGAAATTCTTGTTGAAGAAAAAATGTTACAGAGAACAATCTTCACCAGCCTTCCAGGAATAAATAAGGTTTGTGCAAGTAACTGAAATGCGGCAGAGAAAGGGAGCAAAATACAAGCCACTGAAGAGGCATAACAACGCTCTCTCTCTGCTTCTGTTGAGTGTGTGGTTATAGTCTTCCGCTGCTACCCACTGACTCTTCACCTACATTTTTAATACAAATGAGTAATTCAGCTCTAGCACTTCAGTTCACAAAAGTGTTAAACAATGTTACTAAATATACTATTATAGTATATTTTCAAAAAGTGTTTTTACTGCATCTATGAAAAAGCGTCAGCAGTGATGCAGCATAGACTGAACAACTAAGGAATGTTTATCAGACACATTTATCTTTTTTTTTTTTCTTTCCATAAACCCCTACAGATTTTCACAATGTCCTAACTTTACATGCTCATGTAATGAATGGATTTTGGCACAACAAATTTGTTTGTTCACAAACTTTAAATTGTAATTAACAATGACTTGGAAAAAAAGCCAACTGACAGTCCTTTATTAACAAGTCAAAAACAAACAAAAAAACAACAAAATATATGCCCCTCCTAAATTCTATACATCACTGGTAAATGTCAAGATTAGAAAGTAACATAACATAGTTCATTTTTAACCAAGCAGCATAAAGAACACAATTTCCCTAAACATTTTTTTCCAACCAAAGTCCTATAATGATCTATTATTGCATATACTGTAAACAGAAAAGCTGTGATCGGTCACTGACGCATTCATGTAGTAATGTACAAGGCTCATGATGATTTAAAAAAAAAAAAAAAACTACACATAAGAGCAAATCTCTGTTTACAGAGTGTGGGCTGTTTCCATGGCAATGTGTGTTTGTGCAGATTTTAGAGTCACTTGAATGTGAATTTTTTCAAATATTCTATTACGTAAGAAATAAAACAGTAAACAATGCTGTTACAGGAAACAGTCAATGAGCAGGTGGTGTGATGCTGTGATGCTGTTACCACCCCTAAGTATTTATTTTCCACTAACTGCATGTTATTGGAAGCATTTTATTCCTCTTATACCACATTGCATATTAAAATGTTTTATTTATTAAAGAACACTTTATCCAGTTAAATTTAATGTCATGGAATGCCCGCAAAACAAGTTAGATCCTGTTATCATTTATGTTACAGCAGCTATAAACAGCCTCTTTTTCCTTTATCAAGTTAATAAGAAAAAAAAAGTCCTCTGTGTCAAAAAACTTTAGAGTTTTGCTACAGTGACCGTTACAATGTGCTTACACTGTAGACTCCTTCCTAACCTGCTAAATACACATCTCCATCAACAATTAAAAATAAACTTCACCATATCAACAATTACACATGGTTTTGAAATCTGGTCTTGTGAAGCCTCCACCATAAGTCACTGTGTTAGTTGTTACTACAGAAACAATAATTTTTAAAATGTGCACATTAATATAACCCTTTGATTTGCTTTGCAGTCGGCAAACTACTGTCAGTTGCTGTTATAGAAAATTAATCACCACCATCTGATCAGTCAGAATCGAGAAATCAAAAGCGCTATGGAATAAACAGTTCTAATTAATCTAATGTATGGAAAACATCCAACCCAGAACAGCCAAAAAATAAAAATAAAAAGATAAAAAATCAATCTGCAGCAGTGCAAAATGAGAAAAACTCCTGCAGACCTGGTAATATTGCTTTTGTTTTTTATTTGGCTGATGACGTCATGTTGCTGATGAAATGACTGCAGCCCTCCAGTGGTCAGAGCTGTCACGACACCTATTATTTGATGCACATACATTTCAATGTGGGGAAACAAGTGGATTAAGTGATTCTTTGGAAAAAGAACAAGACCAGATTACACACTGTAACATGGTTTACACTGCAGAGCTTCAGCTAATATAGATATTGATACTAACTGCATTAACATCTGGGTGTTACCATCACTTCTGACCCGAGCAGAACGTGTTCCAATAATTCAACGCTTTTCCAAACCATATTAAAGGAGTAGTTTGCAACTTATAGCACCCTCTGCTGCCTGTAAGGCAAACTGCACTTGCAGTGAAAAGTGATGGGTTTTCCCCTTCTCTGACTGAGCAGCTTCTGTTCGGGCAGAAGCCTAAAATTAAGAAAGTCCACAGATCTACTGCATGGCAATATTGCAATTCAGTTTTTCTTAGCTAACTTTGAAACTTAGTTATTATTAAAGGTTGAAAAAAATCTTTAAAAATACCAACTGCACCTTTAACTGCATAGTCACACAGGAACTGTAATGTAAATGTAAAGACCTGCATTTTAATACTGTTTCTCTTAGAACTTCTGAGTTTATGGTGAACAATACTGCTAATGAGTCAGTCACTTTTGATATTTTTCATTCATGATAAATATAACTCATTGCTTGTGTAATCCAGATCATTAAACATAATATTCACTCATTGGTGAGAAAGTTCTTCAGACCTTATTAGTGAAATGCGACTTCCAAATCTGCACTGCTTTTATTGTATTTAAACTCCTGACTGTCCTTTTCCAATATAAAATACATCTGTTAGAAAAACATTAAATGGCAAACCAACCCACATTAAGAGAAATAATACTAATTAAACTATTTCAAATTGTGCTTGCAATAGTGTTGTAATGAGTTCTTTAAACAGATGAACATTTTATTGCCACTGAAATGTGCACTTGCTCTATTATATCTACTTAGTGTACACTATCAAGATCATTAGAGCCAGTGCTGTTCAGTCGATCTGTTTACAGAGGATGAGTGATCTATCAGACTGAAACAAACACCCGAGTTATGTATGAGTTCTAGACTGAGTGAGAAATTTACACCGAGTTGCCACTTTTGTATATTAGGTGCACCAAGTCTTATAGTTACACTCCTTGGCCATTTTAGCAGGTCACAGGTGCACAATGTGTGTTCATCATTCTCTAGCCCCTTCATCAGTGTCAGTTTCCCTTACGGCTGTGCTGAGAATGTCTGGCAAATTGTGCTGAGGACGTCAGTAAATGTGCAGACAGGGTCATTAGTGTGGATGATTTTTGTGGCAATTTTTTCCCCAAAATATATGCCAGGCAACAGTAAACAGCACGGCACTGAGGTTTGTGAATTCACAAGTCAAAGTTCACCTATATACAGTTGGTCAAACACACCTCGTCCTTTCCCCTTCAGTGAACTAGTTTTTCAACAGGGTGAATTTATTATGTTTGGTTTGCCTCCTGCTTTAGTGAAAAAAGCAGAAAAGTATAATTTTTTTGACATCTCCTCTATCAGCATAGCATGGGGGGGGGGGGGGGGGGGGGGGGGGGGGAGGGGGGGGAGATAGAGCTAAATTGTACATGCTGGCACCTCTGGCAACTTGGTATTTACCAACACAGCTAACAGATCAGCTCTTTCACGTATATCTGGACAACATATACATGGTGGGTATCGTTTCTATCCCTGACCTGACTTCATTTTAAGATAATACTGTATATGCCTACAACATTCTTCTGCATGTCTCCATACCTTGATACCTGGTAATATGATATTTATCTCGATTCGCCTTATAAAACGATAAAAGATTGGTGCACCTAATAAACTGGCTCCTCAGTGTATTAGTGGACAGGTCTGCCTGATAAAAGTGCGTATTTGCAGAGTATTGACATTCATTTGACACATTTCCCTATAGTGTTAATGACCTGTTTCTCTGTGCCCCAGCACAGATGTGCAAAATATTAAACACATTATGGCACAAAAGCAGCTGGCTACAACCACACTTCGATTAGTTGCTTTGCAGAGTTGCTTCTACAGTACATCTATTCCATGATAAACCCTGTTAAGCTGAAAAATGGAAAGAGTAATGAATATCAAAATGAGTTTGAGAACATGACCAGAATAACACCTTGTCCTGCTCCAAGTTTAACTGATGATATTCAGTGGTGCAAGCTGTTCCAGCTCGCAGTAGTGGTGTTGAGGCTGAAGGCTGTGATGGAGGATATATATTATAGCTAGGCTGCAGAGCACAGACCCATTTCAGCCTTAGAATTTGCATGGTGCCTGGATGCCAGAATTGGCTTTACAGTGTGTTGTAAATCAGTAGTAGAGCAGAGGGGTGGTACACGCTGTACCTGCGGTTTAAACGCTGCGTGCCAGGCTGAACGACCGCTTCACTTCACTCTGCCCGCCCTTTAAACCCTGCTCACTCCAGCCAGGCCATTTTTACTGATGATTTGTGGCCTCTGATAATCAGCAGAAGCAGATGGCACATTTCAAGAGCATGTGAGGGCATTTTAGCGGTCAATCTGGCATGATTTACACACCATCATGGTGAGCACAGGCTCAGCGTGACCAGGGCAGAGAGACACTCCTCCCACAGAGCAGCTTTAAATGACGGTATGTCTACCTCGGCCCTTCACTTCAGTCAGCGAGCTCCTGCTCACCACAGCTCTTAGTCATAACAGCTTGTCAATAACTGACACCCCTGAAATGAAAGTAAAACCAGTGATCACAGAGTGAAAGTATAAACGAATCTCAGAATCGGCAATCTACAGCAACAGGCTAACCTGCATAGCTGCGTCCGTTGCTCATGTTGGTGGGAATCAGACTCCACTTGTCAGTAGCAGGGTTGTAGAACTCCACGGAGGACAGATTACATGAGCCATCATCCCCACCGATAACATACAGCAGGCCATTTATTGCACATACTCCTGCAAAGTCAAGTTACAATACACACATTTAGCTGAAGTTTGCTGAAAACATGCTTGACACATAAGGATACAAAGCATGCAGTGTCCAGTGTTTCCCAGTGTATGAAGAAAACCTGGTGGGTTTACAGTGGAGTTTGTCGTGTTTTTCAATAATCACATAATAATCATGTAATTTCTAAGAAAAACTACCTTAGAAAAACTTATTCATAGTATTCCAAGTAAGCTGGAAAAATTACACCAATATCTCTGGCAGTGACAGACCTCTACTGACCCCTAATGGAATACCCTTTGTAATGGAATACACCTTTGGAATGATATCTAACACTGAAATGTGGATTTTTCCTACCTTCAAACACATAAGTATTGTGAAAACTGTAATAGTATTTGTACACATTATTCCTTCTGGAACACCTAGTATCTACACTATATGGCCAAAAGTATGTGGACACCTGACCATCACACCCATATTTGGGTTTACCCCAAACTGTTTCCACAAAGTTGGAAGCACACAATTGTACAGGATGTGTCTGTATGCTGTAGCATTACAATTTCTCTTCACTAGAACTAAGGGGCCCCAAACCTGTTCCAGCATGACAATGCCCCTGTGCACAACGCAAGGTCCATAAAGACATGGTTTGCCAAGATTGATGTGAAAGAACTCAAGTGGCTTGCACAGAGCCCTGACCCCAACCCCACTGATCATTTTTGGGATGAACTGGAATGCTGACTGTGCACTAGGCATCCTTGCCCAACATTAGTGCCTGACCATACTCTTGTGGCTGAATGAGCAAATTCCCACCGGCACATTCCAAAATCTAGTGGAAAGCCTTCCCAGAAGAGTGAAGGTTATAACAGCAAAAAGGAGAATGAGATGTTCAAAAGGCACATATTGGTGTGATTGGTCAGGTGTCCACAAAGGTGAGTCAAATGAAATCTGGACACTAGTTAAGCACTGGAAGGCTTGCACTGAACAAAATCAAGATTATTTAGAAAAATAATACTTTCATAACACCTATTTGTAATAAACAATGGGAAAAAAATTGGTTTTCATCTGAGTCAGCCACGTACAGTATATACACCATTTATATATACACCAATCAGCCACAACATTAAAACCACTGATCGGTGAAGTGAATAACATTGATTATCTCGGTACAGTGGCACCTGTCAAGGGGTGGGATACATTAGGCAACAAGTGAACAGTCAGTTCTCAAAGTTGATGTGTTGGAAGCAGGAAAAATAGGCAAGGTCTGACAAGGGCCAAATTGTGAAGGCTTAACAGCTTGGTCAGAGCATTTCCAAAATGGCAGGTCTTATGGGGTGTTCCTGGTATGCAGTGGTTAGTGCATACCACACTGCAAAAATTGTTGAGGAACAGTTTGAGGAACATGATAAAGAGTTCATGGTGTTGACTTGGTCTCCAAATTCTCCAGATCTCAATCCGATCAATAATCTGTGGGATGTGCTGGAAAAACAAGTGAGATCCATGGAGGCCCCACTTACAGGACTTAAAGGATCTGCTGCTAACGTTTTGGCGCCAGGTACCACAGCACACCTTCAGAGGTCTGTGGAGTCCATGCCTCAACAGGTCCGAACTGTTTTGGCAGCACAAGGGGGACCTACTAGGCAGGTGGTTTTAATGTTATGTCACTGCATGAGTGCTGTAGGAGGTCCCGTAACAACTCCCTGCCTTGACGTTTGTATCTAACCACTTTCCATCCTCTAGTGATTTATCTCATCACACTCTGCTGAAGCTGCTCACCTGCATTCCGTCTGCACATGTTCATATCACACACCTGCCTCCAGGTGTTAGTAGCTGGGTCAAAAACCTCTACACTCTTCCTCACAAGTGGACCATCATGTCCCCCTGCTGCATACAGCTGCCCATTCAGCACTCCTACACCTGCGTGCACACACACACACACACACACACACACACAAACCACAATAATGTTTATATCCTGTGAACTTTAGCATGCCAATCAAAGAGAGTCAGCAGATGGCAGCACAGAGTACAAATTAATGTAGATGTTGCACATGCAGTTCAGTTTAGTACCTGCTCCACTGCGTCTGGTGCTCATGTCAGCTACGTAGTCCCATTTGTTAGTTACTGGATCATACTCTTCTACGGTGCTGAGACACTGACGAGATGCACCATCATAACCACCTACTGCATACAGTTTACCTGAAAACACACACATTCTCAGAGAATTAAATACAGCTTACTTACACTCACCATCCACTTTATTAGGAACACCGGTACACCTGCACATTCACGCAGTTATCCAATCAGCCAATTATGTGGCAACATCACAATGCATAAAATCATGCAGATACAGGTCAAGAGCTTCAGTTAATGTTCACATCAAACATCAGAATGGCAAAAAAGTGTGAGTTCTGTGACTTTAACCATGGCATGGCTGTTGGGTCCAGATTGGCTGGTTCGAATATTTCATGACCTGCTGATCTCCTGAGAATTTCACACATAACAGCCTCTAGAGTTTACACAAAATGGGCCAAAAACACCCAGTGAGTGAAGGGTCTGCAGGATGAAACACCTTGTTGATGAGAAAGATCAGAGGAGAATGTCCAGACTGGTTTGAGCTGACAGGAAGTCTACAGTAACTCAAATAAGCACTTTTTACAACCACAGTGAGCAGAAAAGCATCTTAGAATGCACAACACATCATCAAACCTTGAGGTGGATGGGCTACAACAGCAGAAGTCCACATAAGGTTCCACCCTTTCAGCCAAGAACAAGAATCTGAGACTGTCATTGGCACAGACTCAGATGTTTTGTGCATGCTGAGATGCTGTTTTGCTCACCACAGTTGACTGAGTAGATAACTGCATAAATGTGCAAGTGTTCCTAATAAAGTGGATGGTGAGTGTGCATACTAATATTCAAATGGCAACTTTATACTGCACAAAGTACCAGAACCTTTAGTTTCTTGGTAGGTTTTCACTACCTGCACAAAACTAGTACCAAAGGGAACTAAATGGTAATTGGGGTTTTGGATAAGTAGTTGGGGGTTGGGCTGTTGCTATGCTCATACATACAATCAGACA
Source organism: Pangasianodon hypophthalmus (assembly GCF_027358585.1). NCBI lineage: Eukaryota > Metazoa > Chordata > Actinopteri > Siluriformes > Pangasiidae > Pangasianodon > Pangasianodon hypophthalmus. The sequence goes on from NC_069716.1 coordinate 21,942,656, forward strand.
TCATGCTGTGTTTTTCCTGACTTTGAAATTGTGGTGTGTTATTTAATTATTCATGTTTAATTTCTTCAAAAGCAGTACAATGATTTTTAAAGCACAAACAGGCAGAATTATTTTTCTTATCATGAAGGTGTGCCAACTTTCTTAGTTTACAAAGTTCTTACAGTGTTGTCCAACAGGAGCTGAAATTAAAATTAATTTAATTTTATCAGTGACATTATTATTGACAAAATCTAAAAAGCTTTAATCAATAAGCATTTTTGCCAGTAATAATGTTGCTTATATAAACTGATTAAACCAAAGAACTGATCAGACAAGGCACCAACGTTAACCCAAGGACTTTTTCCTCCTGTTGAACGTTGGCATCACTGTAGGTTCCTGTTTGGGCCAGGGTATTTTTTTTTGTTTTTTTTGTTCATAAAAGGTAAAAACACAAGTGCAAGAAACTGAAAGTGCTGGGTTTGCATTTGTTGCCAAGCTTTTGTAAGCAGTGCTGTTCTGTGGAAAACAAGATAAGAAACAAAACAGTGTTTCATAACTAGAGCTGAAACCAAATTTAGCTGTGCATTTAACAAAACATGTGAAACACAAGAGTGTTTACCATCCACCACTCCCACCCCCACACTGCTTCTCCTGGTGTTCATAGGAGCCACAAAAACCCAGTCATTAGTCTTGGGGTTGTACGCTTCCACTGAGGACAAGCCTGCAAAAAAGACCAAAGTGGGAGTGAGAGTGTGTAGCATTGCCTACATGTGCACGAGCAACCACATGGAAAACATCACATATACACAAAGACAGCAGATCACCACATATGGTATTCTCTCTTACTGAAGACCTGAAGTAGAGCCGTGCCTCAACCTGCTGCTTATAATCCACTCTGCCACACAGCCTTCTACTACTGCTCTAATTCCGTGCCATGCTGCAGTACACATCAAAGGAACAGTTAAGAAGTTTTCTCCTTATCCCAAATACAATAGTTTAGCTGAGACATGTTAAACTTCAGGTGTCTGATAAGGCTAATGTAGCTAACAAGTCAGGGAAGTCTTAGAAATGGTTCAAGACAATTGCGTGCTTCCAACTTTGTGGCAACAGTCTGGGGAAGACCCACATTTGAGTGTGATAGTCAGGTGTCCACAAATCTTTACTCATATAGTGTACACCGATCAGCCATTACATTAAAAGCACCTGCCGAATATTGTGTTGGTGCCCCTTGTGCCAATAAAACAGTTCTGACCCATCGAGGCATGGACTACACAAGACCTCTGAAGGTGTGCTGTGGTATTTGGAACCAAGACGTTAGCAGCAGATCCTTTAAGTCCTGTAAGTTGCAAGGTGGGGCCTCCATGGATCAGATTTGTTTGTCCAGCACATCACACAGCTGCTCGATCGGATTGAGATCTGGGGAATTTGGAGGCCAAGTCAACACCTTGAACTCTTTGTCCTGCTCCTCAAACCATTCCTGAACAATTTTGGCAGTGTGGCAGGGCACATTATCCTTCTGAATGAGGCCACTGCCATTAGGGAATACCACTGCCATGAAGGGGTGTACTTAGTCTGCAGCAATGTTTAGGTAGGTGGTACGTGTCACAGTAACATCCACTTGAATGCCAGAGCCCAAGGTTTCCCAGCAGAACATTGCCCAGAGCATCACATTGGCTTGCCTTCTTCTCATAGTGCATCCTGGTGCCCTCTCTTCTCAGGGTAAGTGACACACACGCACCCAGCCTTCCACATGATGTAAAAGAAAATGGGATTCATCAGACCAGGCCACCTTCTTCCATTGCTCCATGGTCCAGTTCTGATACTCATATGCCGATTGTAGGCACTTTCGGTGGTGGACAGAGGTCAACATGAGCACTCTGACTGGTCTGCAGCTACTCAGCTCCATACGCAGCAAGCTGCGATGAAATGTGTGTTCTGACACCTGTCTATCATAGCCAGCATTAACTTTTTCAGCAATTTGTGCTACAGTAGCTCTTCTGTGGGATCGGCCCAGACGGGCTAGCCTTCACTCCCACACGCATCAGTGAGCCTTGGGCACTCATGATCCTGTCGCCAGTTCACCAGTTGTCCTTCTTTGGACCACTTTTGGTAGGTACTAACCTATGCATACCGGGAATACCGCACAAGACCTGCTGTTTTGGAGATGCTCTGACCCAGTCTTCTAGCCATCACAATTTGGCCCTTGTTGAAGTCCCTCAGATCTTTATACTTGCCCATTTTTCCTGCTTCCTACACATCAACTTCAAGAACTGACTGTTCCTTGCTGCCTAATATACAGTATCCCACCCCTTGACAGGTGCCTTTGTATTGAGATAATCAGTGTTATTCCCTTCACTTGTCATCGGTTTTAATGTTATGGCTGATCAGTGTATATAGTCCTCTCCAAAAGAATTGAAATAGCAAGGCCAATTCTTTTGTTTTTGCTATATACTGGATTTGAGAGCAAAAGATGACCATGAGACGATAGGTCAGAATTGCAACTTTTAATTCCTGACATTTACATCTACATGTGTTAAACAACTTGGACATGGCACCTTTGGTGGCAAACCACCCAGTTTTTAGGTGAGTATCCCTTGCTTGCAGTAAGTGCATCAAGCAGATGACACACTGACATCACCAAACTGTTGCATTCTTCTTTTGTGATGCTTTTCCAGGCTTGTACCACAGCTTCTTTCAGTTGTTGTTTATTTTGGGGGTTTCTCCCTTCAGCCTTCTCTTCTGGGGATGAAATGCATGCTCATTTGGGTTAAGATTTGGTGATTGCCTTGGCCAGTCTAAAGTGCTTTGTTGTGTTAGCAGTATGTTTTCAGTCACTGTCTTGTTGCATGATGAAGTTCCTCCTAATTAGATTTAATGCATTTCTTTATAAATTGGCAGACAGAATGTTTCTGCAGATTTCTGAATTCATTTTGCTGCTACCATCATGAATTACATCATCAATAAAAATTAGTGAGCCCATTCCAGAAACAGTCATGCAAGCCCAAGGCATGGCACAGATCATGAGTAGATCCTTTCTTTCTTCACACTTTGTCCTTTACATCACTTTGGCAGAGGTTAATCTGGTTCCACAACTTTTGTGGCTAAGCTCTGTATCTTTTGATTCTTACTGCTGATGAGTGGTTTGCACCTAGTGGTATGGCCCCTATATTTCTGTTCTCAAAATCTTCTTTAAACTTTTACCTTCACCCCTGCCCTGTGGAGGTTGTTGGTAATGACTGTTGTTTTTGGGTTTCTCTTCACAGCTCTCACAATGTTTCCGTCATCAACTTCTGTTGTTTTTCTTGGCCGACCTGTTCCATGTCTGGTTGTTAGTACCAGTGGTTTCTTTCTTTCTCAGGACATTCCAAATTGTTGTATTGGCTATGCCCAATGCTTGTGCAATGGCTCCGATCAATTTTCCCTCTTTTTTTATCAGCCTCAAAATGGCTTGCTTTCATCCCATAGACAGCTCTCTGGTTTATTGTCTGGCTGTTGGTTTATCCTTGTTTTTATTTTTTTAGATACACCTCCCAGCCTCAAAAAATCAGCCTTCTCTGGAAGGCTTGTTGATGCACAGCAACGGCGATACACACAACACTGTTACGATTTGGGAGGTGTGCACGCCAGTCTGTCAGTATGCCTCTGTGTAGCATGCTTACCCATAACCCCCTTTTCTCTGCTGCAACACAAATACGCAAACATGCTTCAACATCAAAGTAAACCAGCCTTTACCATAATCTATAAAAATGTAGCCGAATGCTGTAACGATATCAGGTCTTGAACATTGAGATCCCTTTTTTTCTTTAGTTAGTACACTTTAAATGTTAGACCCAGCCTCCATATTTCAGACTCAGCCTCCATATGTTTGAAGATGAAATTTTCAAATATACATGAAATTCAAACATACGTAATTATCCAGACTTATGGATAATAATATTGTTCCACTTTGAAGTTAAATATGTAAATACAGACTATCCATGCTACTGTTTAAAAATTATGATTTGGGCAAGGATTTACAAAAAATATATATATTTTGGGTGAGAGAGAGATTTCCATTACTTGTTAGCTACACTAGTCTTGTAGTTCTAGTGTGAAAACTACATAAGCAAATATGAGACACCAAAAAATATGTTGGGCAGTAAATTAAATTAGAGGTTATTGGGGGAAAATATACTTTTTTTGATGAAATTGCTTTCATTCACAAGGAGGGTGGACAACAGATTGTTTATTATTACAAGAAAAATACTGTTGATAATCAAAATGCAACTCCATTGTTTTAAAACTGCTTTAAATAACTAAAATTTAAGATGAAAACAGCATGCATGGTGAATGAAAAAAAAATGAATACTGAAATGTAGGTGTACCTGTACTGCCATCAAAACCCCCAACAGCGTAGAGCAGGTCCCCCAGCACGGCGGCTCCCAGTGTACTGCGACGCTCCTGCATGCTGGGAACAGCACTCCACTGATCCCTCACACCATCGTACACGTCTACTGTCCTCACGCGCAGAGAACCATTAAAGCCCCCCACTGCATAAACCTTACCAGCCATAAATACCACCCCTGTACAGCACACACACATACACACACAGAGAGTTAGAGGGTTATGGCTACCTGAGTGTGAGCAGCGAACAGTGAGGACAGGGGCATTAAGAGAAGACATACCTGCTCGGCAGCGTCTTGAGGGCAGATCAGCCACTTGGTACCAGCGATCCTCCTGGAAATCATAGCACTCAACACTGCGTATGGCTTTAGGGGCCTGACCGCCTACCACAATCATCACCTGGCAAAAAAAAGAGACACATTTCAATTCTTGAAATGCTCTTACACCATCTTAAAGGAATATCTTAAAAGGAATACTCTGTTAAAGGAAAAACCTTTCAGTAGACCAATTACAAGTTAATTCGCTAGCCAACCGGGCAAGTAAAAGCCCCAGTGTGTTACCCAGACCTGCCGCGAAACCTAACTGTCTAGGCTGAAAAGTGGTAGATGACGTAATGTAATAGCATATGAGGAAGAATGTAATGACATATGAATTAAGTGCAGTAATATACACTAATGGAAAAAACACAGGTACATCACTGAAGCACATCACATTTTCCCCCTCAAAAAAATCACTGGCCAACCTTCAGCTACAAGTTGTGATGTTCTGTCCTCACACTGCTTATAAACAATATTATTCAATCCTGGCTAGCGCTTTTATTTTCTCTTAAAATATTTAATTGCAAGGTAACTAGGAAGTGCTAGAAGGAGAGATATAAACATTATTGTTTACCCCTGTATATATTCAAAATTGAATTTTAATGGGAGGCTAAGGGAAGTTGTTCAGTCAAATTTCCATTATAAGTCTTCCATGCTTTTCTCAGTAGATGCCCCAGAGATCAGGTTGATAAAAAAAAAATTTTCAGTAGCTGTAAAAGTAGACTGTGAGTGAAAGGATTTAGCTTTACATTTGAGCTACAGAAAAACCTATCTGATTAAGCAGCTAAGAAGAAAAGCATATCTTGTGTAAAGGTGGACCACACACATTATTTCACACCTTAGGCAGACTGACAGGCGTGCGGGGCCGAGTCCTATCTGTCTTTATCAGGTGCCGCTGGTCTGCAGGTAACAGGTGGTACTTCATGGCTTCAATAAGGAAATCCTTACATGTGTTGTTGTTTTTTATCAAGGCCTCCTCCTCTACAATCTAGTCAGACACACAAACATGACAGTAATACAAGTGGCTCAAAGAGAAAAATTCAAATTAAAACACACACACTTGCGAAAAAAAGAAATGTGTGCTAAAATACCAGAGTCAATACAAAATTAATGCCAAGTACACAGTTTGAGCAGACTGTAGACTGGCCTACCTGAACCAAGTAATCTCTAGATAACAGTGGCAGGCGAACATGCTCCATGAGCTTTGGCATGTGCTCTAAGCGTGCTTCCTTATCATGCTTTATCCACGTAATCATGGCTTCAAACACCTGAGGGAAAAATACAAAGAAAAACCTTTTAGCTCTTTCGACTTGTACAGCACAAGCAAGCGGAACACCTCTGGTATCACCTGCACACATTGCTACTGCACTGGATCTAACAGCAGCTGACAGCAGCTCAATGTGTGAACGCTAATGTGGGAGGTAAAGTAAAGAGCAGCTAATGGTGTGTGAGGCCTCCAGCCGACACATGGCTCATCTCCTTCATTCTCACAGCAGCCTGCTGATCTGACAGCCTTCATGCATCTATTTACTGAACAACCCAAGTGTACCTACACTGAGAGGGGTCTGGTACCAAGACCAGCACATGCTCTATACTAGTGCGATCAGAACTAATTTAACTGTTTGAAATCTACTACTATTTTCACATTTTTTTTATGTATCTGAAAGCAAAAAAATATATTTTAATTCTCCTGTGAGAAAATCTGGATTATTGTAGAGAATGTAGTGGAAAAATAATTTTTAAATTTCTAAGCCAACCTAGTGTATTGTGACATCTAAATTTCAAAAAAAAAAATTTTAAGTATCCTAAAGGTTTAATTACATTTCCAAGTACTTCTTATTGGAGTCACATTTTTTTCTGTGGATGAATCCCTAATACACATACAATACACTATGTAATTTATATAACACCATTATATTATACCCTATGTAGTAAGCATATATAGTGAAAAGGAAATAATTTTTTAATTTGGCCTAATTATGTATTCCTGTGAAGATGAGGCATATACAGAGATCTCACTTAGCAAAGGAAATATGAAAGTGACCTGAATATCTGTGACACAGGAACATTACTGTCTGTAAATAAATAAAAACAAATGTGAAATATTTAGGAATATATTATGATATGGCCTCCTAATATTTTCACCTATAAACAGTGCAGTTATACAGGTAATGTTTGTTCTGTCTGTGGCAGTATAAAAGTATGCAATTCAAATGCATCAAACTTTGCATTCAAATGTTTGATGGTTATTGAGGAAGTTGAATTTGATTACTGATAGATAACAATGAACAGACCACACGGTACTGATGAGAGAAATAAGGGTTACCTTCTCTTCAGTGGACACAGTCAGCTTGTCACTGGAGATGAGACTGCACACCTGCTGCAGGGAAAGACCCAGGAACTCTTCTCCCAACATGACCTCGGTAAAATGCTGCTCTGAACAGCACAAAAACACCACATACACACAGGTTACGCAATTACTATATACTATATACTAATTACTTCTGCAGCTCTAGTCAGACATGCTTGAGCAGGATGCACACAGTTAGCCAACTCACCAGCGTAGGCATGAGACTGCCTGAGCAACTCAGTGCAGGTGTGCAGGTCAGCGAAGGCACGGATGCCCAGGCAGTTGCAGGGGTGGAGCTGGGACTGCAGGAACTCACAACAGACCTGTCTCACCTCCATTAGCTGCAGTAAGCTGGCTGCCGGCAGCAGCACCTGCCCAGACACGTTACACATCGTGTGGATCAACTCTAAGCACTAAGCCTAGTGCTCCAGAACTGTACTTGGTGGCTAAAGATTTAGGTGCTAATGCATTATTCACAGGAATAACATGGCTCTTCGGAAACTCTGTTCTCCACAGCCAAAATGTCTGTAGCTAAACGACTCCTTCTACTAACAAACAATTCAACAAAATACCCCAAAAACCTACAACAGGGTCTGATATTCCCCTCACTTCCCTGAATCATCAGCTCGAAAGACAATAGCGGTAAACAAAGGCAGGACTTTCCCTTGCTCTTTACACATTTCCCCTGTTAAAAATGAGAGGAAATGCATGTCTCAAAGAGATCCAGCTGGAGAAGCTAGAGAAAGAAAGTGCAAGCACAATCCAACACAAGGAACAGAAAAATAGGCAGGTGAAAAAGGCACAGCTGAACTATACAAGCATAGAGACCCATATTTATTGACACTCTATGAAAAGCTGCTTGTGTTTCAACCCACCTGCACATTGTCCTCTGTTACTTCGATCTCTGCTGAATAAATATAGTCCACCAATTTCCTGAGAGTCTGTCCATCCACGTCCCTTATCTCAACACATGTGGCCTTACTTTCACTCATTTCCCCTGAACACAGTGAATACAGTATCAGCTGAAAACATTCTGGCATCATTCAAAGTCATGCTGAAGACACTTCACGAATAGAAAGCAGATTTGATAAAAGACAGAACGTACTCTTGAGTTCATTAAGCAAGGATTTTTAACCTATTTAACCAATGATGGAGTCTACTTAATTCCTTAATCAAAACCTGCTCTGTAAATCTTGGCTTGATTATGCTAATGCTAATGATTATTGCTAAAGAAGGGAACCTGTAAACATAGCGCAGAAGTAGGGACTACAGGAAGCCAGCACCACTTTATGGGCAGGAATCTCCTCTTCACCGGCTACCAGCAGCACATCACAAAGCATCTTCCTGCTGTGCTCACATGCAAAAATGAAACAAATCAATTTTTCATAATTTCTTGAAACAAAATAAACATATAAATTTTTTCCTTTCTTTTCCATCACAATAAAAGCCAGACAAAACTGAAGTAATTCTCCCAAAAACCCTGCACACAAACTTGATATAATCTTAAACATATGTGCAGCAGTCGAAGAAAACCCATCATATGTTTGCTGTGACTAAACTCTGGAACAGCCAAAAAAAACCAGACAAAAACAAAAATCAGGTTTGGTCATTTTTAAACAGATACAATACTTTTAAATGTCTACTTTTAAGAAAGCAAATATATTTGACCTAAATATTTTTATTTTGGCTAATTTCTAACCTTGCCTTGGAATCTGCCTGCAAAGATGAGATAAGAGATCAGGTAAGGAGCCAGTTTAACAAATGCAGCTGTACATGCAGTCAGTCTGCCTAAAACCTTGCTAGTTATACGTGTCCTTTTCTCCCATATCAAAACAGACATAAGACTAATAAATTGTAATCTTTGTAACCAGCTTTGTAATGTTTGTAAATAAATGTGTGTAATCAGCTATTGGCTAAAATGTCTGTGATGCTCCTGCAACATTGCATCATCAAAACAGAGAACAGTGCTTACACACTCTGTACAGATAACAAGGGACAAAGTTTTAAAATGTCAAATGACCTAATAAAAAGACATTTATAATAAGAAATTTAGCCAACAGAACAAAACCGACTGAATTAATCAGCGGTTATTTCCTCACCGATATTAGTGTGAACAGAGATCAGTCGATTTAAAAGACAATAATGAGGCTCGTGTTTAAATGCCACGAGTGAATTTTACCTCATGTGATGAGACAGAGTCAGATGTGAATGATAATCAAAGTGAGAGTTCATTTCCGATTGTAAACTTGGAACAAAAAAAATGGAAGTAATTGTTTTTTCCATGAGTAGATCTTTTTTTCTTTTTTCAGTGGAATTGAAATGAAATCTTTAAATGTTTCTTTCCTCCTTTTCACTGTTGGGAGTAACCAGAATTTAAAATGCTGTAACTGTACTTCTAGTTGCAATACACGCAAAAGAGACACATGAAGAGAGTTCAAGAGTTTTCAGTAGTTTTCAGAACTATATGCTGTAGAAAATGTCAAAATGTGACCATGTGAAGGGTTTTCCCAGGCTGCCACATATCTTTCACAGCACAGGAAACATTAAATAGTCTAACGTAATTCCATGCACGAACCTTCTCAGGTCATTCATGATCCTAAATGCTTTCCTCATATGCATGTGATTGAAGGTGTGCATCCCCGGCTCTCTCCCATCCTCGTCTAACTCCAACACCGTCCCGGATGGAGCTTGGCTCCTGGTAATGTTATAAACAATGTCATACACCCATTCAAGTAAATTACATTTTTATTTACATCATTTTTTAACAATATACATTGTCACAAAAGAGATTTACAGAAATCTGGATGTAGATCAGATTTAGATCCCTAATGGACAAGCTCTCTGATATGACATGATGATGAAACATTGAGAGGAACCAAACTCAGAAGGGAACTCATGATCTTCTGTGTGACAACGAATAGTGCGATTACAAGTCATTACTCGTTTAGATCTGTATACTATAAGGTCAAAACAGTACTAAGTGGGTTGAAAAGATGTTCAGTATGAGCATAAGCTTTATGATTTTAGTAGCAGTTCTTAGAAGGAACAAATCTACAGTATCCACATGAAATTATCCACTGAAGCAAAGGTGAGATTTGGGCATAAAATGTTTTTGGGGAGTGTAAATCTTTAGGGTTATCTATGTGGAGACATCTACAGCAACCGAAGGTGAGTTACAAGTTCAAAAAAAGCTCCAAGTATCAGGATGAACACATCACACATCCTCTACACCTGTGGTCCTCTGTATTAATCCTGATGTTCTGCTTTGCTCAAACACTTGTGATCTAACCCATCAGGTAATCATTAAACCCTAAGTAAGCTGGGAGAAAACAGACATATATGCAGTGCATTTGTTCCCAGACTGCTAATGTCAGTGCATTACAGATATGTAAGACCCCTTGTGTTGTCAAGTCTTTACCAGAAACAACCAACTCAGCTGAACGAAGTGTTTTCCAGATGTTTCCAGATTCATTTTTCACTCAGAGTATTCCACACAAATTGCTAACGTTTGGTCAAGCATCTCATTAGGCATTAGAATTCCTTAAATGTTTATCTAAAAAGTCTTTTATTTTAAAAAGATAAAGATTCTTGTGTTCTGTTGACGAGCGCATCCTTAAAGTTAAATCCTTTCTCTAAACTGCTGATTTGGACCATATCATGAAAACCGCTAGCTAGCTTGGCTAACGCTGCATTCTGTCACCTCAAGCTGCTTTTATCTCATTTGTGAGCAGTGGTTTGTGTTTTTTTCTTTTCTTTTTTATTTATCATATTTATTACATATTTAAATCCTAAAGCCTGAGTGAAAAGCGGATGCATGAGCACTCACCCGACAAACTCCATTATTTCCGGAACACTAGCGCTGCGGCTAACGGTGGCAGGTTTGCTAAAGCTAGCTAGCTCTCCCGTTCAACCGGCTGCGGCTCGCGCCTCATAACCGCTTGTTTATCCCGCTCTTCGTTTCGCTGTGGCCGATGACGTTCAAATTTTCCCACCCAGAGTTATAAGTAGAGTTATTTGGCTCTAATTTGGGTTAATTTGTTAGGTGTTTCGATGAGGCTGAATATTGTTTACATGCTGAAAGTCAAGTCTAAGGACCATCTCCCTCTCCCTCTCTCTCTCTCTCCGGTGAGCTCATGCTCAGCGTCGTCCAATCAGCGCAGAGACATCCGTTGCCAGGTAACACACTAACGTGATCCTGGCTTTGTTTGAAATAGCAGGTCTGTAAACTGCATACCTCCTTCTGCACCAGTACATACACTACATCACACTCTGTTACTCAGTGCAGCATGTAGTATGCAACAATGATCATTTGGTAACTACACTAAACAGTTATTACTCCCCATCAGTCAGATTCACTCAGAAAAATCTCGATCAGACTGCTTCAGTTTTGTGCAGTAATGTGTGATGATCTTCAGTTACAGTAACCCAAAATATCTTATCTTTTAGATTTGTGAAGCAAAATGGTATAGTGAGGTAGTGGGAAAAAAAGGTTTTATGGCAGAATTACTTTATTATTATTATTATTATTATTTTAGATTGCAAAGAATACAGTATTCTACGCTATAGCATGCACAACTAGCAGAAATCTTCTGTATCAGTTAGTATTTCATAATTCAGAGCATTTTATATATATATATATATATATATATATATAAAAAAACATGTGAGAGCAATCTGTTAAAAATTTAAATTTGACTACACTCACCAAACAGTTTATTAGGAACACCTATTCATTCATGCAATTATCTAATCAGCAGTGCAATGCATAAAATCATTTAGATACAGGTCAAGAGCTTCAAATAATGTTCACATCAACCATCACAATGGGGGAAAAAATGTGATCTCAGTGACTTTGAGTGTGTACGTACTGGGTACATAATCTTGTTGGAAAAGGATCAGTACGACAAAAGGCAATTAAGATGACCCAAAAAAAAAGTGTTTATGGTATATTTTAATGATAATAGTGGCCATGGCATCATATGTCAAATCATTGTCCAATCACAAGCGTAAATTTTGTGTGCCAGCCTACATCACACTGTTCACTGTCCTTCACCTCCATGGCAGCAACAAGCACAAAGATGGCATACCAGGTTTGGTTTGGCCTGTCAAAATAAAAAAAATGACAAATGACATTGTTGTTGCCAGACAGGCTGATTTGCATATTTCTATCTGATTTCTATATATTGTTATATATCTATAACTGCTGATCTCCTAGAATTTTTGTGCACACCAGTCTCTAGAGTTTACACAGAATGGTGCAATAAAGAAAAACGATTCAGTGAGAGGCAGTTTTGCAGGCACAAACACCTTGTTGATGAGAGAGGTCAGTGGGGAATGGTTTGAGCTGACAGAAAGGCTACAGTAACTGAGATAACCACTGTGCAATTATGGAGAGCAGAAAAGCATCTCAGAAAGCACAACACTGACTGCTTTGCCATAATGAAAGGACATATGGAGATTATATATGGGTGACCAACCAGCTTAGTTCAACCAACCATGTTTTGCCACAAACAAGAGGAAACACTAATGTTTCTCAATGACAATTTAAATAGGACACAAATGCATAGAGCACACATGAGCACCCCCTTAAACCCCAAAATGACAAACAGGTACATAAGATGACCAAAAAAAAAAAATTATGGTACATTTTAATGCTAATAGTGGCCATGGCATTATATGTCAAATCACTGTCCAATCACAAGTGTACTTTTTGCAGTTATCCCAGGCACCCATTTTGTCAAAAATATTGGTCAAAGGCAAACCTGGACATTATGCACAGTAAGCCCGTTTCAGGTTGCTTAAAACTTGCAATACCTTTTCTATTTTTGCACAAGTCCATGTTAGGTGGGTATTATGCTGTAAGGCAAATCAGCCTTTGGTGCAATACCAAGCTCAACCAAGCCCTTAAACAAGCACTAAATCAGCACTGAAAAGAATGTCAATATCAGCATGTAAATCACAGTAAATGACACTGATTCAGACATTTTTCATCTTTTATTATGTGAAGTACAAAAGTAGATTTTCAAAACATCCCCACCCCAATGAAAGTCCATCAAGATTGGCAATTTAAACTATTCAGACATTGCAGCTCTGTGTGACCAGCCTACATCACATTGTTCGTCCTTCACCTCCATAGCAGCAACATGCGCAAAGATGGCATACCAGGTTTGGCCTGTCAAAATACAAAGAAATGATCTGAAGATTAGATTTTCAAATATGAAATATGAACAGCTCCTTTGATAGATTCTTGTTGCCCTCTAGAGTAGAGAACATTTCCTGAGTTTCTTGATTTTCCAGTACAGCAATAGAAGTAAATACATGTTTGAGGCAAAGGCAAACTCACCACTGCTGCATTATCCTACAGTATCCTGCATGTGGGTGGGAGCAACCATCTTCCAAAGACTGCCCTTGCTTTGAAGAAAGGGGAGAAAATTGATCAAATATTGTATCCCAATCAAACACTGCCCATACAGGCACAAAAACAGATGTCCAGATTACTGTTTACTATCTGAAGGCTTTTGACTGAATTATAAAAAGGACTCATGATTGGACCTCCAATACACATGGTACTCACTTGAAAGCTTTCCTGTGCCCACTTTCTCAGCACGTCAACCAGCTGGGCTCAAAACTGAGGAATTACCAAACTCCATCAGTTTTGTCATTTCTGCAGAAGGGGAAAAAGAAAGATGTTATTACATTGCTCAATGAGAATAAGAGTAGCTTCTTAAGTAAACAGGCCAAATAAATCTACCCAACCCATTCACTGATGAATCACCACCATCCCTTCAGGGCATTATAACTGCCATTAAGTCATGGGAGGTATAATGCAAGCTTAGTTTCTTGTTCACCCACACAGGCCAGACCAGGACTTGTTAGAAATACTTATGAACTATGAAAGCTTTACTGCTACAGTGTAACAAATCCAAGTCCTCGGAGTGTACCATAAATGTATAGGAACACACACAAGCATAACACCGAGATGATGAGGGAAGGGGAATTGATAAGATGTAAGGTAAATAACTGAAGCCACAAACCTTGCTTAATAATGCTGATCTCCTTGCATTTGGTGTCAATAATATCTGGAACTAATGCATCAAGTAAACAGGAACTAAGCCCCACACTCCGGTATGGCCTTAAACTGAAAATTGCCTAAAATGTTGGATCAAGACAAACTAGAGACGAATATAACCACAGCTTCACACACACAGTACCAAACAATATTCTAATTACCACCTCGGTCATTCACATGATAAAGTTAATTCTGAATACTAAAGAAATGTTGCAAGTTAAATTGCATGCACGCTCGATCATCTAACAAATACCCGATGTAAAGAGGTCAGTCATTCCAGGTGGATCCATACGATGTGATGTCTTATGTATAAAGTATTTCTACAAACCTGAAACCTGGTGTGAATATCCTATGGGCTTTCAGCTGGGTTTCTACAGCTCTGGCGTACCTCTGGAGAATCCAATGATGTAGTAGTGGACACAGCTAAGGTATAGATCCGCCTTATATGATGACTAAAAGTACTGGAACAAAGCTCTAAACATATTTTACAGTAAAGACAACATATCCTTATTTAATAGTTGGGGAGATTTTACATTCCCCACTCATCTGTGTAGATATGGTCAGAGTGCAAAGAAACTTTGGGTTCATGACCACGTAATGGAAGCACTGAGTTACTGAGATGCGAGCTAAACTCACTGGTTTAGTCTAGCAGCTAATAAAGGCTCATCTAGTGAAAGACATAATAGCTAATAGAGTAAGAACTTTTTTTATTCATAGAAATACATACAGCGTGCTTGGAACTGAAATAAACAATATTTTAATAGGGCAATAACTTTAAGCAATAATACAATGAGACAGCATTTAAAGGAAGTCGTCTTAATTGTTTTAACTGGAGCAGGGAATAAACTAGACCAAACCTATGAAACAAGTTCACTTAACATCTAGGACAATGTTCATAATAACCACTCAACTATTTAACATGGTGTTAATTGGAAGCTGCGCGTCTGTGTGCGATTGAGCGGCCAAAGGACACGTGACCTCTCAGGCGGGAGTCGCACCCAGCCTGCTCAAATCTAATGACCAACAAGCCTAGTTAAAGCAGATCGAGTTCACGAGAATTAACATGGCTAGTTGATCAGAAAATGTCCCATATTTAACACTTAAAGTAGTAAAAAGGAAAATACACAAGATACAATACATATCCTAAAAGAAAAAGGAAAAAAAATAAACATGCCTAGGCTAACAAAGCAAGTGGACTAATCTTAACTTAATTCAAAAGACAAAAAAAAATCTTGGTTAAAAAAATAAAAAATAGTTTTACGACAGGTAACCTGACCTCTGCCACCATTGGAGAGTCCTAAAATAAGGATCCGGAGTAAGAGTCCTATGCCTTGTGGAAATTCCGCCTAGTACTTTAGGGAGGAGGATAAAGATGCAGGTCTGAACTTGATCACTGTGTTGTAATTGTAAACGCCGTTACTCCCTACACATTTTACTAGGCTGGATTACAGTGAAGATTCTTGTATATGGATGTGCTAAATTCACTCGAGTCCTGGGGTGAGGAGGAACTTTACTCTATCTATAAAACCCGCTCTTTAATACGAGCCTCCATAACCCCCCCTGCCTCCGTAACCACTACCACCGCCGCCGCCACCTCGGGAGTAAGGAGCGCTGTTTCTGCCCGAGTAATTACCTTTCATGGGGCCGTAGCCCGAGGCCTGCTGGCCGTAGCCGCTGCCAAAGTCATTGTAGCCGTTGCCACCGCCGTAGCCTCCCATTTGGTCCCCGTAGCCGCCCCCATACCCGCTACTGTAGCCACCTCCGTAGCCGCCACCATACCCGCCGTCGTTTCCTCCGCCGTAGCCGCCGCTGTAGCCACCTCCGTAGCCTCCTCCATAACCACCGCCTCTTCCGCCGCCGTAGCCATTTTGAGGTCTTCCCATGCCGCGTCCTCCTCCTCTTCCTCCGCGAACGCCACCGCCACGACCCCCGGCGCTCTGCATCTCCTGCTTGGTCAGGGCTTTCTTCACCTCCACTTTGTGGCCGTTAATGTTGTGAAACTTGAGCACTACAGCCTTATCGGCTGCGTCGTTGTCCTCGAAGTACACGAAGCCGAAGCCGCGCTTCTTGCCGGTCTCTTTGTCTGTGATCACCTCGGCTTTCTCGACGGCACCGAACTGCGAAAAGCAGTCGACGAGATGCTGGTCCTCGATGTCGTCTTTAAGACCGCCGACAAAGATTTTCTTGACCTTTGCGAGGGCTTCTGGCTTTCCGGCGTCTTCCCGAGCCACTGCTCTTTTCAGCTCCACGTTGTTGCCGTCCAGCACATGAGGCCTAGCGGCCATGGCGGCGTCCGCTTCCTCTGGCGTGGAGTAGGTCACGAAGCCGAAGCAGCGCGAGCGCTTCAGCTGCTGATTTTGCACCACCACACAGTCGGTCAGAGCTCCGAACTGTTCAAAATGCTTGCGAAGGCCTTCATCTGTGGTCTGGACGTTGAGTCCACCGACAAAAAGCTTGCAAAGCTGGCTCTCCATTTCCACGAGGCTTCTAGGTGTGCGTGAGCAGATAATCTAAAATGGCGGTCTGTAGCCCGGAATAAATGGCGGCGGTCTTGTGGGCGGAGCGACTAGTGATGATGTCACCGATTGCGCAAACCTGCCATAATTCATCAGCGCCCGCGCACAGATTAATATTCTAAACAGAAATATTAGTGTGTTCAAGTTATAGTGTTTATAAATGCTGTGAAGTAAAAAGACACTAATGTACTGTAATATACGAAGAAGTATATAAAAACTAAAAGTGTTAGATCCGGGAAAACACTTTAAATGCCATAATTCCAGTGGTTTCAGAAGCGCGCGGTTAGGTTTGAGAAAATGGCGGACGCGCGTGCATGCAGTGCTGCTGTACAGCGTGTCGCCATAACCGAGTTCTCCGAGCAAAAACTCGACTTTTTGTTACTCTATATAAAGCGTTGCAGAAACATTGTCAGTTATTTTTACTGCGTTGCCATAAAACAAGTGAAGCTGAAAGCTGTTGCACTGAGGTGAATTTAGATCTCGGGTGGCTGTAAAGCCTGGGCAAAGTCTAGGCACTATTGTTTAGTCCTACTGAGCTCTAGATCTTACCATGATCATTTAGTTTTCATCCAGATTTATGAGAAAACACCACGGTTAAATAATCAAATAATCTTAGCTGTGACTGTAAATAGAATCATTCTACTAACCTTTTATGTGTTTTGCAAGTGTAGATTGAAATAGTTCATTCTAACAAAGGAAAAGCTGGAAGGAATTAATATTTGGGGTGTTTGTGTCATTGCGATGTTTGTTTTTTTTAAATGTATGTACACTTGTTTTTCCAAATAAAATATATATTTTAGAAATCAAGCCTTGCATTCACTGTGAGCTTTTCTTTGTGGTTTTTAAGTAGGAGATTAAGATGTACAGTAAAACAGTTCATCCTAACAGAAGCCATGGAGACTGAATATACGCAGATTAATCGGAATAGATGTATAACTCTTTTTTGTTTTCTATACTGTAATGCTTTCCAAATAAAATCAAGATGATCCTGTATATCTTCTAAAGCATTTCACCTTTTCTATTTGTTCTCCTTTTAGGATTGAATATGGCAGAATTGAGTGAAACGCTGCTGTTCTGAGGAACAGTTGGTAGAGAAGTGGGGGGTTTGCTGGAAGACAAAGGGACAGAAAGCAGAGCCTGATTGCTGAAGAAGGTTTCATTGGGGGTGCGAACATCTGGCAGCGTTCGTGTGGTGCGCATGCGCAGTACACATTACGACCATTACATCAAAAAATGGCGGCGGCCGTTGAGAATGTTGTTAAAGTGTGAGTTGATTTACAGGTTATTTTTCTACATTAAAACGACTAGTGGTTGGTTATCTGTTGCTCAGAATCGAACAAGTTTGCTCTTAAATAATCAGAACGAAGTGGTGTGTTAGTGAAAGAGAATCGAGTTAACTCAGTTTGTCGATTTAAAACAGTGGCTTGCTAACCGTTTCCATTCATTGTTTTCCAAGAAAAAAATATTAGCTTATTAGCTGTATAGTTACTAGCCATTGTTCCTGCACATACCGTATTTACCCATTATGAGTTAGAAACCATTCTAAACACATTTTACTCGCTGCATGAAGTTTTTGTGTAATTTGCTTGTGTTGAACGCTTTCTTGTTTGAGTAAAGGAGACCTAGCTGTAGCTATTGTTTGTTAGTGGTGTGTTCAATCGAATAATCGGTTAATTGGCGCCAAACTGCGACATGCCAAAACAGCTAGATGCTATTTCATGCTCTTCATTCTTTCTGTCTTGCAATTTCTCATGAACATTTGTGTGTTTTGTGCGTTAGGATGGGAGAGCAGTATTACAAAGATGCCATGGAGCAGTGTCACAGCTACAATGCCCGGCTGTGTGCAGAGAGAAGCATCCTCATGCCTTTTCTCGACTCCCAGACTGGAGTAGCTCAGAGCAACTGCTACATCTGGATGGAGAAAAGGCACAGGAGTGCAGGTTTGATATGCTTTTCTTTATCCACATACCCCGCCATTTCAGTGATTGTCACTTGTTTTCTTATTGCGTACTTTGTCCTTGACAAGGCGTAGCACCAGGGCAGTTATACACGTACCCTGCCCGCCGCTGGAGGAAGAAGAGAAGGGCACATCCACCAGAGGACCCCGCTTTGGTTTTCCCCCCACTCAAAACAGGTAATCCATCTTAGCATTTTATCTTATTGAGAATTTTACAATGAGGCTGTTTTCCACCAACACCCATACTTTCTCTCTTAAAGCCGACCTTGAATTGGGATTGAAAAAAGATGGGTTAGGGCCTTTGGATGGAAGCAGCCTGGAGGCTTTGCTGAAAGGAGAACCCATGGATAAGAGAGCCGCTCCAGAGCTCAGGGGCCCAGAGGAAGACCAGAGTCTGGCAGACATCACAGGCACTGCCGGGGCTAGTAGCCACAGTGGATCCACACGTGTGAGAAAGGTATCTAGTTGATGTAACATCCACCACCATGCTAAGTTTGGTTCAGGGAACTGCTTATTCCCTTTTGAGGGTGGACTGTTCACTACACGTAAATTACGTGTACGTTTACATAGTGCGTTTAAGCGATCTGCTCTCTAGACCAGGCAGACAATAATGTGATGGAGTATAGCTTCTGGTCACATTACTTCCTATATCAAGTTTCACAGTGACAGGGAAGGGTATGTTTTGATGTGTAAGGGCAGCAGAATGCCTTCAAGTAAAAATGTCTTTAAAAAGCAAGTGATAACACCTGATAAATTTTGGAGTTGTTTTTGTATGAAACCAAGCAGCTTTGACTTTACCCAAACCGTTGATGAGTGTTGAGCAAAAACGGATAAAATAATGAAATCACTGAGTAAGTAAACGTTAAAATGACAATTAAGGACCCCGTAGCCTTTTGCAAAGATTACTCATACAGCAGAAATATACAGCTGTAGAATGGATTCTCAGATGAGATCACTTTCACACAAACTTGCTTAGAATCAATCCTGGGTGTGGCCTCAAGCAATCAGGCCAAGTGTGAAAACACCCTAAGACTGTTTCAGCGTAGTAGATAACTGTTTTTACATTTTGAATGATTGTGTTTTGCTAGAGTCTGTTCTTTTTCACTTTTCAGAGAATCCTAGAACCAGAAGACTATCTGGATGACCTGGATGATGAAGATTTTGAGGAGGAGACCCCAAAAAGACGGAAAGGAAAATCTAAGGTAGCTGACAATGGACACACTGCAGCCTAACTGTGATTTGCTGATAGAATAAATTTGTCAGAAACAGCAATGGACTGATGTTCTCTGTCTGTTAGGGTCGTGGAGTCGGAAATGGGAAGAAAAAAACAGAAGCAGCTGCAGCAGCTTTGGAAGATCGTGATAAACCATATGCCTGTGATAGTAAGTTGCTTTCCTCTGGTGTGCTGTATGTGTTTGTGCATGCTGAGCCCTATTTATTTTAACATGTATGCTTTGTGTCTAGTCTGTGGAAAACGCTATAAGAATAGACCAGGCTTGAGTTACCACTACACCCACTCTCACCTGGCTGAAGAAGAGGGAGAGGAAAAAGAGGAGGCTGAGATCCACACTCCTGCACCACAGGAGGAAACCAAGAGTAAGTTCTATAAGTCATGTGATTTCAGTGCCCTCCTTGTCATGCAATGTCCATTACTTACAGTCATGCTGTAAGTAATGGACATTCTAGTCCTGCTGCAAATCTCTACTTAGTAGTTAAATAATGTGTACTATACTACATTGGAGTGGACAAATCAGTAGCCCAGGAACTTGGGACAAGCAGATTTCAAGGATGACTGATGGTCAGGAACACACACATATATGGAACAACTGATGGAGCTGAGCACAATAAAGTTCAGACAAAAAAAAAAAAAAAACGGGTAACACTCCTGCTGCATGCAGTCACGATGCAGTTCAGTATGTCAACAGAGCAATGCTAGACGCTAACCAGACCCAAATAACATCTGAGACAGAGCACAGCTCATAGAGCAGTGGTGGCTGAGTGGGTAAGGCATTGGGCTACTGATTGAAAGGTCTTGAGTTCAAATCCCAGCATCGACCCTCGTTGGACCACTGAACACTCGAGTGCTCAGTTGTATCCTGTCTCAGTTGTAATTCACTTTGGATAAAAGTGTCAGCCAAATGAGGTGAATGTCCTAGTTGAAATGTTGGCCAACATCTTGCTGACTTCGTTATGGATGCACACAATTTACTACGTGACCATGTACTTGTTTGTTTCCCCTAGTCTACATTAATGCACTTAACTAGCAAACTAATGCATTATTAAATTGTTATCTACCACTTTTTAGCCTAGTCAGTTTCTGGGCAAATATGGATCTGGTGAGCTCATTGAAGCTTTTATTTGCCCATTATTTGTCTAACTCTTGCAAAACTATACTATAATATCATTAGCTATTCCTGTTAATTTATACAAAGTGTATTTTAATACAAATTGTTAAATAATACACCCAATTTTTAACCAATGTCCACTTTGTCCTTAGCTCCTAAGAAAGGTCCCAATGGCTTGGCACCGCCAAATGATTACTGTGATTTCTGCCTGGGTGACTCCAACATGAACCAGAAGACGGGCCAGTCTGAGGAGCTGGTGTCCTGCTCTGACTGTGGACGCTCGGGTATGACATTTCCCTCTCATCCAATCCAGTGCAAGCCCTACAGAAACAACCTTGTAGTCACTTATTTCAGCACAGTGACTGTAACACACTTAGGTTGTTGGTTAGTTATTGTCACTGGTTATTTCATAAATTGTTTATTTGTTTGTGTAACACAGGCCAAGGACTTCTGAAGCTTGTAATTTTTTTGGCATTATGATTGATGTTCTTTTTAATTTCCTCTTTTCTCAGGCCATCCTTCTTGCCTGCAGTTCACAGCAGTGATGATGGCAGCGGTAAAAACATATCGCTGGCAATGCATTGAATGCAAGTGCTGCAATGTTTGTGGCACGTCTGAGAATGATGTGAGTTCAGTGACCTCTTCAGACACTCGCACACTGTCATGTCTCAATCCCTGCAAGTCTTGCATTCACATGTTAATGTGATACAATAGGTCTATTTGCACACGTTAATGTGCCCATCTGACTGTATCCTCTTGTGATTGTGCTCATTCAGGACCAGCTTCTGTTCTGTGATGACTGCGACAGAGGATACCATATGTACTGCCTCACTCCTCCTATGTCCGACCCACCAGAAGGTAAATCACTTTAGACACACTGCAAAACATTAATCCTTCAGGCTGTGCTCTCTTTTAATTTTTATACATTATATGTTCCTTCTCTATCAGTGTTAATTTTGCCATCTTTAGCTTTTAATTTTTACATTGAAAATAATAAATTAATATTTTAATAAAGGACTGTACAATATTGCAAGAAAGGAAAGAAGCATAACACAGTGGACTTGAAATCTGTAACTATGGCAATGACTAGTTTTAGTAAGACTTGTTTACTAGAAAATTAATGAATGACATTAAAATCTTCACCAACAAAAAAATACAATAAGAAAAGTGGCCACAGATTTTCTTTCTTTCATTCTTTCTTTCTTTCTTTTTTTTAAAGCTTAGAAAAATAGCTTCAATTTGGTGTCAAGCCACTTGGTGTCACTAACTGTCAAACTAACATATTACACTTTTTTACTTTGCCCTCTGTTGTGTATAAATTCCGCTTCTGCTTGCATGTGTATCTATACATTACTAGTATATTTTTGTAGTCTCATGATGGCTCATAATTTAATGTATACTATATTCTAAGGTCAATGTAAATGTGCTGAAACGTTTGCAGGGATTAGTGGGAGTTACAGGCAGCACTGCAATTACACTGTCATTAACAGTAACATGTATTTCATGTTTCACATGTACAGGAAGTTGGAGTTGTCGTTTGTGTCTGGATCTTCTGAAGGACAAGGCTTCCATCTACCAAAGCCAGAATCCTACAGTAGAGTAATCACATCAGCAGGACTGCTCGTGAGAAAACACATGATCACACACTCCCTTTGATCCAGCTCATACACACCAACTAAAAATCCTTTTTACACTACATGATCTAGACTTTGATGTCTTCACAACATCGTTATTAGCCTGGTGTGACAGCTGAGGAGAGGAGAAGGTAGAGCGGGATGGAGACTTTTACTTGGCAGCACATGTGCAGAGACCTTCACTTCATGCCACGGTTGCAGCATTATTGTCTGACACATTACTACATATATTAAGTGTTTTAAATGATTTGAGCACTAAGGAAAGTAAAGAAAGTGATTATTTCCATAAATATCCCTCACTAATGGATATGAAGAGCTGGTTCATGTTATATATGTTGCCAGATTGTTGTTTTTGTTGTTTTTTTCCTTGCTTGTTTACAGTGCATGTCAGAAGAAATCACATGGCCTTATTCTGACAAGATTATGGTGTATTTTAATATCTATATGTATCGGAAGTACACTTGTTGTTGAGTTTTTTCCTTGCAGGAATTAATGGTGCCAAGGTCCACATTCTCAAAAGCATTTTTCCTTCATTCATTTAAGTATTTGACAAACTGTGGAGTTTTGTGTCTGTTAGTATTTGGTAATGAATGTGATGCTGTCTTATGTTCCTTTTATATTGCCCTTTCTTCAATAAACATACATGTAACACAAGTGTTCATGGTTTTAAATTCTTTTAAACATGGCTCCACCATGTATCCGCACATAAACACCTGACTTGAACAGTGTTTTAACAATAAACACAAAACAATATGGACTGTTTAGCCCAATATAGCATTCACAAAGAGTAAGGAAAGCTCTAGCGGTCTTTGTCTCTGTGTACTGTTCTTTTTGTGCCTTCATCCTCATTTTTCATAGTCCAAGCTGTTCTTAACTTAACCTGGAGTGAGACCAAAACCAAAGTTAATAGTTAACTGTTCAAGAAATCCACAGCTTTATGCTAGCAAATACTGTAAGAATCTCCACAATTTTATAAAAAGTGTTATTTTTAATACTCTCGATTCTACATCCTTCAGCCCTGGACTTCAGCCCTGGACATCAGCCCGTCATCATCAACATGGATGTATCAATTCTTTATGTTTGTTCAGAGGAATCTGAAAATGGGGATAACAGTTGCCTCTTATATATGTCTTTTTTTTGTAACCCATGATTGTAAAAATTGTGCACTTCCCCAAAAACAGATAGAAAAATAATAACAATAAAAAATATATATATATATAAAAAAAACAATGGGTAAAATGTGAGGGAATTTCCTTATGATATGCCCATAGGTAAGTTAGAGGCATTTAAGAATGCAATGTACATATGACGTAATGTTTTGATTGATGGTAAATTAGTTGTTAATTACACTGTGTGTAAGTGTGTGTAATGACGAGTGATAGACCATGCAATTGTGCAACAAGTCTCAATAATTGCCACTTCAATGAGCAAGGACGTCTCATTTGCCAAATTCCCTTGTGCTTGCATCTCATTAGCTCCCCTCTCTGAGGACGCAAGGAAAGGAAACAAGGATGTGCAATTAAAAAATGAGAGGAACCCACAGTCTCTAGTGAGTTGACTAGCTGTCCTGTGAAACAGTCCATCTTTTCCCCTTCCTCTGCTCCTTCCACCTGCAGAGTAACAGAGCCTTGAAGGTGACTTGAAAGTGCTTGTTGCAGAATGCATAGCAAACTGGGTTCACCGTGCTGTTGACGTAGCAAAGCCAGTACCCCAACTGCCAGAGCCCCTCAGGAACACAGTGCTCACAGAATGTGGACACCAGCACCATGATGTTGTAGGGCGTCCACGTCACAATGAAGGCCAGTAGGATGGCGCACAGGGTCCGTGCTGCTTTCTTCTCTCTGATCAGAGACCAGCTGCGTGGCTTGCGGCTTTTCTGTGAAACTGACTGTGAAAGAGGTGATGCTCTTGTGGTTACGGTGGGACATTGTCTGAGGGACTGCTGACTGACTGATTGGCAGTTCGCCACTTGGATATCATCAGAATCAACATCAGAATCATTCAGTGAGTCCAGCCTCTTATTGACCTGAGCAAGCGGAATATATGCAGCATTTTTCTGCGTATCCTCACTGCTGAGGAAGCAGTCTGTGCCAGTTTGTGTGTGGATGTTTACAGCGTGTGATGGGGCTCCAGTGTACCTTATCCTACTCTTCTTCCACCATGATGCTGTGCACTGGGTGAAGGAGGGACACGGGGTCCTAGTGCTCTCTTCTGGCTCTGGCTGGATGTTTGTCTGATGCCTGGCTTCTTCAGTGTCACTTACATAGCTGCCACTGGACTGGGACTGATAATGACAAAAAAAAAATGAAAATGAAATCTAAAAAAAGTTGGTGTAACATATCCTAAAATCTACATATTGGTAAATACATAGAACTGAATATCTACATTTGTAACTCACCTGTGATGACTTGTTTGAGTCACTCCTGCGGGATGCTATTAGCCCAGCCAATTGCCGCGAACGTCTCTCCGTCTCTCGGTACACCCGCCAGTACAGACCCACCATCACACTGACAGGCAAGTAGAAAGCTGCAATGGCTGTTCCAAATGTGATCACAGGCTGAGATAGGAACTGGACTGAACACTGATCTTCAGGCACTGTCCTTTCACCTACTATGTACTGCCAGAACAAGATGGCTGGTGCCCAAAGCAGGAAAGATATACCCCATGCCAGAGCAATCACCAGTGCTGCCCTTCTGGTCGTGCGGCTGACCCGATAGGTCAGAGGTCGCGTGACGGATAAGTAACGGTCAAGGCTAATGGCCAGCAGGTTCATGACAGAGGCATTACTTGCTACATAATCCACAGCCAGCCACACATCACAAGCCAGATTGCCTAATGTCCAGCGTCCAATAAGGATATAAGTGGTGTAGAGGTTCATTGAGATGGTGCCCAGGATGAGGTCAGCCACAGCCAAGCTCAACAGGAAGTAGTTACTGACTGTCCTGAGGATAGGGTTGACGTGGAAGGCAACAATGACCAGGATGTTGCCAATGATGGTGATGGCAGAGAGCGGGACTGTAATAAGAACGACCATAGCCATCCTCCAGGTGATGACATAACCCCCAAGAGGTGCTGCCGTGACATTGGATGAACAGGACAGAGTAAACGTGGCTGTCGTAACGTTCATCGTGATAATTTCCTGGAAGACTATCTTGATTTGCTGGTCTTTAAATGGTTTTCATAGCCATGCATTTTTGTCTTATAGACATCTTGCAACCTATCAGGAGAAATAAGTGGCTAATCAGTGCCAGACAGAAAGTAAGACACAGAATTAGTCAAACATAAATGTAGTCCAATAGTAACAAGGTGAAATGGACACAGAAAGTACTTTTACCTTAAACTCTTATCTAATCACCTAGTAGTGTACTTTGTGATTAAATATTTCTAGTCACGTAATGTGGTGTGCTATTGCAGAGCTGTGTTATACACATAGTGTACATATAAGTGTTATAGTTATGGCTTATTTTCTACATTCAATAAATGCATATCACATTACCAGGTATTTCAAATATCTGTTCAAACATGTATTGCTCCCAAATCCACACATTCCTTCTACGCTGTCAATACACTGCGTGAAAATACCCGTAGACAAATCCTATATCCTGATCAGGTCTGTATATGTGTTATTGTGTCTGTAGTGGGAACTGGTACTGCTTTAGAATTCCACTCTTATATAATCTTGATTGTATTTTAACTTCTTTCTGGGAAATCTCACCTCACAGTTTCACATAACACTTCATGAACATTTCCCCTCATTCAGCTACACATGATCTCAAAGTTTTGAACAAATCTGAAGGATATGAAGGATAAAAGATTCCATAAGCTCCTACCTCTTGTCCCACGGATGCAGATCCTTCTTCAGAAAATGACTAGCTAATCCTTTAGAAGCGTGCTTCGTCACTAACAGTCATCATTTAGAAACACCAGCCACTTGCTCCACCCTTTACAGCAAACTAGAAAGTTCAAATAAAAAGGCAGGGAACAAACACCGTCAATATGGACCATGCAACTCCTACAGCTTTTCTTCCACATGTCAGTCTGTCATTAAGGATTGCAAGGTTTAAGATGGTGAAACATCTGTCATTCAGTATGTGCAGGTATTTTCAGTCTTATTGTAGTAAAGTTAGAAACCACAAACAACTCATTCATTAAATGTAACTATAAGCAGTTTAAAAAGCATATAGCAGGTATACTATGGGGTGGTACCATAACTTTGGGGTGGTACCACCCCAGCTAATACTTCATACTGTCATTGATTATTTTTCATTAACAGCACACATGGTCTTGTTTTATTCTTAATGTGCACCATCAACTATTCAATTGTATGCTGTCTTAATTGTAAGTTGCTTTGGATAAATGTGTCAGCCAAATTAATAAATGCTTCCAAAAAACATAATGTATTTTCTTATTTGAAATCTAAGGACTGAGTGATTTCTTGAATTCATTCATTCATTCATTTTCAGTAACTTTATTCTGGTCATAGTTGCAGTGGATCTGGAACCTATCCCGGGAACACTGGGCATGAGGCAAGTAAGTAAGAGCACCATGCACTTGAATTAGAATAATTCTTGAAGAAGAAGAAGAAGAATCCAAGTCATCCTATGGATGAGTCTTAAATTTTACAGTGAACATTTGATGAACCTGCCTAATGCAAGAAAAGGGAAAGGAAGTTGTATGGATCCTTCAACAACATTAAAAGAAGCATGTACATGTCATAATCATATAGCAAATCATAGCAAGTCATATATCAAAGTGTTTGTTACAAATACAACATGTGGTTGGAAAATTGCTCCAAATGAGTGCAACTAATCAACTTTGCTTACTGCTGAGAAGTCTTATTTCTCAAAGGCCATAGCTAATTAAACACAACATATCTCTAAATATAACTAGAAGTCTAAAAGAATTAAAAAAACCTACCTTGTCAGTTTTACACCAGGGTTTAAGTGAAATGTTTGGTGTGGTATTTGACATCATGCGTCCCGCAGTGTGAATTACTATAATGATAACTGAACTGAATTTTCACATCACCTAAGGGAGTGAGAAGTATCAGCGTAAGTGTGTGACGTCACTATTTAAATATTAGTTGCTTTAACTGTATTCACTGAAACAATAACAATGGGCTTGAAACCAAAAACTTTTCTGTTACACTTTAACCTGGTACATATGATCACCTAACTACACAAAATATTGACGTAGGTTACATAAGGTTTGGACAAATACAATCCATGTCAATCCTTAACAATGACAAATAAGCAAAAGCTCAAGTGTATAGCTCAGCACCTAAGCATACTCTGTATAAACAGATTAGTGCAAAGCATACACCACAAACATACAGGTTATTCAAAAATGAAAATGGTTAAATCTCTTCCTAAATTGTTCACTACATGATTTTTCAGATCAAACATTTAATTCATTAAAACTATGTCATCAGTTATATTACCATTATGGTAAGTTGCATTATATCAGAGCCATAAGGTCCTAATGTGTTATATTTTCAAACTGATAACACAATCTATGAGGTTTTAGCTCTGAAAAGAAGTGATGTATTAATCAAGTTCTGGATTTGGACTTAAATCATGATTTGACTTGACTTGGTCTTTAAAATTTCCCATAAATTTAGCATGCTCTCATATATGTATTTAAGCTAAATCATCTTTTCTCCAAAATTACTACTACAGCTTCCTGAAATTATTTATAACAACTACAGTCCCCTCCAAAAGTATTGGAACAGCAAGGCCAATTCTTTTGCTTTTGCTATACCCTGTAGGCGTTTGTGTTTGAGCTCAATAAATGAATACGAGATGAATATTCTGTTTGAACCCAGATATTTTTCAAGTGATCAAAAATATTGGAACATGTAGCTGACAGGTTTTTCTTGTAGACAATGTGCTCTGCAAGTTTCTTTAAACAGTTAATAGCTCTGAACGTTTAGTATTGGTTTGAGGCTTGGATTTCACCTGTGAAGACTTCATTTGTTGTTAAAAAGGATAAACCAACACGAAAACCAGAGAGATCTCTATGGGAGAAATGCGAGCCATTTTGAAGCTGAGAGAAAAAAAAAAAAAGTGAAAATTGATCAGCCCCATTGCACAAGCATTGGGCATGAAAGATTTTGGACTGGCCAAGTTAATCCCCAGATCTTATCCCAGTTGAGCATGTATCTTACCTCCTGACCAGGGGACTGAAGGGAGAAACCCCCAAAACAAACAACAACTGAAGAAGCTGCGGTAGAAGCCTGGAAAAGCATCACGAAAGAATAATGCAACAGTTTTGTGATGTTAGAGGTTCACTGGCTTGATGCACTTATTGCAAGCAAGGGATATGCAACCAAATATTAAGTGTTATTTACTTTTATTTATTTTAATCTTTTCTTAAACTTTTGCTCACCTAAAAAATGGGTGATCTGCCACCAAAAGTGCTATGTTCTAGATGTTTAACACATCTAGATGTGAATATCAGGAAATGAAAGCTGAAATGCTGATCTATTGTCTCATATGTCTTCAGTGTATAGCAAAATCAAAGGAATTGACTTTGCTGTTCCAATACTTTCAGAGGGTTCTGTATTAAGAAAATTGGATTTGAGAGTTTATAAAGTGTTTTTGAAGGACTGTGTATTGCTTATAGAGCAATATGAGCACATGTAGTTGGTTTGCAAATGTTACCTTTAAATTTGTGTTATCTTCAACTGAGCTTATAGCTAGAAATATATGTGTTCCTGTGCCATCTGACTTAACTCTAATTAGCTAGATAATTAGGCTATGTGCAATAAGGTTATGAGAATCCCCTCTTAATGACTTTTTGTGATGTTCTACAGTTTATATACACTGCCCCAAACGAAAGATATTGAATTCAGCGCTAACATCATACAATAACATTTGGGAACACACATGAATATTTATTCCAGTACAACACAGATACTGTAATGATGAGACAGACAAATTTACAAGTACGATACTTTGAAACAGGAATATGGCTTGTGATCGCAATTTTGTCTCAGCACGTTTGGGATCAAACCCAAGGATGATATGTTACATGTAATGTGACTTTTCTACTCGTATATATAAACATATTAACATAAATAGCAATATTAATTTACAGTTATGATGCCAAGTAACAGTAACCTAACTAGCAGTAATTAGCATTAGCTCAGGCACTATTTGAAAAGTGAATTAGTAGCTGGTAATCTCTCTAATTAACTAACATAGTCCTAACTGCAAAAAGAGCAAATGTTTTTTTTTAAATGCTTGGATATATGAGGTCATTAAATATCATTGTAGATACAAGTTGTGCAATTTGTCATCTATCAGCATTAAAGAAATGTACCTCATATAATGCTGGTGTTTGCAAGTCTTTTTCTCAAGGAATGAAATATGAAATTGCTAGTGGATTTCAGAGTCAGAAAATTGAGATTCCGATTTATTTTGAAACATTATTTTAAATTAGTTGAAAATCTCCAACATTCCAAAACAAACAAATCAGCTAGTTGTGAATGTTTCTCCTAAAACAAAAGCTAATGAATGGAAGAGTATATCTCTAAAAACACAATAGATAACAGTAGATATACTCAAATAAAGTCATACAACAGAAAACATCTCAAAACACCAGCTAGGTCATGTTTTAGGAAATTGACGTGCTTGCTTTCTGGGTTTGTTTAGTTATTTTATCATTATTTTTGTATTCGTTATCATTCCCTGATTTTTTTTAATGTTCAATAATTTCTAAAGATAAAGTTTATAAATAGCCTTATCAGACATATTTAATCAGTTGATTGTTGATATATTTCTGATTTGGTGCCATTGACACCAGTGCATTGTCCTTTAATTTCAGTCACTAGTTCAACAGATGAGTACTTTTAGCTGTAGCATGTACTTAAACAGTTTTTTTAAATTAAGATTTTGCAGCTTTATCTCACTATTTTTTTTTATACAATCCTGCAGTTCATTCCTGCCAAATAAAAAAAAATGCTCTGACCAGGATAAAGAGGTTACTGAAGATAAATGAATGAATTGACGAATATATAGCATGAATGAATGAATGAATTAATTAATTAATAATTAAATCTCCTCTAGCCTAAATCACAGCTTCCCAACCCTGACACTCCACAAACCTGGCTCTGTTCTGTTTTCCCTCCTCTAACACACCTGTTTCAACTAATCAGCTAATTAACAGCCTCTCCTGGGTTCTGTGTGTGTGAGTGTGTGTGTGTGTGTGTGTGTGTGTGTGTGTGTGAGAGTGAGTGGTGTTTGTTTGTGTGAGTGGTGTGTGTCTGTCTGTGTGGTGTGTGTGTGTGTGTGGTGTGTGTGTGAGCAGGCGCACCATCCCCATGCCTTGGACACACCACAGGCATGCGTTGATTCTGTTTTATGAAAAGCGACACTCAGTGCTCAGATGATGGTTTTCACATTTTAAAGCTGAGGAGACAGAATGCAGAATGCACATGGGCAGTGAGTTTGACTGGGAACACTGCATGATGGCGATCAGTAGGAGCCTGATTATGATGTTAGGATGAAATTGTCGATGAGATTTGAGTCAGTTTGGTCTAAAAGTGTGGTTGCATTTTATGCAAATTATGTTGCATTATATTTACACTGAAACTTAAAACTGTTACATGAATCACTAGCAAAGTGTATCAGAACAACCTCAAAATTCAACAAAGTCAGATGAAAAGAGGGTTTGTTTATTTATTTGTTTGTTTGTTTATATGTTTGACATTTGGCACCCATAGAGGAGAACCGCAGTTCTGGTTTGGAGGTGAAACAGGAAGATACTGTTAATCTCTCTCTCTCTCTCTCTCTCTCTCTCTCTCTCAATGCATGAAATGTAGCACTGTGTGCCCTCTTTCTCTAAATTCCTAGGACTGAGTGGGGGGTTTCTTTTTTCTTGAAAGTAGTTAACAGCTGTTGCACCCATTTTAATTTCTTTCTCTTTGTTTTCTTTGTTCTTTTTCTTACCCTGATATCATTTTGGGGGAGAGGCCTGATTGCTCCTAAATCTGCCACCATTAAACTCTTTAACTCTTCAGGACCGACTCAACCATTTGCACATTTAAGAGGGGAGATAAGCTGTGCTCTCAGGGGTGCCAATATTTTCAGTAATGGGTTATTTACGTATAGCTGTATTTCAAACACATCATATCGTTTTATAGTTGAGATATGTGATATATTTTTTAATTGTGCAGGTTTTACTGCACTCCTTATTAATATTTATCTACACCAGTGTATGTGAACAATGTGCCTAGATAACACAGAACATTTCCCTGATATTAGCATTTGGTTCCCCTTTGGCTGTTTTTTGGGAACCATTTCATAGCATTCTGGAAATATTATATTTTGGTTAACAAAGTCAGCACTGTTCCCAAAATATTCTGGGAATTTTAAATTCACCAAATTCAGCAAATTCACCAAATGGGTAATGTTTTTATAAATACAAACTTCCAGAGAGGTCCAAATTCTTTAAAGGTTACTAGAACATTAGGGGAATGGCATAAGTTTCCGCTAGGTCATTTAAAGGTTATGGGAATGTTGAATGTGCAACAAAATGTTTTATTTATGTAAAGAAAATTTTCCTGCAAAACCAAACGGAAATGAAAAAGAAGGTTCTCAGAAAGTTTCAGGAACCAAAAACTAACATTCCAGGAACGTTCTGGCAACCAGTGTTAGCTTGGTACAGGCTATTTGCTGTGCACATGCAATAGATGTGTACGGACCTTTCCTTTTCTGAGCTTTTGGGGAAGAAATCACTTTACTCATCCTCTTTCACCGGGCAGGCAGAAGAATTCAGTGAAATCCCCTGCTTTTCATCAAGTTAATTAAGCGCAAGGCCTTAAGGCTTTTGCCTAATTATAAAGTCTTTTTTGTTAAAATTAGGCAAAATAATATCTTCTTAATTCATTGGCTAAAACATTTGTCAGAGACTATAAATTCCGCAGATTAATTGCACATCATTATAAAAAGGTCCTTCAGGAATGTAAGCCTTTGTGAAGACATTGTGAACTGAGCAGGTATTACAAACTCATTCTTGAAAACCTGCACAATTATAAATATTCCTTCAGTAGTGCTGCAAGTCCCAAACCTGCATGTTGCACAATATGATGACCTTTGCTCTTGCAGTATTTAAATATTATTACAGGATATGATGACTCCTGTAGGACATCCTGTTTCTCCAGAATCTGTGTGTATGTCTTTGCTTGCACAGTGGATGAAGGAAATTGATTTGAAACATCCTGTTTCTCTGCAAACTTTGTGTATTATTTGTACTACGCTCAATTTTCACCACATCCACCATCAAATATAGTTCGACACATAAGTTTACATACCCCAGGCAGATTTGTAAGATGTTTACCATTTTCAGAAAACTTACAAGAAAAAAAAAATCAGCAGTAGGCATTAGGAAAAGGTTATACAAAGACACCCAAACATTAAAGAAATGCCAATCAGCACTATTCAAACTCTGATAAAGGAACTGGAGTGTATTCTTTGGATATAAATCAAGATCAGGTAGGTCAAGAAAGATTTCTGAGACATCATCACCATCAGGAAAATTATCCAAGATGCAAACAAGAAACCCACAAGCATCTTCTACACAAATGTAGGCTTCTCTGAAACAAAGAGGCATGGTTTCAGACTGTACTTGGGCTGCATGGTAGATTTGCCCGAAAACACAGTTTTTGTGCCTTCACCACCAAACAAAACAACAAAGAGCATCTAGAGAAATCTCAAGACTTCAGGAATAAAGCAATTTGGATTGATGAGACAAAAAATTTTGCTTTATGGTTATATAAATGTTATGTTTGGAGAGGAGTCAAAAAGGCATGAAGAGAACCAACATTCCCAACGAAGTGGATCTCTGCTGTTTGGTGATGTGCAAGTTCCTGGAAATTTCATTAAAACTGATGGCAAGATGAGTACACCAGATTATCAGAAAATCTAGGAGGAATAAATGCACTCACTTATTTTGTCTGTTGAGTATTTGATGATGCTGAATAATTAAATTATTATCTATTTATTAAATATGGAATATATTAAATAAAGTATGAAAAATGTATCTTTTAATATACATTGTGTGATCATGTTATTAGGTACATTCTTGGCATTAAAATATTACTGTTACA
Source organism: Pangasianodon hypophthalmus (assembly GCF_027358585.1). Classification (NCBI taxonomy): domain Eukaryota; kingdom Metazoa; phylum Chordata; class Actinopteri; order Siluriformes; family Pangasiidae; genus Pangasianodon; species Pangasianodon hypophthalmus. The sequence goes on from NC_069716.1 coordinate 21,976,316, forward strand.
TGTCTATTTATTATTTTTAAATTAGCATTGAAACCTGCTTGAACAATTTAACTAGTCTATTAAATGATGCTTTGAGCCTCGTGTTATAAATAACTCCAACACACTAAATTATTCAGAATGTAAAATTATATACATGGATTTTCAGTAGTTAGTCACTTGTGGGATTTTTCAAGAAATCCTAAAAACAAAGGAGTCCAGTGGAGTAAAATCCTGAAGGAAAAGATCATTCTTGTGGGGGCTTCCTTCACGTTTGTCCTGTAGGATTTCTTCAGAATATCCCACAGGAAAATCCTGTAGAGTTGTATTCCTCCAGAAATTTCCTTCACACTTTTCCTGCATTAATTACCTTCACACCTTTTAAAATAATAAAATAACAAAGTGGAACATTACATAATGAGCATTTTTCCTGTAAGGGAAGTGCAAGATTAGCCTTTCCTATAAACAATATATCAATGTAAATGGAACAAGTCTTAATAAAGAAGACTTTTGCAATGTATATTTCTATAACTAAGATTAATCAGATGGGTTCTGTATTATTCAGTGTCTGTATTATTGCTCTTGCTTTTTGCTAATCTATTTTGTCTCTACTGCCCTCTGGAGGTAATTTATTGTAGTATCTCCATTTTTCTTTCACATTTTCTTTCTTTTTTTCAAGTGCTGGCGAACCTGAAGCTGCACATATCTGCAGTCAAATAGATGAACTGCAACACTCTTTCTCGCTTGATGGTTCCCCTGGACTTAACAAAGGGTTATACAAATTGGTGCTTGTAGAGAAACTTGAAGCAGATCTTCATCAATAGGGAACCATGGGGTAAAACCTTTACTATTCAGCCTAATGAAGGCGGATACTGTTTAATGTCAGGTTTGCCACAAGACCTAAATACCTGGGAGTTCTATAGACTAGTCTGGATAAAATGTCCTGGAAATATTAGTGATGTCCCAGTAATACTGTAAAGTCGGGCTTCTACGCCACTGACATTGCATATTTACCATATCTCCTCATTATACATACGCATTAAACTATCCTCACTAAGCAGGGTGAGTATAAATAAACTTATTTACCATGACAAGTCCCATTGACATTTTTGAGCAATTAGCCTAGAAGCTGCATAGGTGGAATTCTGACCAGATTTAAGAATTATCATGTGTCAGAATAAATTGTTTAATACAATTCCTCCTCAAAGTTCTACTTTCTTTCATTCTTCACTGCCAGTATGGAGAAGATTATGTGTCAGATAAAAAAGCATTCAGGCTTTTAAAAAGCATTCAGTTGGTCAGTGCGGTGCAGTAGTGCCAAACTGAAATGCAATCACTGTCTACTCACAGCCATAACCCATATTTGGGGGCGTGGTTGTAAGCAGAATCATTTTCCAGGAGGCGGTGCATGTCATATTGCTTGTCAATCAGAAAGCCCCATCTATTGCACTAACATTCAGGTGTTCTGGCATGGGTAGTGCTTGAATGTGTTTTGGGGTGTGGCTTTGGAGAAAATACTCAATGAACGTGCTGTATTTGAATATTCTGAGTACTTATTTCAGCCACAATCACTGATTGCACCTTTAATTCTCAAGCAGAGCTGAGGTTTTAGTGAAGGAAGCTTGTAGGATGTTCGCTTGGACCTTTCCAAGAACATTTTAGTTCCAAGGGTAGGGTATGCTTAAATGCCTAAACTGACAATTGTTTAGTCCTGATGTAATGGAGCATGCTGGAGCGATGAGCTTTTCCCAACTATACAGTTCAGACTGTTATGGTGCTTTGGTAGGACAGAAAGGACAGAAATTTGCAGTTTTGCGTGTCATAGCTGGTTAATGAGGTCTCCACAGCCCCCTCCCCCTCTGTGGTTCCTGTGCCAACCTGACAGCCTGTAAACTCCAGTGGGGCTACGTCCAGATATGCGTGTGTGTGTGTGTGTGTGTGTGTGTGTGTGCAGTTTCTTCAGCTACCAGCTGGCAAGGTCAACATTCACCAGTTAATCTCTCTCTGTCTCTGTCTGTGTTTAGTGCTTTCTCTCTCACATCTTCTCTCGCTGTCCTCCAATTTCCTTCAGTCTCCTGAACTTCACTGTGTCTACTTCTGTGTCTTCTTTTCAGTTTCTTCTACCCAACCTACACACAGTGACAAATTAATGGCAAAAGGAACATAAAATGTTTTCGTGAGGTGTTGGGTCACCATGGGCCACCAGAAGAGCACCTTGGCATTGATTCTACAGCCTCTCAAACTGTACTGCAGAGTTGAACACTGTTCTTCGGAAAGATATTCCTGTAGTTGGTGTTTTGATGATGCTGGTGGAGAGCACTCACATGTCTAACATGCTGATCCAAAATCTCCCATTAGTGTTCAGTTAGATTTGAGATTTGAGGTGATAGCATATGAATTACATTATTTTCATCGTCATCAAATTATGCAATGAGACCTCGTGCCTTGTGGATGGAGGCAGGGTCATCCTACAACAGACAGCTCCCATCAGGATAGATATGATTCAACATAGGTATGGACATTTGAAAGACCTTTAGATAATTTGATAAAAGATATGTTAGTGGAAATCTATGTCATTTTTTGTTTTTCCTCACTTTGCTATGGTCAAGGCTATGCTCAGTGAAATCCTATTGTGTCAACTATGAAACTATTTTAAGGCCTTGTTCATTAATTATGCGATGCTAATTTTTCTTGGATTAAAATACAAACCCATTTAGTGTGGCATATGCAACTTTAATATATAATAATAGTTATAGGTTCTGTAGTTGTAGTGTACCATAGTAAACATTATTTTCAAAAAAAATATGATAGGGCACATATATTAAGAAGAACAGGAGAATAAATGCTCTACAAAAGGGAACCCCATGGACAGCAACTGCTAGCCAGGCGTGACCAGTGTTACACACACACACACACACACACACATGCTTACCTGCATGTCACAGTGTACAGTGTAATAACTCACCTATCAGAACAATAAGTCAGCAGAGGAGGGTGGCAAGGAGGGGTGATAATAAGTCTGTTAAATGATATAAGAACTTGTGATTCTCACCCTCTCTCTCTCTCTCTGTCTCTCTGTCTCTCTGTCTCTCTCTCTCTCTCTCTCTCTCTCTCATCAGGCAGGATTTAATTACATAGATAGTCTATGTGTCAGACATGCTTATTCTTACTCTTGATAATAACTATTGCTGACTGGCTAATTATTGGACACGCACAGAGTCTGTGCTGTCTCTCCCAGTGCAGGGACTCGGCTGGGTATTGTTGTTCCTGCTCTGCTCAGTTGAGGATTTCTGTTTTTGCTTCTCAATTTCACCATTTCAGGTAGAGTGTGACATCTTTATCATTATGCATCCAATACTAGGCAAGAGGATGGAAGCTTGCTGACGGGATTCGCATAAATGTCACAGCTTGGAAACTGAACACACTAGTAATGTCCTTTGGGCTGTCTGGCTGTCTTCACATCTCTCCCTGCCTCCCACTCTTTTTCTCTCACTTGCTTTTCCTCTCTCTTTTTATTTACCTATTTATCTGTCTAAATATTATGTACATACACTGGAAGCTTCATAGATAAATACATGTGCTTTTTATGCTTTTGTAAAGGCAGGCGATGTTTAAGGAGACACAAAGGTAAGAGGGTGAACCAGAGCAATTAGCATTTCTAGAATTTTCCTTTTCTTATTCCAGCTAGGTCAGCAGTCTGGGTGACTCCAACATGAGCACACACCCACATACTTCACACATGTATGTAGTGCACACAAACATGGTCATGCATACGCAGAGTAAGAGCACACACAATTAGTCCCTGGTTCATGCACACACAGAAACAGATGCTGCACAAAAATATAAGGTGCAAATAAAAAGTAAATTTAAATTGCATTATCTTTGACTAGCTTATATGTGGTGATGCGAGAAGCCTAAGCAGTGTATGAATGTTAAGGAGCCTTTGTCTGGTTTCTTTTCTATATTGCTAGTGAACGTGTCTGATCTTTAGACGTGACATTGTTGTCACTGCTCATTATAAGAATAAAATACTATTAAATGCTAAATCTTTAAACCAGGGTTTTAAAAGGGTTTTAATTTCTGTATGTCTGATTAGATTTAAGACCTTTTGTACTACAACATATAGACCTACAGTTATAATCTAAACCTAGGGATAATCTTCAGTTTGACAGGTTATTGTCTGCCATGTACAATAAAGTAAGTACCTTCACATATAAAATTAATACACACACACTGACGTTTGCTGAAGACATTATTCTCCTGTCAGTAGACAGTCAAAGGTTAGTGTGTGTGACAGGTTTCTGAGCTGTGAGTGAAGCCTGTTCAGTATTTCCCTTCCCCCACCATCCAGCACCCTGTCCTGTCTCTCCTCCCCATGTAAACATGAATACCAGCCAGCCATCTCATCCGTCCATCCGACACGATACACCCCAGAGCTCCCCTGTTCCCCAAATCCTGCACGTCTACAGCAATGTGCTGCCCTCCCTTCTTTCTTCTCTAATGCCAAATTGGCCTGAGGGCATAACGGAGCAACTGCACTGCTCTCTCCATTCCTGTTGCTGGAGTTGTCCCACTCAGAACCAATTCCATCACATGCACTCCACTCATTCTGGGTTTCTACACTCTAAGTTCAGATCCAGTTTGACTGCAAGTTTTCCAACTTTCTCACCCACAACCATTCTACGTTAGGATAAAAGCTGATAACCAGCACTCTAATCACCACCAGTTCTCTTACTAATATCTCTTACAGTATCTCTTACTAATATGAGTCTGCTGTTCTTAGTGTGATTCATTAAGCCTTCATTCAGTTGACACAAGCATATAGAGACCCAGCTATAGGCATAAGAGATTCGAGATATCAAAGTAATCATTTTTAGCTGTTTGAATCCTATTTAAAGGAATATTTCATTGTTTTTAACCTAATCCCTACCTCCTACATCTGAAGTGCATGTGCCACTACCAAACATGAGAAATTTGACGTTTCCCTGCACTCAAAAATGAAAATCTCTGACTCAAAACTCAGTTATAATGGATATCTAAGGGTAGTTGTTGACACAGTCAAACATTTCGGTAAAATATTTTTTTTGTAGAATACACTCATGAATTCTTCAGCCAAGGGTATTTGTAAATTAAGGTCTATTCGTTCATCCATCCTCAGTAACTGCTTTATCCTTGTTAGGGCTGTGGTGAACCTGGTGAAGCCTGGAAATCTGGGAATACATGTTTTCTGTTCATTTCTCAGTTCAGGGAAACATGATATTCTTTTTTTTTGTAATCACATAGGCTGTATGGAGTAAATAGAGATTATATTGAAAAAAGCTAGAGTATTTCTTTCATACCATTGTATCAAATATCAGCTGTTTTAAATGTTCGACAAATTGTAAATCTGAAATGGTAGATTTAGGACACTCATAGAGTTATTATCTGAGATACCATCTTTCTCTTTCTCTTAGACTGAATGAATGCACATGAACAATCGTGTTCCATTTGTGCTCTTCCTTTAACAAGTCCATTTAGCCAGTGTCCCAGTGTTTTCATTCTCCCAGGGCTCCATCCTGCCCTCAAGCCCTCCACAGAGCTACTTACTTAACCCTCCCACCACCACCACCATCATCATCTTTATCGCAGTTAAATCTTTTATTCCTCAACAGACCCATCCATCTATCCATTGTTTATACTAATCCACCCCCTGTCCATTCATCACCTGCACATGCACCCATCCATCCCTTTTCCAATACACCTCTGAGCCTCTTTAAGTGAGCATGCATTCATCATCCTCGCATCTGCTAATCGATGGATTCATTAATCCAACCATATATCAGCTCTAATCATGACTCCATATTTTCACTGCTTAAACCTCTCTGTCCTTATGTGTTTCACTATAACATGCTTGCATTTATGTTGCATCATAAATTTTCTCTTCTCTGCTACCATCCATCTCATCGGAAAGCAGCCTACCCCCATCACACCTCTCCTCTCCACCCTCCCCCTCTTATCATCTATTCCTGCGTTCCTCCTCTCTCCAACACACCCAATGTCCAATGTCCATCAAACAGTAAACAGGGTTTCCCTCAGCTTTCCCTACCCCCCAATCTTTATCCCATGGGATGGGATGCACAGATAGTGAGAAAAAGGATGCTTAATGAATAAGTGATTGCGATTGTCATGGTTGCACTCAGCATCTGGGGGTCTGCTCTGGCCTTGCTGTCTTTTTTAGGTGTTGGCCTCTGAACCCCTTGCTCTTTACTCTCCCTGTCCATTTCACACAACAACATGGCAAATGCTGCATCATTTCAACCTCAGGTCCCCGAGGCATCATTATTAGGAACATAAGGCTTCAGTCCTAACTGATATACTGAGTTATTTCTCAGGCTTTGGGCCAAAATAGAGCTGAAGCACATTTAACAGTCAGATACCTTATTTTAGGTTTCAGCTTTAGGCTCCTGTAGGTAGTCGTGTCTGTCCAAATTATTGCAATTCTTACTGTCAGACAGCAGCGGGTGCAGAACATTTTAAGTGGGGTGTTCAAGGTAGGACATGGAGCTAGTCTGGGGTTACCTTAACAAGCTAAGCCACTTTAGCCTAGCTAGTCCACATACCAGCATATTTTTGCACAGTGGGAGGAAACCAGAGGCAACCCATGAGCACATATGGAGAACATGTGAAACTCCACTCCGAATTGCATTTTTGTCATTAATAATGTTAAGGACTGGCTACACCTTTTCCTAACACTCCAATAAAACCTAATGAATACCAAATGGGCTTTATAGCTTTATGATTCTCGTTATAACACATGTACTAAACCTGGTAAACTGGAGATTTGAATCAAGTGTCTCTGAGCAGGAAATTCACCAAACTGTGCTAGAGTCTGGCCCTCTAACCCCAGAATTGGAGAACCTTGCTTTACATTCATGGATATTTGGTTAGAATACTGTATGATAAAGCATACTACTACTATGATATTACCTGGATACTTTTCTGTAACTGTGTTTATTACAGAATTAAAAGTTTAACAATGGTATTGGTAATAAGGCCATTTGACATGAAGCAGACAAAGTAACTATTGTTGTTACGCTTATACTCTTGACCATTACCATAGGTTTACTGTGACACCTATGATAAGTCTTATGCAGAGGTGGTAAAAGTACGCAAATTCTTTACTCAAGTCAAAGTGCAGTTATTCATCTAAATAAACACTCTGGTAAACATTGAAGTACAGCTTCAAATTCTTCAATGAAGTTAAACAAATCTAAAATCTTAAAGTTGCTTAAATTTTACTGGAAGTAAAAGTGCACGAAAGATTCAAAAAAGAAAAAGACATCTGCCTTAATTAGCTAAGGCGACTAAAAACAGCTTTATTTCTAATCTCTCAGATGTTAGCTAGCATGATAATTCTGACAACACAAACTAGCTGAATGCTAATAGCTAGGTGTCACAACTTAAACTACCTTGATAAATACAAAGTGTGTGTAGCGGCTGCTAGTTAACAGTGCTGGACATTAGGTCTCATTCTCACTGTCACATCTGTTAAAGTTTAGATTGATTAGGAATTTGAATCTCTCTGATGCTGAAAAGTCACCCTGTGACTCAACAAATAAATGATTGTAGAAAAATGTAGTGATGAATCTTCTGAAAATGTAATGAGTAGAAAGTAGATTTTTATTTCGAAGTGTAAGTAAAAAGTCAAAATCATTAGGTCAAAGAAAAACTCAAGTGGAGTACTAATAGTTAAAAAACAGAGTTACCTGTAAGTACATTAACTATGTATTTGTACTTTGTTGCTTTTCACCTCTGGTGTTATGTTACTAATAGTAAAATTATGGCTGGCATACCACTTTCAGGGCAGGCTAGCCCATTAATGGACATCTTCAGTTATGATTCTCAGAGTGGGGTCTGGAGAAGCCCAGGGGTCTGTGAGGCATAGAAATAAAATGCATGTAAAAAATTGCTACAGTTTGATCAAAGTTATTATATTTTTTATTGAGTCCTTATACATATTAGTCGATTTGACTGCTCAGTTGAATTGGGTTTAATCCAAATATTAATAACTCAAAAACAAGTAGCACATAATTAATATCAGCTTGAATCTAATGACAGTTTTAATAGCAATGTGGGTTTAGGAGTAAAGGTTTGGGAATAAAAAAAAGCTCTATGGCTCCAATAAATTTAAAAAATAGGCTATTATTGTGGAAAATGTACATAATAAGCCTAATATTTGAATAGTTGGATTATGGTCATGAAACAAATCTGTACTGAGGGGGTCCATGGAATTTATTTCACAGTTAAAGGGGTTTTGAGAACCTCTGGTCAACAGGCTGTCTGACTCTGTGCTGAGTCTGAGGGTCTGAGGGGTGTTCATATGGTGCAGGCTGATGCACCCAAGTCTTATTATTTGACGTGCTTCTTTTCTTGACTGAAATGGATGCTGAAGTCCAGTTAGACAATGCATAAATATTCTACTGAAACCACAAACTGTGGCTTGTAATATGTAATTAATTGGAAGAGATGGAGAGCAACAGGGTCAAGAACATCAGAGTCTCCTATCAGCTTCTCATGCAGCGCAATGGAAATACCGCGACACACACACACACACACACACACACACGCAGATCCCAATCAGCCGATCGCAGTCTTGCTCATGTGTAGCGTGTGAGCGCGCGCGCGCGCGTGTTGTGTGTTGTAACTGTGCGCGTGGGTGAGCGCTCTGTATTATACTAGCGCGTCTCTCACACAGAGACACTGGGACAGCTCTGGATCGCAGACCTGAGGAAAGGAGAACATCTATCTTATATCTTATGCTTGAGGACGGAATACTCGCTGCGAAAAAGAGACACGTTTCATCTGGTCGCATTTTGCCGGTGAGCAACAATGATTTATGCTCGTTTGAGTACCTTGCTATTCTCACAAATGCTTCTGGATAAAAAAAAAAAAAAGATGAACGATCGTGATCATAATGCATGGAGCATTGAATTGCATTTCAGGATAAATCGATTCTTTTTGGGATGCATCCTCAGTGCGTTATGGTAGCCTACATAATCTTATGCTAGAGCCTGTTTGCTTGCACTGGCAGTTTTTTTAGACCCCCCTCGTGTATCAATGCACTGCATCAATATGCAGTGTGCTCTCCAGCCAGGTCGGTCGTTTCTCTCTTGGTAACGGTTAAGAAAGCCGTGCCTGATTAAGATGGGGGACGAGACTCTGGTAATAAAAGCCTCTCCGGCTCTATTTTGGAGAGGAAGAAAGCGGCGGCCGCAGTGAGAACCCAGTGTCCCCCAGCCATGCTGTTGTCATGGTTACTGCGCCGGGAGGCTGGGAGAACATGGCTGCGTCTCAGGCGCGGACAACCTGCGCGCTCTGAGCGCATTTTACTCCACTGATGCTGGACACTAGAGTTCAGTGTGTGCTCAGACCGACAGTCTGTCTCTCTCTCTCTCTCTCTGTCACTCACACTCACACACTCACACACACACACTCACACACACACACCATGCCAGGGTGCTTGCATTGTTTTCGGCACAGCCCTGAGGTGAGCTGAGCTGAGCTGGTCTGAACAGGTGCGCAGCAGACACCATTTCACACTAATTGTAAGGTAGACTTGCGCTATAGTCACAACGCCGGCTTCCAGCATGTTCCAAATGATCATCCACCATCCTTCTGTAAACAGTCTTTAGCCTAATATCAGGGTCTGTGCTGTTACAGGCATGAAAAACCCAACGCGGGTCCTAAAAGTGGCCATTGTTCAGTGTTTATTTAGCACTCCATTGTTAGACTAACTGCGTCCCTGTCGGTTAATTCAGCCAGATGAAGGCGTGAGACAGACAGCGCAGCGCCAGACGAGACACGAGACACGAGACACCGGCCCACCAAAAAGCCACTTTCTCTTTTTTCCCCCTCCTCACGTGGTTTGACTAAGGGAAAGCCTTAACAATAAGATTTATCCCCTGCAAGATTTAGGGGAAGACGCTGAATGTGAGATGACGCCGATACAACACGATGTTTGACCTTGAAATCGGCGGAAGTGACAGAAGCAGGTGATTTAAGGCCAGTTTACACAGCACTGTGCTTCCCACTCGCTCGTTAGTCTCCAGACATGTCAGAACTGAATGAAAATACTGCCTCCACCAACAATGAATTCCTAATTTCTGTCCTTGCGTCCTAAAACTATATTCCACATTCACACATACAGTATAGGGGCAAAAATCTACTGTAACTGATATAATGCATGCTGGAAGTGATCTAATGCACTACAGCCAGTGTATGTGGGAAATGCCAAGACCTGGCCTTGCATATGTGTGTGTGTGTATGTGTCTGACTGCTGGCGTCGTCTTCAGACTGAAAGGGGTTAGTGGGTCATGACAGACTATGAGACTCCAGATTACATGCACTACATACTGAGAGACAGAGAGGGAGGGTGAGGTGTGCACCCTGACATGTGAGCATCCTGAGCATCCCCTATATCAGCCCACTTGAGCTGTCTGACTGTCTGATGCTTCTTTGGGTATAACCGTATCTGACCGCCAGTGAGACAAAACTCCACATTGTCTTTAGAGAATCACAATTCTTGAGTTATAGATACTCCTATCAATATGTGCTTTATGGCAGAGTGGCGAGACAGAAGCCTCTCCTCAGTGCAAAACACATGAAAGCCCACTTAGAATTTGCAAAAAAAAAAATTTTTAAATTTCATGTTTTCATGTTTTCATATGTCTTCCACTCTGCCATAAAGCCCAGATCGGTGGAGTGTTGCAGTGATGTTTGACCTTCTGTAAGTTTCTCCCATCTCTACAAATGATCTCTGGAGCTCAATCAGAGTGACCATCGGGTCCTTGGTCACCTCTCTGACCAAGGCCCTTCTCCCCCAGTTGCTCAATTTGGCCAGGCGGCCAGCTCTAGGAAGAGACCTGGCTGTTCCAAACTTCTTCTATTTAAGAATTATGGAGGCCACTGTGCTCTTGGGAACCTTTAATGCAGCGGAAATTTTTTGTAGCCTTCCCCAGATCTGTGCCTCGACACAATCCTGTCTCTGAGCTCTGTAGGCAGCTCCTTTGACCTCATGGCTTGGTTTTTGCTCTGATATACATTTTCAACGGTTAGACCTTATATAGACAGGTGTGCGCCTTTTCAAATCAATTGAATTTGCCACAGGTTGACTCCAATCAAAGTGTAGAAACATCTCAAAGATGATCCAGAGAAATATGATGCGCCTGAGCTAAATTTCAAGTGTCATAGCAAGGGGTCTGAATACTTATGTCAGTGTGATATTTCAGTTTTTCCTTTTTAATAAATTTGCAAAGTTATCACAAATCTGATTTTTGCATTGTCATTATGGGGTATGGAGTGTAGATTGAGGTGGGAAAAAATAAGTTAAAGCATTTTAGCATAAGGCTGCAACATAACAAAGTGTGAAAAAAATAAAGAAGTCTGAATACTTTCTGAATACACTGCATTGAGCTAATTAGAAAGCCCTCGTTTGCCAACTTGGGTCTTTTCCTTACGTCATCAAACTACCACGTAGCCTAAATTTGTTGGAAGAATGGATAGTTTGTCCTGCTCACTGTTGCATTGATTATTGTTTTGTATATACTGTAGATTATCCTTTGTCCTTGTTGGTGGTATCTAGAATGATGACCGAGTGTTTGGGCTCTGCTAAGTCACACCACAGCCAATCACAGTCTTGAAATCAAGTTTATCAGTTTATCAGAGTCTCTTCTACTATTGGTACTTGTGGTACTTCTGGTACGTGTTGGTCTGAAAGGGTTAAGACTCATTAGACACTCTTCTGGATTCTGTATGCTTGCTAGAATTTACCTTCTTAACCCTGAATCTGCAGTCAACACATACTGCAGAACATTTTTCAATGACTCTCAATAAGTCATTTTAGTAAGTGTGATGAAGTCTTGCTTTGCTATTGGTGACACCTTTTTATTCCAGAGAAGTCCATTTGGTCCAGAGTGCTTTATCAGTTCCTGCTCTGGGACTCTTTTGTTGCACTTTGTCTATGTCGTTATCCGTCATTGTACAGCATGATTCTGCATACTGAGCTCCATCCCTAAGGAAAAGGCACCTTGCTTTAATACAATCAATAAGGAGCCTAAAGAAAACATTAGTGGGCAAAATTAAGACAGAGGAAGTCAGGGAGCCTGGAGAGAACACAAAACATGCAATACATGGCATTTTTCAAGCCCATCATTGCACTTTTCCAAATGTACTGGCCATGTAGGACTTCTAAGCACCTCAAATGCTCAGAGGAGCCATGCCACTGTGAGACATTTATTGTTTCATGATCCTGTCATCCTTCCTACCTCTTCAGGGACCCCTGGCCAGAGATAGCACATAGCACAACTGATTATACCCCACATCTAGTCTACTTATAAATATATACACTCACCAGCTACTTTATTAGGAATAGCTGCTCATTCATGCATGTGGCAGTAGCACAGTACATATAATCATGCACATACAAATCAAGAGCTTCAGGTAATATTCACATCAAACATCAGAATGGGGAAAAATGTGATCTCAGTGACTCTGACCATGGCAAGGTTGTTTGTGCCAGATGGGCTGGTTTGAGTATTTCAGAAACTGTTGATCTTCTGGGATTTTCATGCTCAACATTCTCTAGAGTTTAAACAGAATGGTGGCAAAAACAAAAACAGAGAGGTCAGAGGAGAATGGCCAGAATGGTTCGAGCTGACAGGAAGTTACGCTACTACTCTACTCAAATAACCACTCTTAACAACCGTAGAAAGCAGAAAAGCATCTCGAAACACACAGTATGTGGAACCTTGAGACAGATGGCCTACAACAGCAGAAGACCACATCTGGTTCCAATGGGAAAAAACATTGCCTGGTTGTTTTTTCTAATCTTCAGCTGTCCACTTCGATATCAATTTATTGTGTATCTTCTTCTCAGTATAAGGTGCTCATAATGAAGTAATAAAAGGGGATTAACAGTCTTATTAAACTTTATTAGATATTTATTAATATTCTGGCAACGATTACAGTGCTTTGACAAAGCTGTTGAAGCACAGTCAATCAGTAGGAGTGTTTGAGTTTGTGTACAAAACCCTGGGTTTGTATGTTAGCGGGCAGTGTGTGTGTCATTGCTGGTATTTCGACAGTACAGACTGTGCAAGTGTGGTGGGTGGTAGGTTGTCTGAAAGTAATTAAGGGTAATTGATCGTTCTTAAGAACCTGCTGTTCTGCTGACAGCACAGGAACTCAGTCTCACACCTGTACATATCCATGGCAGCAAGTCCATCATGCATAATGCCCACATTAGAGAGGAAACTAATTTTAATCAAATAGGTCATCATGGGCCTTGACACAGCCTACAGGACAGTTTCCTTGGTTTACTTTAGTTTTCTCTTTTTGAACATAAAATAAATTATTCACTCATTTATCCTTTTCCCTTGTCATTTTATCTTTTAATCTTCATCTCTCACTTAAATATTGTGCCTGAATAGTCATCCAGTCTCTCTTTTCGTCTCTCAGCGTAATGGTTAGTTTGTACCATTGATCTGAGGGCTGCTTTGTGGTTGTGTAGAAGCGGATGCTTGATTCTGACTCCATGAACATCTGCCAGTGGCTCAGCACTGGGACTTTTAGTAATGCTCTAAATAACAGCCCGCCATGCTGCGGAAAATTAGCCTGCGTGTGTCTTTGGCGTGTGTGTGTGTGCATGCATTTGTGCTTTCCATGCCAAAAGCGCATTTGCTATTATAGTGAAGTTTGCTGATGAAATAAGTTTGTGTATGTAAGTGTGTGTGTGTGTGTGTGTAAGAGAGAGGATGAAAGTAAACCTTCAGAGTAAACCTTAAATGTCATATGAAATAATTTTGTCCGGCGAGACTATGCTGATCCTGTAATCTTTACTATAAAAACCAAAAGGGAAGGAGTTACAATACCGCAGAGACAACCTTCCGGCTCAGACAAACGCGCCACTTGGACACGCAGCACAAGCGTTGTGTGCTTGATTTAATCTACTTGTCATAAAACTTCAATCATGCCACGTATGTGCCAACAGAAAGGTATCGCTAAATTTAAAATTAGATTTTATTTCTTGGTTAATGCAATGGAAGTTTCCACAAAGGGCCTGGTTTGAACTGGAGCTGCAGTTTTATGACTGTTTGATTGAATTAGGTCTTAGGCTTTAGATATTCTTAAACTGCAGCATGTGCGTCAGAGCTGCAGCTTCCTTCTCACCGAAACTGCAAGAAAGGAAAGGAGGGAAAATGTCCTCTCCTTCTTTCAACTAATAAGATAGAATACAGTGGGCCATTTATATATCTGACTATCTGTTTTAACCTATTTCCCTCTCTCTCATAACAGATGCCTACTTCATCTATTCTGTCAACTGAGTCCACCAGACAAGCATAGTGTTGTTCACACAGTCAAATTTAGTCCCTGATTCGGCTGCCACAGTGGCTGTAATTGCCAGACTGAGTGCTGAATGCTGTCATCTGATGAACTGTATTAGACAGAATGTGTCAGTTACGTTGGAAGTTTGCAAACTCAAGGTCATACTTAAGCTTTTTTTTAATATATGCTGTATGTGGAGATGAACTGAACTGAAGTGCTTGTATGTTAATTCAGCTAGTGTGTGTTTGAATGTATCACATTATACCCACTCCTGTGCGTGATTTGATTATCAGACTTTTCAGATATGGTGGAGTTTCACAATAATTCCTTAAAAGACCCAGATCACTTCACATTATCACTTTTGTCGCGTACCCCAATCTCTGAATAGGCGAGATGCATCTATTTTTAATTTGATGTGGGGAGAATAAGTGCGTACTTCATCTTTAAATATTCTGTTTTTGTTGTCTACTTTTTTTTTAAGAAAGCCATGTTTTCATTTGTCCCTAATCTGTATTCCTCATCAATTATCTTATATTCAAATAATATTTCTCTTCTTACAGCTGTAACGTTTGACTCCTACCTGGATTGCCTACTAACTGTGACTAAAGAGGCCACCATGAGCCAGGAGGGGCAGGATGACCCCCTCCACATAGACACCCCACCTCCAAACACACCGCCAGAGCCACAGCAGGATACAGACAGCCCTGAGACTGTAAGTGTGGAAAAAGAGAACGAGGAGACTGGAATTCAGGAGGATGCTGCAGAGAACAGGGATGCAGGAGAGACAGAAACATTGTCAGAGGGAACAAGGCCAGATGAGAGAAATGAGGATACACTGACTAATGGAGCTGAGGAAGAGGAGAGGAGAAAAGAGGAAGAGCAGGTCAAAGATGATGCTGGGAAGAATGGGGACACGGAACACAGCAATGGAGATATCGTTGAGTGTGAGGGCTGTGATGACCCCCTGCCTCAGTTAGAGGATTCAGCAGAACCACAGCACACAGTAAGGTTAGTAATCTAACTGTCTATAGATTTATAGCAGCCTGCCAGTTAGATTATCCCATAAAATACATTTAATTTGTACAAATTGTTCACACTCTCAGGAAAAATATGTCTGACTAAACTGGAGTCATTGCCACACATATATTATTGTAACTGGTAGAGCGTGCATCACAATGAACACTCTCTCTACCAGTTAAGATGATCATAACAGCACGATGGTTTTAAGAATCTGTGCCTTGTACCTTTCAACTCACTTTTCACTCAGGTGTGTTCTTCCTTTAGTTAGAGGATCTAGGGGAAGTAGTTAAGCATATAAGTTACATAATTGGCCGTTATAGGTGCAATGAGTGATTTTTAATCGGAACATTTTAGGGATTTTTGGTGAGGTTCTCCTCACATTCTGGTCTCTGTGATGCCCAAGGCTCTGTAAAAGGGAGCAAACCAAATAATGTGAACCACCAACATCTAACTAATTAGGACAAGAAGTTGTCTTTATTTGCAGGTCAATTCAGAAAGCCGTTCCAGCCTAGGAGCCTATGTTTAGTCTAGCCTGTGTTTTGGGGTGTGGCTTTGGATGTTGGGTTTCAAAGCAGCTATTTTTAGTTACTGATTATAAAATCACTGAATATAACTTTCAGAACCACTGTTGTACCTTTGGATAGTGAAATATGCCTGTACTGTATCTTTTCTGAGAGGGCAGAAAAATAGGGACATAAAGAGATAGAGGTCCTTTGAAGGTCATCACTGTCAAAAGTACAAAGCTTCCTTCACAAACCATATGATCAAGAAACCATAGACGTCAGTGGAGATATTTTGGGGCTGAACAGAAGGCAGGGAGCTATTACGTGTGTTTTAGTTAGAGCAGTGCGGTATTGTCAGAGGTGGGCTGTAACACGTGTGTGAGAGGAAGGCGGAAGAAGATATTTTAGGGCTGAGTGGCAGGGGAACTGTCCTGAATGAGGCTCAGCTCTGCTGGGATTCTGCTGCTCTTGATGCATGAGTATGACAGCAGCACAGCTAAAGATAGGAGACACGCACACACACCATCCTGCTTTGCCATTGCTGCCGTGTGACAGCCAGACGTTGCATCGTTTGCATAAGATGCTATGTAGTTCGAATTTCATGTAGCGTAGTGGATTTTCAGAAGTAATTTCAGGAGGCATAGTAGATTATGATATGCTGATGTACATGCTGACTGTGTGTGTCAATGCAGTTTGGAGAACGGTACCGGAGAGGACAGCGAAGGACAGGAGGAAGGGCAAGATTGTGATAAAGAGCCAGGGCAGGGGAACCTGGACACATTCAGTTCCACCTTCGAGCTTTCAGTCGAAGAGGCAGACGGGGAGGTAGAGGGAGAAAATGAGCCACTGAACCAGGACAGCTTCAGCTCAGCATTTGAGCGCATTGTTGAGCAGGTTGGCGAGTCCATAACAGTCGAGGAAGAGGAGGAGGAGGAGGACGGTGAGGACGAGCGCGACAGGACTAAGGAGAGCCAGGACGGCTTCAGCTCTACGTTCGAGCGCATCGTGGAGTCGGAGCTGCTGAGGGGCGGGACCTGCTACAGCAGCCTGGACTCGCTGGACGTGCTGTCTCTTACGGACGAGACGGACAGCTGCGTGAGCTTCGAGGCGCCGCTCACGCCACTCATCCAGCAGAGGGCGCTGGCGGGGCCTGAGCCCCCGGAGCTGGAGCTGGAGACTGTGCAGGAGAGCGCTGAGACGCAGGAGGGGGAGGGAGATGGGGACGAAGCCGGATCAGACAGTCCCCTCCACACCTCCATCCCAGGCAGCAGGTCTGAAAATGTGCTGAGCCAGCCAGCGCAGTGGAGCATTCCCAATGGATTCCACAATGATCTGGCAGGCAACATACAAAAGACAGCAATCCTCCCCAGCTCTGTCAGGTATGTGTGTGTGTGTGTGTGTGTGTGTGCTTGTGTGTGTGTGTGTACGCCAGGTGTCCCTGCTGTCTTTAAAACAACAAGCTAATTTAATGGTGACTAGCCACCTGTGACAGTAAATAGGAACTGGGACTAGTGATGGGAGGTAAGGGCTAGTCGTATCACTTCCTGTTGGCCCTCTTGTTCAGTGGATACTAGGAACACACAATTGCACCGGTGCAATGAGCAAGGCTCTGGTTTTCTGGGAAAAAAAAGTCTCAAAAACATGAAAAAAATCACAAGTCGTTCTAGACTTCTTCCTCATATTCTTAAAATAAATTGTTGTAATGAGTAATGTAATAGTTACTTACTGCCATGGCCTATGTTATTTAAAGTATTATACAAAAGCATTCTTATTATTAAATAGAGTGTGATTAGAATGGATTTATTCAGTATTCCCATTAAGACAACAAGAAAATCAACTAGGTCACTTCATTTCAATAAATGATCATGCACATTTTACCTGGTCAGCTTGTTAATGGAACTGTATAAACACCACAGAAAGCTTTTCTTACTATTCTGGTAAATATGATGGAGCTTGTTCTCTAAACATCACATCACAGTATTTTAACTCCTTTTCAACGCAAAAGCGTAAAATATCATTAAATCATTAAAGAGCTAGTCGTGCTTGTGGATGAATTCATAGAATATCCAGTTTCTCTAGAAGCTGACGTGGATGAAATGATTCTGAATTATTTAAGGCTAAAAATCATGCGTTAAACGTTGCCAATGTGTTCTGGGTTGGATTTTTCCCCATTTTTAAATTCCTCATTCACAATTCCATACATTTTAAATTACACTGAAATAAAATTACCTCTTTTGAGTGAACAATGATTAAAAATATCCTTTTGCTATTTGACAGATATAAGCCAATATTCCATTGATTTGCTCACCTTTCTAGATGTTGCACAAAACTGGGGCTAGCAAGCGCACTGCCCCATTTAGCTCCCCAGAGGTAAAACTGCACCTAGTGGTCAAACATGGCACCTACAACAAGTGCAAACAGAAGCCCATAGCCCACAGGGGCAGGAATCACATGAACATTTTTTCAGTGGAGGATGAACAGAAGACAGCACAGTTAATATGGATATGTTTGGAGGAGAGCACTAGCTGGCCTGCTTCCCATACATGAGCTCACAGATGCTTGTAATTGGTTACTGTCGTTCTGATAGACAGGAGAGAGAGATATGCAATCCTTCCACCCGGAGAGAAGGGCCAGTTATGCCGTCTTGGACAGCTGGCAACAGATGGCTATAGCATTTCACTATTGTGCCATTCAGGAACTACAATGCATTTTTTAAATCATTATGGATCACTGCACTTTTATAACTCCATTGTTATTCACTGAAACAATTAACTGGATGTTAAATTTTTTGTTACATTGGTGAAACAAAATGAAAACATATGAAACATGTGGTTTTGTTTCTCTGAACCCAGTTTCCCATAACATGCCTGCATGTTTCATCGAAGCTTTATTAGCTTCATGAAAACGTCATCAAGTATCACAATGTGATATTTTTTTTGCCTTGTCACCTACACCTAGAAATACCTTGAATTTTACTAGAAGAAAATCAGAATATAATAAATAATAGAATAGACGTTTTCCCAGCTAGTCCTCTTGTGCTGAGACAGATCATTTCTTCATTTGAAGCATCCAGGTTCCATGGTGCCACCAAAGCTGTTAGTGGACTGCTGAAATTTGTCCAATTCTGACCAGTAGATGGCATGCAGAGTCCAGTTACAGACAAGGGCTCTTTCATTTGCTGACCAAAGTGGTGAATTAACTGGCTTTGATTAAGCTATTTATATAGATGATGTGTAGATGTAACATTCCCGAGACACACAGAGCTTTGTACAACAATTGCTCTCACAAAATGGATAGAACATATGGTAGATATTTCCACTTCAGGAAATTCAACAGCACTAGAATATATATTGCAGTCCAACATTAGTGGACTTAATGTTCTCTCCTGCTGTTCTGGATCCACTGAGTTTGGGATGGAGGCTTCGGCTGGCTTTACTCTGCCTGAATTTGACTGGGAGCCAGAAAGAAGGAGTGGAAAGAATTTCGACTGCTAAGAGAGAGCTACTAAAACCAGGGCCCTGTGCTGCAGTAGATATGTTTCTCAAAAAGATTTTCTTGTCAAGCATCTGTCTTGGTTTCTCAAGGGGACTCCCTTCTTTCTCACTCTCTCAGTCTTTCTTTCTCTTTCTCTCCCATCGTCCGTCTGGAATGCTAAGCAGCAGATGTTGCTGTTTATTCTTTCCCCCTCTTTTTAAACGACTAGCAGCTTCCTGTCCCCTAAGTGCGGGCTGAATGAGGCATTGTTTTTGAAAGAGTGACATCATCGCCTTTGGCTTTCCTCTTGCATGGCGGGAGTCCTGCTCTAAATTTCACTCACATTGTTTGGCCCAAACTGCTGCAAGCCTCATCAGCGCATTAACCTTCATTGCTCCATTACTCTACTAGAGATCATCTAGATCACTTTTCACAAACCGTGGGGGGTTAACGCTTTCTTAATGTGGTATCTGTTAACGTGCGAGCTGGACATATGGAAAAGACTATACTTTAGAATGCTTTTTTGGTAGCTATCATCATTATCCTGAGATTCTACGCTGGTTACATGTGCTGATAATCAGCAGCTCTTTTGTGCATTAGTGTAAGTTGCAGAGTGACTACAAGCTTGATGGGGGAATAGTCCTTGTCTGCTTGTCTCTAACACATGATTCCATTGAAATGAAAATAATTCTACCCTAAACACTGTTGGGCAATGCTCCAATGCTGCTGGGCATCTTTGGTCTATAGCTTCTTTCATTTCTTCATCATAAGTATGTGATTTTTTTTATATACTTGAAAACCAAGCCCTAATATGACTTCATTTAGGTCATGTACTAGGTCATCTGCAGCCAGATACGCCTTTCAGTGTATAAAAAAATCAATGCTTTAAGATCAGACCAGATTTTTTAAAAATAAAATTAACTGAGCTATTCAAATATTAATCTACATTAATCCGCATTAGGCAAAATAGGTACCATCATAGTTATTTTTTGGATAAGGAGAATTCCATTTTTATAGTTTTTTATCTGTGATCTATCCTGCTACAGTTACATCCTGTTAAAGTGTATATTTAAAGCATTTTGAATCATATTAACAAAATTCTTCCAAGTTTTATAACCTATTATTATAGATTTAAGTTAAAAATGTATATGCTTCTTAAGTTATTGTGCTTTTAATCATATAATTTACATTGCTAGTCAATTAAAATGATAACTAAATAATGACTATAACCACCATAAGTAAGTAATAAGTGCTGTACGTTAGCAGCTAATAAATAAAATGCATACATCACATATCCCTTTGTGAGGAGAATTATGATACTGAAGATCTTTATAGAAATCTATAATTAATTTAAGTATTTTCTGCATTGGACTCACACTGGAGCCTTACTGATCTGTTTAACATGTTTCTTGTGAGTTTATAATGTGATGTGAGCTTCTGTATCTCCTCTGCATATTGTAGATTGATGTATATTTCAGAAATCTGAGACTTACTTCAGAGAGTATTTGAGCAGGAATCATATGAGAGCTATTAATTTGGTAGTCTCTCAGTTCTTCAAGTCTTGGAAAAATAACAGACTGTGTATCTACCAATCCTTTACTTGTTCAGTTTTTACAGTGTCTGGGTTTGTGTGTGTGAGCAAGTTTTCACATCTCGGTGGGGACTAAATGTCCTCACAGGGATAGGAATAACGGCCAGTTTTGACCTTGACCTAGCTGGTCCCCATGAGGAAAAGTGATTTTCTTTTTTCTTTTCTTTAATTGCAGATTTTATTAAAAAACAAACGAACAAACAAACAACAAAAAAAATACCCTAAAAGAGCCAAAAGGTTTCCATTTAGTTATTCAGGTTAAGGTCAGCATTAGATCTAGGTGTAGGCATAGCATTAATTAGTTGCATAAATAATTCCGTTAGTAAAATATTCTTGTGATATTAATAAGACAAATGTGTGTGTGCGTGTGTGTTGATAGCAGTGATTTCTGTTTAGGGATTTCTGCCACAGAAACCACCATAGCGCACCCCCTCCGGTCATCTCGGGATCAATCAGTTCATTTTGAAAGGCTTGAAAAGCTCTCAGTACACTTCATTACCCTTGAATTGTAATTGACCTCTGAGTTTATATTCGATTACAGTGTACAACTTACAGTGGCTCAAACACATTGGACAGCATTCAGAGCAGGCCCTCAGCCAGGTTTCTGTGGCTTTTCCTGTTTTATGTGAGAGCTTTCCAAGCACCCGTCTCTTTCCTTTATTCGCTTCTCTTTTTTTTCTTTTCCTCCCCCTCCCTCTTTTCTATATATTTTCCTTTCCTTTCTATATCTTTTCCCCTTGTCTTCTTGCATATCCTTCCCTGTCTTCTCTTCTGTGCTTTTGACAGCCACTGTCTGTCTATAATTCTTATTCTCTCAGGGTGTTCTTTTGTGCCATGCTACACAATAATTCACACTCACACACACACACACACACACACACACACACTTTCCTTATTTTAAACACACAGATAGACATGCATACACACAGACAGACACATCCAGCATTCACAATCTACAGGATTCACAATCAACTCCGAAGCCTTACACACACACACACACACGAGCACTTGCACATACAACATTACTTCATTGTGAAGAATTGTGAAGTTAGCATTTGTTTCTTTGTCATTATAAAGTAGTATCACTCTTTAGTTCCTTCACTTTGTTAAATCATTGGTGTGGTAAAGGTTTAAAAATACTAGTTTCAGGTAAAGCAATGCTGCAGGTAAACTATTTGAAGATGTATTATTTGAAGCACATACAGCGGATATAAAATAGACAAAAAACAAATAGAAACATTTAAGAGGGAAAAAAACACACAAAAAACATACAAAACCCTGCTTACATACATGTGTACACTTCTTAACTAATACTTTGTTAATGCACCTTTTGCTTGTAATACAGCACACAGTCTTTTTAGGTAAGAATCCACCAATTTAGCGCATCTTGATTTGGCAATTTATTTCCAGTCTTCCTTGCAAAAATGCTCCAGATCCATCAAATTGTGAGGGGGTCTCCTGTGCACAGCCCTCTTCAAGTCAGTACACAGGTTTTTGATATGATATCGATCTGGGCTCTGACTGGGCCATTCCAAAATGCTGATCTTCTTCTGAAGCCATGCCTTTGGTGACTTGGATTTTTTTGTTGTGGGTTGTTATTGTGCTGGAAGGTGAAATATTTCATGTTCAGCTGTCTAACAGAGGCCTGCAAGTTTTGTGCCAAAATAGATTAGTATTTGGAGCTGTCCATGATTCCCTCCATCTTGACTGGTGCCCCAGTTCCAGCTGAAGAGAAGCAGCCCCATAGTATGATACTACCATCACCATGCTTCACCATGGGTATGGTGTTCTTTGGGTGATAGGCTGTCTTGTTTTTGTGCCAAACATATCTTTTAGAATTATGCCCAAAAATTTATACTTTGGTCTCACACACATTTTGCCACATGGTTTGGCAAAATGTAGACGGGCTTGGATGGGTTTTTTTTGTTTGTTTGTTTGTTTTCATGAGAAAGGTCTAGCCACCCTACCCCACAGAATAGACCTGTGAAGAATATGAGAGATTGTTGTCACATGCAGGGAGTCACCAATACTTGCCAGATATTCCTACAGCTCCTTTTATGTTGTCTTTGGTCTCTTGGCAGACTCTCTGATAGGTTTTCGTCTTGTCTTTTGTCTGTTCTTGGTAATGTCACTGTGGTGGCCCATTTT
Source organism: Pangasianodon hypophthalmus (assembly GCF_027358585.1). Lineage (NCBI taxonomy): Eukaryota > Metazoa > Chordata > Actinopteri > Siluriformes > Pangasiidae > Pangasianodon > Pangasianodon hypophthalmus. Next base: position 21,999,389 of record NC_069716.1, read on the forward strand.
TGATGATAGCCTTCATAGTGTTCCATGGTACATCTAATTTTTGGAATTTCTTTGGTACCCTTCTCTTAATTGATACCTTTTCGCAGTGAGATCATGTGTTTGAATGTGATTGGTTATTATACCCCATTATAAAAGGGTGCACACACTTAGGCAAACAGTTTATTGTATTTTTTTTTTTCTTTTTGATTTTTCACTAAAACATTTTTATTGTTTTCCACTAAATTCCATTGCTTGCTATATCACATTAAAGGTGGAAAAATATCTGAAATGATTTATCTTGGTTTCATTTTTTACATCACAAAAACCCTGCAATTTGAACAGGGATGCGTAGAATTTTTATATTCGATGTACTTATAACCAGTGGCTGAAATGTCCCTTTTCACTAAATAATTGTCTGGCGCATTTTCACAATTAAATATACAAGACTGTTTGTCTTTTAGAAGCTTGACAGAGCACTACATAAGGGATCTCTGAACTTGTTTAAATTGAGAGCTACTTATAGAAATTGTACCCAGCTACTCAATTTCACTCCCTGATTTTATGATTTAATAAAGACACATTTGAGGGTTTTTCATATTCAGCTTCCAAAAATACATAGTTATTAGTAGCCAAAGGAGATAAAGAGTTAAAAACAAAACAAAACTTATTTAATAAATTATTCATCTATATAAAATAATCTGGAATTAAAATAAAATAAATGTGTAGTTTTCTTTTAAATGAGACATGCTCAATTCCAGTACTGATCCATCGTTTCAGTGCAGTATTATCCACGGAATTTATATTCAGTATCAGATCTGATTCCTAGTCTAGACCAATTAAAAGGTGACATGGCAAGGACAGACACATAAGGAACCAGACACAAGGGGGGAACAGATCCTCAAGCAGAGGATTGTAGAATTTTGATGTTAATTCTTGATTCATTACAGTAGGACAGTACTCTGGTCATTCAAAAAGTGCATAAAGTGGTGACTGCATTTAAAATATACAGGATGTATATTCTGAACAGAATTACATATGTGTGTATATGTATGTGTGAAGATGGATTGCTGTCATTGCCTTTGTTCCCTGCTGTTAAATCCCATCGGTTTTCCAGTACTTTGCAGTCTGTGCTGAGTTTTGGCTCAGTCTAATAATAGCTTCAGTCCGTCTGTGTCAGGCGCATCATTACAGCACTGCAGAGTGAAATAGCACTCGAGACCCAGGCATCTCACACTGCATGTTTTATGTTGGAGGGTGATGAAAGCCACTGAAAACATTGGAACCGTTACAGTTTAACAGGACAGCTTTGCTTTTTTTTTTAAATAAAGGCTGTGAGTTTGATAATTAAGAGGATGATGTGTATGATGCTGATGAAGAAAAAGATATGTAGTAACTGCTGACAATGACGATGATGATTATGATGATTATTATAATGATGATGATGATGAGCATAGCTAAGGAAGATTGGAATATTGAAAGTTTGATTTGTGTCTCTGTCATTTGAAAGCAGGAGTGTGACTGGAAGAGAAATTAGAAATAGAAATTTGTTTTCGTAGCTCTTTTCGCATTACAGATTTTCCCAGAGCAGCTTAACAGTGGGAGAGAAAAGCTGCCAAAGATGGAGATCAGGAGAAAGAGGACTCAGCAGGGGGAGCTCATCATATTCTCTCTGGCTCTGTGAATCATGAGTCGTTTTTTTCATACCAGAATCTAGAAATTCTAGTTCATAAAGAATATAAATTAATAGTTACTGGTAAGGATATTGGAATATTAGTTATGACTGGAGTTATATACCTTTAAAGTGTGTACGGTTAATGTACTGGCATAATCGCCACATAGTTACAGTACTTTTTGTTAGCCTGATGAGGAATTGTTGCTATAACGCAATTGATGTCCGTTTCACGAACATTCCATAACAGTGGAATTAAATGTAACTATAAACAGTTAAAAGCGTGACGTGTTGTTCGTTAATAATTTAATGAACAGGTTGTATCACACAACCTGACTTGCTATTTGTGCTGTTCCATACTTAATATAAGTCTAATATAATAATACATAATGAAATGTAAACTGAATCATCTTAGATCAAAAGAATAGAGGTATAAGACAGTAAATTATCAAATTTTGCAGGAACAGGCTATAATATACTGTATATACTGTAGCTAGGTGTTGGACAACACTGTGGTTTTTGTGCGTAACTAGCAAGGTAGCTTTGTTAGCAAAATAACATTATGTGTTGTGTTTGTAGGCCCTAGCTAGTAAGCATGCTAGCTACATGCTAGCTAAGCATGTTAACGTTTGCTGTCTGTGACTATAGTCTAGGAGCAGGATTGGATATCACAGAAAGAACGAACTTACAGAAAGAATTTACAGTTTTTATAGAAATTTGCCTATTTTAAAGAAAGAATTTGTTTAAAGAAATGTAAAGAGCAACAGGTGGCTCTGTTATGCTCGAGGCACATTTATTTATTTTGCAGGAATCCCCTTGCAGTAAATCACCTATGGGTGATTTTTTGAGCGATGTGTTAGACAGCGGTTAAACCACTATCACCATCATCATCATCATCATCATCATCAAAAACACTGACAGAATATCTTTTGGAAGAGCAGTTTTCATCTCTCAAGTACAGTTTCTGAGACTTGTAGAAGGTCCAGTGAAACTTGTCTGTTGGTTTGTGGTGGCCCAACAGCTTATTAAGACATTTTATGTTGTTTTTCCTTTAATTTGTCACCCGTTTGTCATAGCTAGATAATGAAAGTTAACGAGTTATGCTCAAATGACCTAACATTACCTAGGTTTGCAGGTATTATTCCTGAAATTATTTCTTTGCTGATGGTGTAGAAGCTATGCTGTTTATCACAATTAGGATGGGAGATCTTGATTGCTTTAGGTAGTTGCATTTGGAGCCTAGGTTTACAGTAAAGTTAATGATTATCTTTTATTGTATTATTACACCTTATACCACAGTGCCATGGGAAATTCTTAAGGATAGGGAAATTTGTGCTTTCTGGTTTCTTGGTAAGAAGACAAGCTGCATTTTTTTTCCTAATTAACTTTAAGAAAGAGAAAAAGAGGCTGTGAGGGAACGACTGTTTATAACTGCTATAACATAAGTGATAGCAACTAACTCATTTTTGCTGATGCTGCATAACAATAAATATAACTATAAATGTGTCATTTATTAATGAATAACACATTATACTTTTTGTATACTTTTTTTATAGGTGTTGGCAAATTGCTGTGCTAGAAGAGGAATAAAAGCCTTCAGGACATGCTGGTATAGCACGGATCATGCCATACTGCCAGTGATTTATTTCTTATAAGAGCAAGCCCTGTGGTGTTTTATTCCTTACTTAGCTAGAGGAAAGTAAAATCTGCCAGTGCTGTAAATGTTTTTTTTTATTGAACTGTAAGACACGTTGCTTTCTATCTCTCTTTGCTGCTGCATATCTCTCCTACCACACCCTCTCAGTGTGTCTCTGTGATGATGCACACACCCAGGCAGTAAAAAAAGAATATCAACAGAAGAGAACATGCTGTGATGTGCCACATTTTGATAGACATCAGATATCAGTCACATCAGTATGTGTCATACTTGTGTCTATGTAAGCCCATGCCTTAGAGGTTACTTAAAGTGTCTCCTCTTGTTGCATGAATCACTGCTAGATGTATTTTTTTTTATAAGAAACACAGCTGAAAGGAAACTCAGACTCAGAGCAGCAGTGGGCAGAGCCTGCAGCTTGGGCTTTGAGCAGTAGTAGGCAGAGCTTGCACCTTGGGCTGGGCATGTTGCAGCGTCTCTGGGGGATTTCATCTCAAAATACTGCTCCTGTCATGGTTTTCTTATCACTGCTCTCTTCATGCTGCTCCAGAAAAGAAGACTGAGAGTCATTTTCAGTGCAGTGTGCATACAGTAAAGTCCCTTTGTCCCAATTAGAAAAGACATTGCTAAAGTGACCTTGGTGCTCCCGGGCTTGTAGCCAGTTCTGCACTCAAACAGCGGAAGTAAGACAGCGTGTTAAACCCTCCAGGTCATTCACTAAAAGCCTGCAAGCCATCCGAGTCCACACTCCACCCCCTTCCTCTCTTCAGTGTTGCCAGATTGGGTACATTTCACCTGGCCAGCTTAGTTTTGAGTGAAGTGGGTGGGAATTTTATTTGAACTGACAATATATTATATATTTCCAATATATTTCCTTCGTTTTTGTGTACCTGACTTATATGACATCTTATCAAACTTGCATGAGTGAAAGTAACTAATAACCAGAGCCAGCAGACCAAACCATTTTACAAAATAGAGGAACTACTAACTTGTATGATGAGTTGCAAAGGATATATAGGCCTACGTTTTTGACCAGCATAGTTTGATCAAATAGACATATTTCAGATGGTTTTATTCTGAATGTCAGTAGACTACTAAACCCTCCTGTGCCCCCTATCTGGCCTGGGCCCAGGACAGCATTCCTGGGTGTCAGCCTGCATTGGTATAGGTAGGAATTAATTTCAGGCATGGGGTATACCACCCTTAGGGTGTAAGGAATTATACTACATAAAATCACTGTGTGAATTGTACAATAAAATTGAGAAATGTGATGTGCTCATGCATTTTGGGTGGATGCCAGACAGTAGTAGGTGCAGTGCTGGCATGCATTGTGATGAATTTCATCATTTTAAGGCACAATCTATTGTCAGCCAATTGTGCCATATTAATAATGATGCCATACTACGCCTTTAAGGCAGTTCCACTGGAAATGATTAAAATAACATGTTAATGATAAGGGGGAAAGGATGTTTAATCTTAAAACCAGAAAAAAAAACTTTCTTTTTTATCCCCTGCAGCAATACTCAGTATTCCTGTGCTCAGAGTGTAGCTAGCTGGCTAGTGGCTTTTAAACAGAAGGCAAAAAAATTTATGATTTCTATTGGTTAATCCTGTTTCTCCCCGTAGCAGCTAGTAGCCAATAAAATGTGACTAAACAAACTAATGGATGCGTTCATGCCTCTGTCTACCCGTGATCAAGGGAGAAGGGTCTGAGTCCTGCAAGACTACAAACCACACCTATTACAAGGAACGCCCATTACAAGGAACGCCTACTAGCAAATCACACTACACAACATTGCCACGCTCACTTGAAGATCGCCGTCCGAATTTCGTCAATTTCCCTAACTCTAACCCAAACCCTAACTCTAACTGTATTTGTTGTGGGCGTAACTTGTAATAGTGGGCGTGCTTTGTAAGGGGTGTGGTCTGTAATCCTGACAGATGTTTAATATATTTGTTGTGGGAGTAACTTGTAATAGTTTGTGTGCTCTGTAAGGGGTGTGGTTTGTAATCCTGACAGAAATTTATCGTATTTGTTGTGGGCGTAACTTTAGTAGGGGGCGTGCTTTGTAAGGGGTGTGGTTTGTAATCCTGACAGAAATTTATCGTATTTGTTGGGGGCGTAACTTTAGTAGGGGGCGTGCTTTGTAAGGGGTGTGGTTTGTAATCCTGACGGAAGTTAAATGTATTTGTTGTGGATATAACTTGTAATTGTGGGCGTGCTTTGTAAGGGGCGTGGTTCGTAATCCTGGCGCATGTTTACGTTATTTGTTGTGGGCGTAGCTTGTAAAAGTGGGCGTGCTTTGCAAGGGGCGTGGTTTGTAAGCCTGACGCATGTTCAAGGTATTTGTTGTGGGCGTAGCTTGTAAAAATGGGCGTGGTTTGTAAGGGGCGTGGTTTGTAATCCTACAGGACGCATCCGGATACACTTAGATGAAGGAGCTGTTTGTGACTTGCAACATGCTGGAAAGTTTCTAACCAATCTGGCAACACAGTGGACTTTAGGTGACTGTAGGGAGAATCGGTTTATCTAGCTAGGCAGAGGCGGATGTAAGCACATCAATTCTGCGCTACATGTCGCGCTTAAAACTTGCTGTATCGCGAATTAGTTCATATAAAAGCCTCTGTGTGTGTGTGTGTGTGTGTGTGTGTGTGTCTCTGACTGACACAGACTGTGGAAACTATTTGAGCTCCGGAGTGTTTGTTGCTTTGGTTTGTGGAAAGACAGTGATTGGTTGCCGGAGATCCCGCATTTTCACGCAGCTGGAACACGCGTACCATGGCTCTGTCAGTGTGTGAGCTGCGCTGAAACGCGATGTGGAAAGAGGAGTACGATGTTCATTTCCACTTTCTGCTCGAGCTCCTGTAAGTACATCCTGTAAAACCTGCACTGTGTAGTTAGCCATGTAGGAGCCTCCACATATCTAAAAAACAAGTGGCCTCAAGTCTTACTTACATGTTTTCACTAACATTTTATCTCTTTCTTGAAACCACAGAGGGTTTTTTTTTTTTTGAGTTTTATTCCTGAGCACTGTGTATTGGGTTCTTTAGTAGGATTCAGTTCAGTATAATAGATTTGATCATGCTGTCAGAATGTCTGTCTTTACCTATTATTCAGTTTATGGCTCCATGGCAACAACTAGACATTAACAACAGAGATGGTGACATTTATCACTGCTGGAAATAAAAAAAAATATGTGTAGATCATGAAATGGTTTCACCTCCTACAGTTTCAGAGATTCTCTGCTTTATACAGATGATGAAACTTTCTATTTATGTATAGTATAGTCTATAGAATACCTTTATCTAATCTACAAAAAAAAAAAAAAAAGGCCAAGCCCAAAATGGCAAGATATTAAGCTTTTAATGGTCTTAAACAATAAATGATTGGTCAGGAAATTAGCAAGAATTACACAAATATATAAAGGAAGTTATTATGGGAGAGCTTTTCCATTTGATTTCTTTAAATGTTTAAGCCTTATGGCCCTTGAGAGACTGCATCAGGTGTGGCAGATAACCAAATATTGACTAATCTTTAAAAAAAAAAAAAAAAAAAAAAAAACATCCCAGAAGATATTTTGGGAACATTTTGTACACCCAGACATGTTAGTTTAAACTGTACATCAAACATTTTAATCATTATCCTGATTTTATCTTTGCGTACAAGACTATATAAGTGAATCTCCCTGTTTCGAGCTTTTTCACAAACAGTTCACTGAAGCAAAAGTAAACGAGCAAATGGTGACCCAGGGGGTCTCATGAGTGCATTTCTTTAATTCTTGCTCATTTTCTGATCAGTGGTTTGTTGTTAAGACCATTAAAAGCTTCATATTTGCCATTTTGGGCTTGGTCCATTTTTTTTTTTTTGCCCAGGAGTGTACATACCTTGTATCTACATTCATCAGACATTTTAATAAGTAAATCTAGCATTAATATGTGTACAGTTCCTGACTGTTGCCATGCACAGTTTGTGAGCCACCATGTACAATATTATTTTTTACACAGTTCCCTGCTCATCACTGATGCTGAACTGGTAGTGTGTATGGCACTGGGATAAGTCTATCAGGTAGAGCAGTGATGCTGGCATTTTTAAAACACCACGGCATCACTGCTGGGTTTAAGAAAAACAGACTCCCAACCACAATATCCAGCTATAGACCAGCAGTCATGTGGTCAGAAACTGACAAAACGAAAACGCAGAGCATGATTAACACACGCTGTGCATGGAAATAAATATCTATTTATAGTATACACCAACAATTTGGACCAACAAGGTAGGTGAGTCTAATAAAGTGGTCAGTAAGAATATCTATACCATAGCTGTTGAATTCTCGAGTCTGATTGGTCGACAGGTGTTGATTAGTTTCCCTCAGCAGCTCTGACAGTAGTGCCGACTGTAATTCAAATCACAGGTTTATGTTAATGCACTCATTCTAATATATTATAGTTTCTATAGTAATAATTCACAGGGATTTGTATGTTGGACGTTCCTATTAATCCTAGTCTAATAATAAATGGAATAAAGAAAAACCTCTAATTGTTGTTATGGTGAAGCTTTCTGTAAGAGATGTTTATTTAATATTTATGGGAGGAGTCTCGGGTGTCAGCTTTGTCTTCAGTTTGTCAGCTTTGTCTTTTGGTCAGTATGTTTTCCACCACAGGAAAGTCTTCAAGACGGAGGTTTTTTTTTTAATATATAGCAGCTATAACATAAGTGATAACAGGACATTTCTTGGGCATTCTGAAACATTAAATGTAACTATAAATAGTTAAAAATACAACATATTCATTAATAAATTATAATCGCTGGCAAATTGCTGCGGTACAAGAGGAATTAAACACTTCAGGATGTGTTATTATTGGAAAATAACCAACTTCGAGGCGGTAACAGTAACATCGCTTCACGCCAGGCCGCGTCACACCACCAAATTTTTGATTATTTTCATATAACAGCACTCACCATTGTGTTTCATTCCTTTTACAGTACATGCAAACATGAAGAATTCAGAGAGGAACTGCAGCGTATTCAGTAATAATAGAATCAGAATTACAGAACAGTACCAGTGAAGTGGATCATGTTTTAGTGAACTGACTTGTTGAAATGTTCTTTTTCTCTCTGCAGCTCCTTGCAGAACACTTTCCTGACTGTTTTGAGAGCTTGACTGTTACTTCTAGTCTAACTGTGACAAATTCAATATTTTTGCCTTTTTTCGGTCCCTAAAGTGGTTACAGATGCAAGTATTTCTGTGTGAGTTTATTAAAAAAGGGTGGGAGAGAAATTTTTTGAAACACAAGTCTGTGTTTTTAAGCTATGCTGCTTTCCCCTTTGCCAAACTCCACACACCCAAACAGTGATTTTTTTTATACCAGAGGACATGCCAAGCTCCACACCTTTAACCTGACTCAGCCCTTGGAGAGGGGGTTGCACGCAGCGTGCAAGCCAGGAGGGCAGTGCTGCTTTCTGAGTCATGAACAAGCAGACTCATGTTTTAATGTGTAACTCCAGGCACATTTAGACATAAGGGAGTCTACTTTTCTTAGGAAGTGTGATATTTGAAAAATTTAAATCCTGTAATAACCCGTGGCCTAGAAAACTATTTTCTTCAGACACACTTACCTTTCTGTGGAATTGCTTCTCAGATTCTTAATTTATAGTAAATGTTTGTTGTGCACATTTTCTAGGTTGTGGTTAGTGTAGAATGTAGTCTACTCCCTTAACTTTAAACAATACACAAATATGAATAATATTTATGGTATTGTTTAAAGAACGTAACTGTACATAGTTATAGTTATGTAATATATAGTATAATGGGTGAGGCCCTCTGATTATAAGATACTATAAACCTGGCCCATATAAGCTAATGACCTTGACCAGATAATAACTTTTGGACAGTTGACCTTGACATACTGAAATAACTGAAAAAGCAAACATTTCATATCAACAACACCTAACTGTCTAACCTAGCCACATACAATCATACACAAGCTAATAGACATGAGAAGTAGTAGGAGAAAACTCAAAGCTACTTTAAAGTTTATGGTAGAGTAATGTAATTTGGTGGTCATTTATATTTTTATTTAACCTATAATCAAAGGTTAAGTAATTCATATTCAGTAATTTATTTTAGGAGGTATGAAGTTAAAGTTGGACTTGCTGTTACCTATGCTGTTAGTTTTACTGTTTCCCTTCACCTTCTGTTAGTTAAAACCAAGTTTATACTTTTCATTCATTCATTCATTCATCTTCAGTAAGCGCTTTATCCTGGTCAGCGCCATGGTGGAAAGTTTACACTTTTTATTTGTCAGAATTACAACACATGAATCATCAGTCAACTACATCCTTTGCCTCTTGGATTGCATTTGTATTTATTATATTAACCTTTGCTTGTTAGCATTAATTCAAGCATTATTGTGAACTCAGAATCAACAGCTGAAAAAGTACTTGAGTCCTACTCCATGAAGCTTCACTAAACCTCTATGGCTTGTGTTGATTCAGCTGAAACGAATAATATTTCAAATTTTTTTTCAGAAATGTATTACCTTTTTTAATGCTGTACCTGTCATGTTGCGGCATTATAATAACAAATAAATCAGCTGTTATGTTGTCTATTTAGGATCTACAAATTATAATCGTGTATTACATGTTTGTATGTTTCACAACACACCTGCCCCTGAGCTGAGTTTTTCCTGAATTACGTTTGGAGTGATTCAGTTTGCAGGCGGTTTAACTCACAGGAAGAGGATATGATCAGCCAAATATGAATTCCATTGCACTTTTTTCAGAAAGGCTGGAACAAAAGATGTAATCTCTCTCTGATATCTGAGTTATATCACATTACATTGTGCACTACTCACTTATCTGTTTGGGTTCAACTGAAATATATCATGCATTGCGTAGAGAATAGGGCACCTAGGCCCTGTACATTACAGGAATAGTCTAGTGTTTTTGAGCTTAATCTGAATCTGCCATATCACTAGCATATACAAAAACAAACCACTGACAAGAATTGACTGAAGAGAATGGGAACCTGTTCCTCCTACAATGGGGGTCTATGGGCAGTTTAAAAATATGCAAATATGTAATGAGATTAGATTATTGACACACGATCTTATAATCTAATATTTGAATTTAAAAGTTGTATTTGTGAGACATTTTAAAGAAAAATATTTATTAAATCAACAGCAATTACAATGTTTTATTTCTCACAAATTTCTCACTTTTTAATCCTAAAACTACACTGCCATTATATATAGAATAAAAAGTTCTTTCAGACGTTGTATGTAATTTAATGTTTTATGGTATGACTTCCTGATCTCTCAGGTATAATTTATTATCTTAAAGAAAAAAAAATTGGTCTCATAATGCATTATGCAAAGTGTATCTGAGTTTCTTTGGTTTTCTAAACAATTCATAATGCATAATAAAGATATCTTTAATTAATTATAAAAATGTCCATGATGCCTTATGAATACATTATAGTATGAGTACATAATTAATAAATATGACCTTCGTAGAAAGTGTTATCTAGAAGTATTTTTCAATAAATGCCCCAGCAACTGCCCCGAGACTTCTATTACAGAGTTTTTAGTAAACAGGTCTTCCAGTCTTTTTCCAGTCTTCCAGTGCAAGAAACTGTCAAAATTCTTGTCCTTGGTAATTGCACATATGTTGCAGATGTCAGAGATAAAGGTTGAAAAAGGAAAACTTGCAGTGTTTGATATATTCCTCTTAGGTACTGTGAGACTTTTGTCTTACTCAGAGGACTGCCATCTTCTTCTTGTGTGTGTCGAGTGCTGAACCCAGCGTTCTCAGCTAACACGGAACTTTATCAGATGTTCAGTAATGTGTTTAACAGTTCCTATGCTGTAATGTTAGAAAGATAAAGTTATGGAAATGTTTAACATGTTGACAACTAAATTGGTGAATCAGTGTTGTAAGAACATTTGCAAATGTTAAAATATTATCAGAACACAACAACATCTTAACAGATTAAATGTTCAGGGAACGTGAAGCTCCAAGAACAGTAACATTCTGAAAACACGTTAAATTGTTGGTTGGGAAGTGCCCTATAACCGGTGTCTGTCAAATCTTTGTCTTATCTCTGATGCCTAGCACAATGCAAGTTTGTGTTTTAACATTGGAATCAGCTCAGTTAAGCTGAACTAAGTTACTTTCCTCAGAGCTAAACCAAATTAAGTCAGTCTCATACACTCTGGCTTCACCCCAGTGGAGCGTTTTACATTTCATTGGAATTTTGCTAGAGGATTGTTGGTAATTTTGCTGAAGAGGCTGCCTGCTTAAGAGGAACACAAATTACGCTTCTCTCTCTCAGAATACCGGTATCCGCTGGCACCATGGCCACCAGCAGATTACACTGACGTCTTATTAGGTTTGGGTCTAATGTGATTGTGGCAATTGGATTATGCAAAAAAAAATTGCCTCAGCATCAGATAATACTGGCCATAATTTATGCAGGAAAGCAGAAACACATATAAAGGTGACAACGCTGACCAGCAAGCATTTGGTGTATGAGTGTGCACTTGGTTCCTCTGCATAGAGATGTGACACATTCGTAGTGTAGAATTCTTTCATATTGGCTTGATAAAAATGCACCATTAACTAGTTTATGTCATCAATTGTTCAATCTCTAAATCAGGGCACACACAGCTGAATTATTTTCTCAATGTATATTGTATAAACCTAATAAGGAAATGTATGAATTATTAAAGGCTGTCTCTCACCCCAGTGAAAGAGTCATGGTGGCTTCACATATCAGTTGGGAGAGTGAACTCTGAACACTCCACTGGCCTGAAACTCATCATTTTAAAAGAACAGACCATTGCACATGTAATTGCAGTCATCCAGGGCTTAATTATTTCAGTTAGATGTTCCATCTCCTTAATGGGAGAGAAAAATTGGATTCTGAATATAAGATCCCTGCACAGAGTCTATAGACTCTGTAGATTTCAGTGGCTCTGTATCACTTCTAAATGATGCACATGGCCTAAAATGGCTATTAACCTTCTCTTTCTGTGGTAATTCTATTGAACCGGCTGTGACGCTTGTTTGGAGGCCAGTCTAATGTGGTCATTTTTTGTTGCTGTAGTGATGCCAATCTCACAGATGGCCTGTGCGACTCTGACTCTGAACTGGGCAGCCTGGAGACCTTGGAGAGGGGCAGCACGGATACCCTCGCCAATGGTTGCCGTGCCGACGCAGAGGCTGCCAAGCGACTGGCTAAGCGGCTGTTCTACCTGGAGGGCTTCAAACGGTGTGACGTGGCACGACACCTGGGAAAGAAGTGAGTGTGTGTGACTGTGTGTGGGTGGGCGACTGCCTGCTTGACGTAAGAGAATACAAGAAGAAAATGATCTCTCTCTTTTGCAGTAATGAATTCAGCCAGATGGTGGCATCGGAGTATCTGAGCTTCTTCGACTTCACAGGGTTGTCCTTAGACAGAGCGCTAAGGTAAGGTCTGGTTTCTTATTTCATGCAGGCTGTTTGAGATCTTGTGCTATAGCAGTGGCGGCTCGTCTGTGGGGCATGAGCTCCACCCATTTTAAATCACGTTGAAATACTAATCACTTATTTTGAATGACCAACAATTTATAAAATTCTTGTTATTTGACAGATATAAGCTAGCGTTCGGTTGATTTGCTCTGCTTCCAAGATGTTGCGCAATCATGGGGCAGTGTGCTCACTTCCCTGTTTATTGCACCTATTGGTTATAATGAGAACTACAGCAAGTGCTAATAGAGGTTCATTTGGGAAGGATTCATGCTACCCTATCCTCAGGGGAGGAACAGTGGACAGACAGTTAATGACAGAGTTGCAAGATTGGGCTAGTTTAAAATGACCCCAAGGCCACCAAGATCTTGTTTTATATCAGATAATCTGAATAAAATCTAATACATTTCTGCACAAGGCAAAGTCTAAGTGCAGACTGTGTGTCTACAGAACCATTTCTGTTGTAATATAGATTGCAGAGACTGGAAGGAAAGGGGCTAATGGAGTGGATAATGTCCGTACATCAGAAATATGTGTGAAATACTTGCTTCCCTAGCAAAGGCTGAGAAAAAGAAGAAAAATGTGTCTCTCTTTTCTGATGCTCAAATTATTTGGGCTAGTTTCAGGTCTTTTGTGCTGTTTTTGAGATGTAATTGTGCTAGAAATTTTGATGAAACCTGTCAGTCCTGGATAATCATATTACTTCGAACAAAGTTGAACAAAGGTACATCTGTAAACCCGCTCAAAAGAGCTGTGTTGCATACTTTCTGACTGTATGTTGTTGATGCTAAACTGCCTTTTACAGGGTTACTCTAAAATATCACTAAATAGTAGACTATAGCGTGCATCAAGTGTGCCAACCTCTCAACTTAATTTTGTTGGAGGCTGTATCACTGTTAATGTCATTTTGCCCCATGAAAATCTATGGTCACGAGCTACGGCTGTGCTTTAGAAAGAATCTTCGTGATCTTGGACGTGGTTGCTTTTTCCATTTCATTTTACAAATGATACAAAACATCTAGACATCTGACTGTAAAAGTGCCAGAGCTGCTGGCACACAGTGAGCTCAGGTTAGATATTAAGCCTCACTACTTCCTCTTTTTTATTTAAGGCATAGTTGTGGGAGAACTTGGCCCTGCTGTCACATGTCTGTCAGACACTGGTGTCTTAGTCATGGTACAAATAGACTTCCCAAATGGAATATTTGCGCTCAGCATTCTGTTAAGCCCACAGCTACCCTGGCTCTCCTACTGCAAAAATGATTGCATTTCAGCTACTAGCTCTTATTACAAATAACTGCTTCTTGCATGGACACGTTCCAAAATATCTTCACTATATATTCCTCTCTCAGAGTCTGTGATATCTGTGATCAAGGTAATCTGGACCACCTTTCTTTTCTGAAATGAAAAAGTGAAAACAGCTGGCGGCAATCCCTTTTTGTGGAGCACTAATGGTATTAAATAACCTACCTGTCCATGTGAGGGATAGTCTTCATTTTTTAAATCCAATTATAAAACTCATTTGGTTTAGCTGACCACACCTCACACTGCTGTAGTGCTTAGTCCAATCCATATTTTTCACCCTTTCTATTTTTAGTCTCTTTTTCTATTTTGCTCTCTTTGTATTTAATAGATCCATGTTATATAGTGCTTGTTTTTTAGTACACTGTACAGTATGGGCAGAATGATGAGATGATTCATATTTATTTATATATATATATATATATATATATATATATATATATATATAGACTATCCACTAGGTTTTTCTGACTCTTATGTTAAAAAACTCCCCTTCAATCGCATGTCAGTTCCTCTAACTCTCTCCTGATGTTTCTCCTCATTGTACAGGAACTTCCTGAAGGCATTTCCTCTGATGGGAGAGACGCAGGAGCGAGAGCGAGTCCTGGTGCACTTTTCCAAACGCTTCTGTCACTGTAATCCAGAAGCCCTCACCTCTGAAGGCAAGTATCCCTGCATACATTGATCATGGCTATGGATTAGCGCTTATTGAAAAATCCTTGCCACTCTGTTAAGATGAGTCTACGCTACATCATTGGTCATCAGCTGGTGGAACATGGTTGGGATGCAGACCCAGCAAAGCATTTCATCCTACTGAACCGAATACTTGAATAAAAATACTGCAGAAGTAAAATGTTAGGCACAACCTGGATAGTCTTAGCATGCTAGCTAAGAAATATATAAATGGGGGCAAGAAGATGCACAGAAGTGTCTCAGTCTCACCCGACATAACCACGGTTATACCACACCAAAATCTCCTGTTAGTTTGTTTACTCTCTCATACCCACAGTCTTTCCCTGTCCTTATTGGCTGCAGTTCCTGTCTGCCACTGTGAAGTTGAACTTATGTCATGCCAAGCTGGGGTGTGATGATGTTTGACGTATGTGAGCTGGCATATGCATTCAAATTTCTGGTCAATTCTGACCCAACACTTGACTCACAGCAGCTCATGAACATTTTATTATAGAGTATTTTTGGTCCCCTGACTCAATAATCATGTTTTATTTTTTAACAAAAAAAAAATCCAAAGCACTGTAAACTTAAGAAAACAACCCAGTTATCAAGTTACAGAAAGAATGTTGTAGCTGGACATTCCATCTTGTGCACATTTTCCATCTTAAAAAGCAACTGCATTTGAATATGCACTCACAGAGCACTTTATTAGAAACACTATACTTATACAGGGAGGGGCCTCCCTTTGCTCTCAAAACAGCCTCAACTCTTCATGGCATGGATTCCACAAGATGTTGGAAATATTCCTTGGAGGTTCTGGTCCGTGTTGACATGATTGCTTCATGCAATTCCTGCAGATTTTTCAGGTGCACTTTCATGCTGCGAATCTCCTGTTCTACCACATCCCAAAGGTGTTCTACTGGATTCAGATCCGGTGACTGGGAAGTCCACTGAAGAACACCGAACTCATTGTCATGTTCATGAAACCAGTTTGAGATGACTTTTGCTTTGTGACATGATGCATTATCACACTGGAAGTAGCCATTAAATGATTAAGTAAATTGTGAAGTAAATTGTGGCCATGAAGGGATGCAAATACTTAAATAGGCTGTGGCATTCACGTGATGATTGCTTGGTATTAATGGTCCCAGAGTGTGACAAGAAAACATTCCCCAGACCATTACACCACCTCCACCAGCCTGGACTGTTGACACAAGGCAGGTTGGGTCCATTCATGCTACTGGCACCAAATTCTGACCCTACCATCTGTGTGCCTCAGCAGAAATCAAGATACATCAGAACAGGCTACATTTTTCCAGTCTTCAGCTGTCCAGTGTTGGTGAGCCTGTGCCCACTGCAGCCTCAGCTTTCTGTTCTTGGCTGATAGGAGTGGAACCTGACATGGTCTTCTGCTGTTGTAGCCCATCTGGATCAAGGTTCAACATGTAAATTCATGTGTACACTTGTACAGAGTGGTTATCTGAGTTACCGTAGTCTTTCTGTCAGCTTGAAACAGTTCGGCCATTCTCCGTTGGCCTCCGCTCACTGGATGTTTTTTCGTTATTGCACCATTCTGAGTAAACTCTAGAGACTGTTGTGCATGAAGATCCCAGGATATCAGCTGTTACAGAAATTCTCAAACCAGCCTGTCTGGCGCCAACAAACATGCCACAGTCAAAATCAATGAGATCACATTTTTCCCCCATTGTGATGGTTACGTGAACATTACCTGCAGCTCTTGACCTGTATCTGCATGATTTTATGTACTGCACTGCTGCCACGTGATTCGCTGATTAGATAATTGCATGAATGAGTAGGTGTATACGTGTTCCTAATAAAGTGCTCAGTGAGTGTATTATGAGGCCTCTGATCATTCTGGAGCTTAAGATAAGATAAGATCTTTTTCTTGTTTCTGTGCTGTTTCTGTTCTATTCAGTTCCAGTCGAGCTTCTGCCCTTGAAATTCTGCTTTGTACATACAGTCCCCTCCAGAAGAATGGCAAGGCCAATTCTTTTATTTTTCTATACACTGAAGACATTTGGGTTTGAGATCAAAAGATGAATACAAGACGATAGATCAGAATTTCAGCTTTCATTTCCTGATATGTACAGCCAGATGTGTTAAGCAACTTAGAACGTGACACTTTTTTATTTGAAACCCCTCCCCATTTTTCTATTGATCAAAAATATTGGGACATGTGACGGGTATTTCTTTGACTGTTTGTTTAAACGATTAATATCTCTGAATGTCCGCTCTTTGAATGAGCTCTTTGATTGTCCACTCTGTTTGAGATCTTTTGATCTCAAACCCAAATGTCTTCAGTGTATAGCAAAAACAAAAGAATTGGGGACTGTACATTGTACATATATATTTTCAAATATATTTGTTCTTTTTATTTACAGATGGAGCCCATACACTGACCTGTGCTCTTATGCTTCTGAATACAGACCTGCATGGCCATGTATGTATACACACACACACACACACACACACACTAAACTAGTGGTGTGTGGTGATGTAGCAAAAATATCATATCATGACACCTGAATATATTTCATGATACACAATATGCAGTATGTTTGTCAAACAGTCAGCAACATTTTAGAAAGAGGAAAAGAAGGATAAATGAAATAACTGGCATAAAATACATTTTAAATCAGCTGCAATTAGCAGACATACCACAGACTCAATTTCTGTTCGTGCTAATGAGTTTATTACACACAGCATCTCCTCGTTTAGTCCCTGAGATGCAGCACTTTGTAATAATTGCATATGTAACATATGGAAATGCAGCCAAAACATTTGATTTAGTTCCATGTACTGCATAATTACTGTCTTTGGATGATGGGTAGAAACACACAGCAGTAACAGTGCATGCTAATGATCTTCTCTAATTTAAGACAGTGTATAGTAGTGATGTGAAAAACAGTATGTTTTAAAGCCTCACCCATTATTGCATGTCCTTCAATTTTCTATTAATTTCTATTTATTTTAAGTATTCAAGATAATCATTGTTTATTGGTCGTTCTTTATAATAGACATTTACTGAATTTACTGAATTGGCAGAGACTTATTATTATGAATATTTGTGAATTAATCAGTAACAAATAATGATTGTTGAACATGCTCCTTTGGCCATGTCTTTTAGTTGTCAGCTAGTTAAATATGACTGATGTGGAGAGGAAGATTTATATAGTGTAGAATCAGCTGAATGTCAGAAAACAACTTATGGACAACGATAAATCTTTCCTGCCTTAGTTTGATTCCACAGCAGTTTGAAATGTTACTTCTGACCCTGTGATATTGTCCCCTAAAGACACAGCCACTTTTTAAATCTGCTGTCCGTCTAACACACTCCTGTCTCCCTGTTTCTGACTTATATTCCCTAATACACTTTCATCTCATTCCGTGGCTGCTGTTATGATCAGGTGGTAAGTGCAAATCCTTTCTACACTGTCTCTGTTTCTCTTTCTTCTTTTTTCATCCAATACTCTTTTTCTCCATTTATCATTTGTGTTTAACCACACCGAGTTACATGTGAGGCAAAATCCAATCACTTCCAAGACTGTGTACATGTTACATTTAGCATACACACCACATCTGTTTCTTGTTTTGCTGTGTAAGATGGTTGATATTAGAGCATTTTTGCATGTTGTGGCTAAACAGATCCTGCTCTTGTATGAACAACAGGAACAAAATGGTGCAACTTGAGAAAGCTTGGGTGGTGTGCACAGTGTGTGTGTGTGTGTGTGTGTGTGTGTGTGTGTGTGTATTTGTTTGGCAGTGACACACTACTGCCATCTGGTGGTGCTGGGTGTAAATACTGACCTATCAGTTTCCCTCCATCTTTTACATCTTTATGACTCTCAGTTGCTGTTTCATCAGTTACATTAAGCTATTACAAATGCAACACAATACTAGTTCCACAATAACATTAAAAAAATGTAAGAATGACATTCTGTGTGGTTGTTTTAGAACATCGGGAAGAAGATGTCCTGCCAGCAGTTCATTAGCAATCTGGATGGTCTGAATGATGGAAAAGATTTTCCCAAAGAATTACTCAAGGTATTGAGCACAATACTGAGGTTGTGTTTAAAGATGCAGGTTGGCATCATTGCACACTTAATGAAAAATCCACCCTGAACGACTTGCATATTAATCTTTATAATTACCATGTGATCAATGGCATCCAAGATTAATTTTGCATTAAAATGAGGTGACATCTTTAGTTTAACCTTCTTTTTATATGTTGGCCTAATTTTGCTTTGTTGGTTAATGGTTTCCTACCTTACCCAGAATGCCATGCGACTACCTGCTGATAGTGGCACAATGAGGATTTAGCCCTTGCTTCATCTCTACTTAAAAAGAGAAATGCAGCAGTGCTTTTGTCCTTTAGTCTGTCCAGCTCTTTCACCTCCTCATCTGTATACTCTGCTCAAACAGATCAGGTTCCAAAGCTTCAACTTTCACGTTAATTTCACCATCAACGCTGTCGTGCTCATCATCTTGTAGATTGCTAATTAGCTGAACTGAGCACAACTGTATGATGTAGCAGCATTGCATTTTGGAAATTTGAGTCCAATGTTAGCTGTCTGTCATGCCTCCACTACTGTCTCTGCTACTTCTGCTTGGGATTTCACATTATTATGACATTGAACATCACTGGAGAATGGTGAGTGAAGAAAAAAGCAGCTACTCTTTTGTTTTTAAGAGCTAACAGCAAAATCTTTCCATTACTGTTTATTTTTTTTTTACATTAAACACCATTAAACACCTGCACTAGCAGTGTCACACTGTTACATCAGCACAGCAGACAACCATTATCTGCAAAGAGGAAGAACAAGAATACATCATCATATAAACATATTAATGTGTTTCAGGGTGGACTTTTCCCTTAAAGACAAGCTTTATCTCATAGGTTGTATGCTATATTTTTGTATAGTGTTGTGTTAACTGCAGCATACATCTAACGTCAGGTCTCATCTCTCTTTCTTGCTTAGGTGCTGTATAATTCAATAAAGAATGAAAAGCTAGAATGGGCCATGTGAGTATCTGTGGATTAGGAAATACACTGTATATAGAACTAACATTTACATGCTGCAAAGAAGATAAACTGAGGAAGTCTGTAGCTGTGGATGTGTAACTCTATCTCCATTTGCAGTGAGGAAGAGGAATTGAGGAAGAGTCTGTCCGAGCTGGTTGAGGACCAGTGTGAGGCAGGGAGCAAGCGGGTTGTTAGGGTAACGGATGGTAGTAACCCTTTTATCGCCATCCCGCTCCTGCTCAATGCTGCCACATACAAACATGGAATCCTGACCCGTAAGAGCCATGCAGATATGGACGGCAAACGCAGTGAGTGTTTCGGACAGAAAGAGAGAATATAATATGCACAATATGTGTGTGTACATGTGTGTGTGTGTGTGTGTGTCTGTGTGTCTGTGTGTGCGCTTGCGCATGCAAACGTATAGTGTGTCTGTTTGGTGGCAGAACAACTTCTGTAGATATTTAATGCTTAGTATGAGGGTTTTTGAACACACCAAGTTGACACCAAAGAACTTGCATCTCCTCTGAAAAGTTTCACTCAGGCATAACAAATATACTTTCACTCACGGTAGGAATGTAACCGAATATAAATACATTAATCAGAATGAAGAGATAATGTGTTATAAACAGACGTAAATACACATATGAATGATGATGGCACAGCTGTCTGTGGCCAGGGAGCCAAAGGGGCTAAACTGGCCACGCTCTCTGGGTGAGAGGGATCGCGTACCCTCTCCCCTGTCAGTCACAGCAATACTTGCCAATCGGTGGTGTCTGTGTGTTCAAGTATGTGGAAGAGGGTAGATAGCACTTTCCTCTAAGTGTGTTACATGTGAGTAGCAATTTGAAACGATGCAGCTGTTAGAAGCAAACAAGGAAGTACATGTTAGCTCTCATCCTCACCAGTTGGTAGCTGTTGTATGATAGGTGGGAGCTGGCTGGTGGGTGGGAAATGGCAGGTGACCAAATTGAGGAGAAAATGGAGAGAAGAAAAAAAAAACAGTTATGAATACGAGGTGCAATTTTAGTTTATTTTAAAGAAAGCTTGCCAGAAAGACAGAAAAGTCAGGTGAGTGGGATATTTTTACTTTCATGTGGGCAAGCAGTCAGATATGAGGCTTGTAGGACAAAGAAAGACCTGATGCAGTGATTTACATCGTTCATTCGTTCATCCTCAGTAACTGCCTGATCAAGGTCACGGTGGTTTAAAATAGGCTACCAGTTTGTTAAGGCCTACATTTTGGGAAATGGAACCAGCTAAATTCGTTAGAAAATGTCACAGGCAGGTACAAACAAAAATAGTAATAATAACAAGTGGGATTTAAAAAAAATCCTTCAGGTTTAGGCCATGCCCAATTTAAATGAGGTTTAAATCTGAATATGGATACAGATACAAAGTTTTGAAGCACTAAACAGACTTGCCTTACTCCCCTTTGTGTAATCTGTCTCTGTGAAAAAAAATATACCACTACACCAGAAGATGGCAGTAGCCTCATAATAAACCTGAAATGTCTAGTATTAGGATTGATGATGGTGATTTCCCTGCTTTAATGTACTTCTTAAGTCTGGTAATTACATGCTGTATTGAATAAGGTGTCTTTGAGCTGGGAAGTCATCCATGGAAGTTAGAAATTTCAGAATAATAAGGACATTTTAAGAGCAAAGGTGTTTTACAGACATTTTGTGATACATACATTAAGATCAGTATTGGTACACAGAGAGAAGATGAGCTTTAGTCAAGTAAGTGTTAATGTGCTACACACTGAGAAGATCTCAACACACAGGAGCATGATATATCATCAGTAAGCAACTTGGCCGTTAAGGGCCCTATCTCTTTAAAGTAACTGTGTCAATGTCACTATATGATGTAAGACCCAATTAGACTAATTAGAGAGTGTGTTCAGCTGAGCTGGCAGACTGGTGAGTGAGATCCTGGGTTTCCAGCAGGTGGAGGAGATAGCAGGGATATTCCTCACAGCTGGATACGGCATCTGTGATCAACCACTACCATTAGTAAAATGCATCCTTAACTAAGTAGCTCTTTTTCTCTGTTTCTCTTTTCTCTCTCTCTCTCTCTCTCTCTCTCTCTCTCTCTGTCTCTCTCTCTCGCTCTGCATCTGTCTGTCTCCGCCTCTCTCTTTTTCTCTCTGCAGCCCCGAGAGGACGGCGAGGCTGGAAGAAATTCTATGCTGTGCTGAAGGGCATGATCCTCTACCTGCAGAAAGTATTTCACACACACACAGACACACACACACACACACAAACACTGACTTTGTCTCTTCCTCCACTTTTTTTCGTCATTGCACACAAACACTGCTGCAGTATGACCCAGCTTATAAAACCCACTCAGTTCTCGCTCTCTGTCTCCCTCTTGTGTTGAGGATGAGTATAAACCTGATAAGGACCTGTCTGAAGTGGACCTGAAAAACGCAGTGCGTGTGCACCATGCTTTGGCCACCAGGGCCTGCGACTACAGCAAGAGACCCAACGTTCTCAAGCTCAAAACTTCAGACTGGAGAGTCTTCCTCTTCCAGGCACCGTAAGTTCGAAACTGCTTGTAATTATTTCTGGGGGAGGGGGTTATAAACGTGATGTTATATATCGTCATAATTCACATCACACATTTTTATCCATTTTCCCATTATGCTCAGTCAGCTATTTTATTGATACAAGTACACAAGTATATGTGTCTGTGTAGGAGTGAGGAGGAGATGATGTCATGGATCTTCAGGATCAATTTGGTGGCTGCTCTGTTCTCTGCTCCTGCATTTCCTGCTGCCATAGGTTCCATGAAAAAATTCTGCAGACCTCTGCTACCATCATCTACAACCAGGCTCAATCAGGTACACACACTCATAAGGCAAGACACTACAGGTTCAGATAGAAATGACAGTTTTGGTCACATGAATCATTTTTCAAATTTTAGGATAGCCTGTGTCTATAACTTCAAATCTCAACAGAAACATGCTTATTTAAGTTTTTCTGACACTAGATTATCTGAAACTTTGAAGAGGGCTTAAGCTCCACCTACCCTGAAAGCGTGTATGTCAAATTATGTGTCATTAAATTATACATAATTGGCAAAATTGGCAGTGCTGTCTGGGTGGGAGACTTTTACTCCCCTGTCAATCACAGCGACACTAGCTAATCATGGATGTCTGTTACCTCATGTATGAGGAAGAGGGTGGGTAATGTTCTCCTCCGAGTGTGTTACACTGCCCTGTGATGCAGCATGAGCAGCAGTTTGAAATGGTGTGATTTCATGTGTCTCAGAGGAAGCAATTGTTAGCCTTCACACTCCCCACTGGAAGCTGTCATATAGGGGGAGCTATTGTGTGGGAATTTGCATGTGACCAAATTTTTTAATGAATTTTGAAATGAAAATAAGTGTTCTGTGTGTGTGTGTGTGTGTGTTGTCTCCAAACCCCCTTACACTGTTGTACTGGAACATCTGTGCAGGAGGAGCAATTGAAGTGTCATGAGAGCAAGCTGAAGCAGATCTCCTTAGAGGTGGAGGAGCACAAAAGGAATCCACCAGAGCTCACGCCCAAGAGCAAAGAGTCAGAGGAGTACCGCATCAAAGAACACTACCTTACCTATGAGGTCAGCAGCATGTTGAAGCACCTTTGATACATTACATGAATGTCTTGATGCCATATAATGCACAGAATCCTGTGTTTCTGAATGCATTTCCTGTGTGTCCAGCATACATTCCTAACCGCTTTGTGTGTGTCTGTGCAGAAAAGCCGTTATGAGACGTACGTCAACCTTCTGCAGGCCAAGTTGCGCGTGGGGAGTGATGACCTGGATAAAATCGAGGCCAGTGTCTTCAGTGGAGACAGCAGAGACAGCCACATGCGCAAAACCCAGTCCAGTCCCTCCATCAGCCATGCTCACGGACTCAACGGACGAGCCGCTCACAAACACACCTCAGACAGCTCTATCTGAACGCTCATCGCAGGGTCCCTGAACTTTGACCTCTGTCTGAGACACAGTTGAGATGGCAGTGGACGACTGAGATGGTCTGAGACTTTGAAAAAGGAGAGACACATGAACGTAGCATTAAAATGTCCTTATTATTTCAATGCACAGTAAATTAGGATTATTGTAAGTATTATTAGTATTATTATGACAACAGTTTTAATACCGAAGTGAACGTCGTGCCAAAAAGGAAATACAGAAGTAAAAGGAGACCGAGACTGTATTGGAGGAGCGTGTTTACATCACATGACTGCAGTCGATTTTGACAGCACATGGCAGTTTCTTGTGATGGTTAATGAGATGCACTATGATCACAAGGCTGATTTTACTGTGATGTCTGGAGAACATTTACTGCAGCGTCATGGGGCACCTTTCCTGATGTCAGTATGAAATAACTGTGACATCATTGCTTGTTTCTGGAGTGTATTCTTTACAAGGTGGAGACTTAAAGTGATGGCGTGATGCCACATTTCAGTGATGAAGCCATAACACATTTATGGTGACATCTCAGTGTTTGACTAGTCCATACGTAGAATTGGCTTCCTGACTGATTTTTTTTTGCGTGACATGTAGCATTTGGCTTATTCGCGAGGCCTTTTCGATGTCTCAGCCTCAGTAGCTGTTTTAAGGGCTCTGTTACATGCTGAGGTGTTTGTTCAGATTCATATGAGCTGTCTACAGTATGATGCAAATGTCCCCATTATTTATTATGTCATATTTATTTATTGTAAAGTTTCTTTTCTGAGCCGTCACAATGGACTCAGGCACTTGTAATGTTGAAAGCAATTTATCTCAGTTGATTCTATATATAATCTCAGTTCTTTTCAATGGAGCTACCTGCTTGGGGTGGCAGAGAACCCAGTATGAGGTTCTTTTTCACAGTATCATAAAAGAAGACAGGGTATGTGATGGAAAATAGGAAGAGAAAGAATTGGAATGTGTGTATGTATGTAAGTATGTATGTATGTATGTATGTATGTGCATGTTTGTGCGTAACAGTGAGAGAAAGAGGGGAAAAGAAAACCGACTGAAAGTGAGTTAAAGGAATGCTGCAGTGTTTAACCTAATCTCTGTCTAATGCATCTGTAGCATATATATACTTACCACAGACAAGAGTTTCAACATGTTTTCCTGTATTGCGGCTCAGTGGCTAAGGCTTTGGGCTACTGATCAGAAGATTGTGAATTCAAATCATCACACAGCATCACACCAGCAGCGACGCTATGCAACAAAGTGACTCATTAAGTCATTAATTTCCAATGAGAGCTGGCAAATTACCATTAGTGACACAAAGTGGAGGGGCGAGTGAAGCAACAAAGTTTATGTAAATGAGAAGCAAAGCAATATTGGTGACTACCAATGGGTAGTTTTTGGTTCCAACATATATGTTTTTACTCACGGCTTCTGAGCCAGGTCGTGATGCTTGCTGTGTTGCTACAGGGCTGAAGTGTTTCATTCACCCAATATAGAACAGCGCCAGTGTTTTTGCCATTCTGTTTCAGCACATCGAACCATTAAAGGCTGTCAAATAGTCGGCAGAAACCACGAAAAGCAAAACATTTGAGGCTCCTTCTGACACTAGTAGACAGTGATGCACTGATTGCACTGCACAAATGCATTTTGTGCAGGAGCATTTCTCTCCAGAAGACGTCTGATTTGTCGTCAAATGAGAGGATTTTGTGTACATGCTGTAGCTAGCGTGTACAGATATCAGCCTTTGTGTGCTATACCAGTGAAATCGTGGTATCCCTCAGTAAAACTACTGATCACTAAGTTGATTAAAAATCAGTAAACTAAAGATTAGTAAACTCAGATCACATGTAAGTGACCAGTGTAGAGTAATTTGAGGCAAAAAAAAAATCGCTGACAGCAGATGACACCAGCTTGAGAGAGGTCTTACTAAACTCTTACTAAAGCTGTTCTTATAGACATTACCCAAGTGGAGCGATACAGTAATTCCAGTTACAGATGCTTTCCCTGTCAGGTTTTGTGGCATTCATGTGCTCTGTCAATGCTGGTAACCCCAGATACTTCTTTCTGAATAAAATAGTCTAACAGATGAATTAAACAGCTAAATTTACAAATATCATTGACTACTGATCATAATGAAAAATGTTCTACAAAAATATATGTTTTGCATAAATGACTAATGACATTAATGACTGCCCCAACATCTGCCCTTCAGTCATTTTCGATTAATTTCTTTTGAGTCATTGGGGTTTCTGTTCTTTTCTTGGTAAATTTCTTGACCGTGGTATTTACACATATGCTACAGATACAGTAGATGGAGAGTATAATAAAAAAAAAAAAAAAACACTGGAGTATTCCTTTAAGAGCTATGTCAAAGTACAACAGTGAAGACGATTTCCATATGCTTGAAAGTGACACGGGAGTCGTTGTCTTATCACAGCGGACCAAAAGAAGCCTTCCCAACAAACATGAATAGAGCCTGAAGCAGCAGGACTGCAAATTCAGACAAAGATATCTACTCATATCTACATCACGCACTGTAGCCTAATGGACTAAATGATACACATCTGTTCAAATGCATTATTATGCTGTAAATCAGTACCGTGAACATGGGATCAACGTTATGTTTGCGGAAGAGGACTGCTAATGGCACTATGTCTACGCTTTGCTCTTCAGCAGCAGCACAGTCAACCCCCGGTGTCTCCACCCATGGCCATGGTACGGACTTTGTGTGTTCGAGCAAGTGCAAGTAGATTTTTCTAGTGCAGTTTTGACGCATGATGACAGTGAGAGTGAGAAAATGAGCTTGCGGCTCTTGCACTGCTATATATGAAATAACATAAAGAGCTGCAATTTTATACACTCTTTAGTAACTGCTTTCATAAACTGACTTCCCTATACTTGTCGCTTTGGCTGTTGTGCTAACTATGATTTTCCCCAATGTTTAGGGTAGAACACAAATGCTGTTGTAATAAAAAAAAGATTGTGATGATTATTTTATAATTTCCCTTGCTCCGTTGGGATATTTCCTCATAACCCATGCATTTTTTTCCTGGCAAAAATGAAAAGAACTGCTTGGTTCACTTGATTTGATGCTCTATGCTGCTCTGCAGCTCACAGCACAGTTGAACACAGTGGACAAGAGCAGCAAACAAGCTGAAGTGCATAAGTTAGCTAGCTAAAAAACAGAGCAGTTAGCAAATTTGCAACAAAACCTGCAATCATGTTTCGCCTGAGACATCACCAGCTTGGCCAGACAACAACTAGGCCAGACAACACACACACACACTAAGCAAACAAGTGAGCAAATGATAGTTAGCTAAATGAACCTTAAAACACAGAGACAGTCAAAGAAATTGGGTACTACTATCAACTAGGTTTGAGAGTCTAAAGATGGCTGAGCAAATACACACTGTTAACAAACTAGGCAGCTAACAGTAGCATTGAAGAAATGCCATTGTTAGCTGTAAGCGTTCTACAAAACACGTTTTGTGAGAAGTCCCCCAACAACTGCCTTAGATTTTCAAGTAAACATGAAAGTGTCAAGGAAATTGTTTTTTCGTAATTTTATCAATACAGAGAAATTTTTGTTTGTGGTAAATACACATGTACTACAAATGTGGCAGATAGAGATTAGGTTTATGTTGCTGGATTATTAATTTAATCCTATGTTAAGGTAAAAGAGTGAAGAGGATGATTTGTGTATTCTTGAAAGTGATGTTGGCCCACAAGCTAGAAGCTTTCCCAACAAAAATGAAGCAGCAGAACTGCAAATTCAGACCACGAAAAATTGGAAAACACAAACTGATAGCAAATAGTAGCTTACCAGCTAATTGTAGGTACCCAGCTAAAAACACCTAATAGAGCACAAAACTATGGAAAGTCCAGAAAGGCCATGAGAAGTCCAGAAAGGCCATTTCTGTGAGAAAGCTAAGCTATGATCTCGAGAAAACAACTGTTGTTTTCTTGAGATGACTAGAAAAAAAACTCTTGGCCTTTCTGGACTTCCATATGAAACAGACATCAAAAACACCCAGAGGTACAATCTTCTTCACAAACCTGGGATCACGAGCCTAAGGCCCTGTTCACACCTGCTATTAACATCTGTCTCAAGTGATCTGATCACAAGTGGATAGCCAAAATGCAATTTACACCTGGCATTTTGAGTGCGTCTCCAGTGCCCACTTATGATCAGATTTTATACATCATTTCTAATGAAGGAAGGGTGTTCAGGCGAAAATGTCCTGCAAATCCTATCTCATGTACACTATATGGCCAAAAGTATGTGGACACCTGACCACCACAGCCCTACGTGGACCTTCGCCAAACTGTTGCCACAATTATCTAGAATGTGTTTGTATACTGTAGCATTACATTTCCCTTCACTGGAACTAAGGGGCCCAAACATGTTCCAGCATGACACAAAGCGAGGTCCATGTAGACAGGTTTTGCCAAGGTTTGTGTGGAAGAGCTGCACAGTGCCCTGACCTCAACCCCACTGATCACATTTGCGAGGAATTGAAATGCTGACTGCACCCCAGGCCTCCTCACCTGATGTAAGTGCCTGACCTCACTAATGCTCTTGTGACTGAATGGGCAAATCCCCACAGCAAAACCTTCCCGGAAGACTGGAGGTTATTTTAAGAGTAAAGGGGGACTAAATCTGGAATGAGATGTTCAACAAGCACATATGGGTGTGATGGTTAGGTGTCCATAAACTTTTGTCTATACAGTGTACCTGTACAGGCTGTTTCAAATGTTTGGTCACATGGTCTGCATAGAGGAATTGATCGGGAAGGGGATGAACCGGGATAGATCTCTGATGTGTAATATTTTTCTCATTTCATCATTTTTGCTTGTTTTTGCAGTTTTCTTGTTATTCTTGGCAGGTAATAAATTACGTTTCAGGTAGTTCTATAGTCTCTGTGTGGGTGTGGGTAGGTATGTGCAACTATCCCAAGAATTTGATGAAATTAAATTTTCCAGCTAAGACCAGCTATCTGTCCCAGGCTGGGTTTTTTTTTTATTCAGCAGGGCTTTAATAAGGCAATAATACTGTTAAATGAAAAATGAGGTGCTTTCTGCATGTTGCAATGCCATCCTCTGATGATCAATCAGTTTTATAAAACTAGCTGAAAAGGAAGTGGCACTGTGCTGTTAAAAATATGTACAAAATACAGTACACCATCACACCACGCAGCGTTCATGAACACTAGTGCTGTTCAATCACAGTGTGATCTGACACACCCACACAGTTCTGATCAAAATAAGTCTTCTAAGAAAAATAAGACTTTTATAGCTTTTTGCTATAGTTAGATATACATAGTCTACCACTGGTAAATGTGTGAAACCATGTCGCCAGGGGCTTCAAACCCAACTCCATCCTATTTCCTATTGTTTAGGCTGCATTGTATGGAGTTTATACACTGACAGAAGTATCTGAATATGAATGTTCTATATTTGAATTATATAAAAGTTACATTAAATATTTTTCATTGTTTTGAACTTGCCTTTTAAAACATATAATTCAAACAAAAATTGAGATTTGGACAAATAAAGAGCCCTAAATACAAATTTTTTAAAAATCTCAAAAATACAGGTTTGATGTAAATTAGGTCAAAGTTGAAGCATCCAGGATTCCCAAGGAGAAGTAGACACTTTGAGTAAACTATTCCATATATAAAGGCTATCAAGTTGGACGATTTAAATGTCTGTCGGAAAACATGGTTTTTGCACCTTTAAGTTCACAACAATCAATTGTTTTATATCTTGTAATATGTGTTTCCTTTTAGCCTATTGTGTAGTCCTATATGAACCTTAATAGCCTATGCTGACTGACTTTGGACCAGGGCCACAAAACATCTCTCTGATGCATCTTAGCTTCTCTTGTCCGTGCTTGTCAAACAGATAAATTCGGGCTAGGCTTCCACGCATGGCATGTGTTTGCTCTCAAAAAAAAAAAAATGAACGGGGGGCTTAAATTAAAATGAAACATTGCTCATGTTGTTCATGATGATAAGCACGGATGCTTAATATATGCCCATATGCCCAGTATAACTATTTGGGTAACATTCTAGCTAATTAGGCTAGGCTGACATTAGCTTACTGGTAAAAGTTTGCTCTTGATTGGAATTTAACTATTTCACAGTAGAACATAAAAACTTTAGCTGCACTTAAACCTCATTATAGTTCATAGCTTCCATTCTGAATGCATTTATCTCTATTGTATGTCTATTCTCCTTGCAGTCACGGGTGCGACTATGATTGATTAAATGCTGAGTTGGAATACTCAGATTTGTATTTGGAGTTCTTTTTTTTTTTTTTAACGCTCAAAAGCGAAACCCATAATTTCAAATGATATGTTTTTTGTAAAGGCAAATCATATCCCTAGCAAGTTCAAAACAAAGAAATTATACTGGCAAAAATTAATTTATTAAATACACTACAGAAAAAAAATGTGACATATATATGATTCTAATATGTGAAATTCATATTCAGATACTTTTGTCAGCTTCCAGACTCCAGAGCACTGATGTTTTCATGCTGGCTAATGTTCCAGGCCGTGGGGGTGGGGTGAGGGGTGGGTGTTTTTTCAGCACCGTGGACAGCTCTTTATCCAGCCAATAGAGGGCGTCATGACATCCTTCATAGGTGCATATCTTCATCACTTTATTCCTTCAATATTTAGCATTTGCACATATGGATAATATTCCAATTCATTGATTTAGCAGAATACAACGCATGCACATAGCTGTGCAGCTGAGGGTTAAAGGTCTTTCTCATAGACATGCAGTGGTTTTTTGTTTTTTCGACAGTCCAGGCATTTGGACTCACAACCTACTGGGCCACCACAATGGTTACTGAATAGTTATGTTCCAATTAGTGAACATCCTTTGCCCTTAGAGGGTTAATATACTTCAGTCATTTCAGACAACAACCAGGGGGAATGGAGGTTTTATTGCAATTAGTCATTTTCAGACAAAAAACAGGCTTTCCAACTCAGAAACAAGGTACGTACCTGTACAAAAACACACTGGATACCAATAACAGAAATTCAATAAACTTGTGAGAATACACAAACAGCAAGGGGATGTGTGCGGGATACAGAAGACGGAGGTGGATGATGAAGAGTGGGATGAGAGGTACTTCTTCTAAGCCAATGTAAGCACCATATTTGTGTTAGGAGGAAGGCAGAAAATAAACCGTATCCTAAAATGGTTGGCTGAAGTTTAACATGGATACATACATGAGCGCAATCGTCACAGTTTTTTTTTTCATCAGACATTTTAACCAACTAAATAAAAGAACAGTTGGTGCACTACTACTTCATCATGCAATTGACTTTAGTAAACCTTCTGTAACACAGACAAAATAGACTTCAATAAGTAGAAGAACATACATCTCTGGCCAACAGCAATTGTCACAAAGCCTGGAAAGTAACGTTATACTGTTTTGAATGTGAGATCTCCTATCAAAAATAATATGCAGACTTTTTATTTTTCTTAATATATTTAAAGTGCAAGTATTTATCCATTTGATTCAATGCTTTCTGTAAGTATAAAATACAAAGGAAATAAAACGGCAATATGCTTTTCCTGTATATATATATATATATAGGTTTTATATCTTTTTTCATAAAGAGGAGCATCATATGTAACAAACCATATATACACACACATTACATGTCATATATTTAATCTTTTCAGTACAACACATTTCATAGAGAATAAAACAGGGATGAAACATGGGATATGTGGGGATCCTCCTTTATATTTCCTCTTGATTCCTATCATTCCAAACCCATCCCTATTGTCCAAATAATGTTTTAAACCCATAGCCTATACAATCTCTTTGTATGTAGAAAGACATAAATATGCAAACATGTATATGCTAAGCAGGTCTGGTCAAGGCCTTATGCTTGTGACAGATTAGGACCATAACAGGAGAACTAACAGAGAACTGCATCTGGCTGTGATTTCAGGAAAGCGAACTGAAAACTTGTAGCAATGCGCGCACACACACACACACAAACATACACACACACTCACCAAGGGCTTATTAAAGTTTTGCTGCATCTTACTTGCCCCTTTATTGGTTGTGTTATGGTAAGTCTAGGTTGATTCTGTTTTGTAACTGCAGATACGAGAGCTTTAAGGTAGTCACACAGCTATAGAGCAATAATGTTAAGAAACACACATTCTGACAGTTAAGGACAGACAACAACAGAAGAAGCACCACTAACAGGAGACTATGTTAAACTTAAATCAGGTTCCCCACCTCACAGATGGAGCACCGTTCAGGATTCATTCCTGCATATGAACCAAGAGTACTATGCGTGTGTGTGTGTTTTGCTCTTTATCAATATTTACCACAGTGCTTGTACACCTTTTAGCAAATAGCGCCGTGGATTGGAAGCAAAGCTAGAACTTTGCTGGTGTGGAGTGAGTGATGTCTAACACTCTGGGACAGACACTCTTGGTGGAACACTGCCAATTTTACAGGCAGAAAGTGAAATCACAGAGCCATTTAGTACTTAATAGCACCTTTAGAATGGACTATAGTTCCTTTTTTTTCCGAATATGCCTCTTACACAAGCATGTGTGTTTGATTGAGAGAGGCATCTTTTGAGTGCAAAACAACCTGTACATTTGTGATTTGTTTAGGATTGTAAGGATCTGTTCCAGAAAACACCCTTTCGAGCTCAAAGGGCTTGTTTTTATTTCCAGTTTTGAGTTGTTGTAGTGCCTTATGTACGGACAAGAAGCTTAATCAAACTAGACGAGTCGTAGCATTTGTGGCACCCATTGAAGAGTCTGGTAATCAGATCAGGGCAGTGATAGGAAAAGATTAGCTTGACCACCCAAAGAGAGAGGGGAAGTCTAGAAGATAGAGAAAAGTCTGCAAACAGGAATTTTGATAGCTTCTGCATTAGAAGTGAGTGGTGTAGAAACAAAGCTCCCATCTCGAGGAGAGAATGGGCTACACCAAACATAACCAGACTGAGGGTTATGTTAGAAGGGAGGGCAGAGAGAAAAAGTGCTCCTGTGTACTCACATCCTTAGCAGGTTAAGGATACCACCAAGGCCAGGGGGGTCCAATCTTATCCCCAGACGTCAGGTGTGGGTGCAGGCTTTTGTTCCAACCAATGAGGAGCCACACGGTTTAATCAGTTTATCTTAGCCTTCAGTACGCTGTCAGTTGCTGCTCCTGCTTGGTCGGAAATTTAAATTTGCTGTCTGTTAGATTGTACAGACCTGATAAAGGGGAGTCCTCAGCTGGAAAATCCCACTGAGTCAGTAGGCTGTTGTGGTGTTTATAGACTCACTGAACATAAGACTGTTAGCGAGCCTGACTGCATTTCTTTTTCTCCCAGGTACCGTATAAACACCAGCTGTCAAATCTTAGCATAATTTCTTGCTCTAACAAAAGAACGCTTATCTTGCCATTTCTCCGAGCAGTGGTAATCTGTCTTATTTTAAGAGATTTCATTATTTTTCTGATTATGTTCTACTTTTTTTTTAAATAATAAAATATTCAAATA
The DNA here is from genome assembly GCF_027358585.1 of Pangasianodon hypophthalmus. Lineage (NCBI taxonomy): Eukaryota > Metazoa > Chordata > Actinopteri > Siluriformes > Pangasiidae > Pangasianodon > Pangasianodon hypophthalmus. The sequence goes on from NC_069716.1 coordinate 22,032,707, forward strand.
TGATTTTTCTTCAAATAAATATTTAAGACTCCATACAGGAAGCATTGTGCCATTAAAAGAGAGAAATGGGCAAGCTAACACTTCGCAACTGCTCGAGAAGCTCCACACTGAGCTGTTTAACGTGACATCGACAGCCTTTAACGTCACATGCGACACTGGGGACGTGGCTGCTAAGCAACCAGCGAAAAAGCTCATGTTCTGCATATGGTCATCGGAGATCAACCTTTGACCTACGCAGCACGGAACAGTCAGAACAGTCACAAATTTCGCAATAACATTAAAAAAAAAAAATCATCCTCATGCGTTCACACGTATTTCGGTTAGATACAATGCTGTATCCACACCACACAGAGAGAATGTAGGTCTTGGCACACAACCTACAATATTGCACGAGATGCTTCACCCAGGGGTGCCAGTGCAAGTTCTCGGGCAGGTTAATGCACTAGGCCCCCAGATACAGACAGGTTTTGTTTTCCTGGACCACTTTTGTTTGCTTGAGCCCCTTGTCTACTCATGGCTGTTGGACTCATCAGCCTGTCCCTATTTATGGCGACCCTGGCTGAAATGTTAGCGCTATGATCTTTATTAGCAGAACTTGGAACAGCAAGATGTGGCGTGCGGTTGATGAAAATTGAATTCAATGTCACATTTGCAAGACTGACAAAACAGATGAACCAGCGAGTGGGGTTTATTAGCACCATACAAAAACATACAGGCTACCGCCTCTGCCCTAATTCTACTCACACGGTCCCAAAGAGCAAAACACAGGGCTGGAGCCATAGATGGCAAGTTTCTCCCTAACCACTTCCTTTTTTTTTTTTTTTTTTTTTTTCCACAAATAACATTATTTTTAAATTAGGAGCATGAGAAGCAAACCTGCACAGCCTCTGTGTGACTACATCCATGTTTACATAAACACTGTTTCTTCATCATCATCATCATCATCATCTGTGTTCCCAGGTGAGCATAGAGAGGAGTGAAACCCGTGAGCCTCTTTAGAGTTTGGCTTGTTAAAAAGTTCTTTAGAAGCACCACAAGTGGCACAGCGACAGGGATGTTGTGACGAGCAAGACGAACAGCGATCAGAAGCGCATGACACGTAAAGCATGTAAACGTGTGGCGAGCATTAAGGCACCAGGTTGGTTTTGGACGTTGTAGTGGATGCGCCGTGCAGGGGCACTACACATCTGCGCATGCTCACACTAGTGGAACAGCTCCTTTTTTTTTAGTACCCCCCCTCACCGCCCCCAACAAACAGAAAAAAAGAAAGAAAATCCCACAGAAAACGTGGGTATTTTTTTAATAAGAATCTAAATACATCTGATTCACAAAATCATAAATTTATATTTCTAAGTTAGCACTTTAATGAAACGTGCCCAAACGGCAGTGGGCACACAGCAAAATCCCCAGCGTTGGATTTACACCATGCTCTTTTGTGTCCAGAGGAATTAAACGAGCACTGTGGCTTCAACACTGCGGATTTTGCTGTGCATGGTGCAATAGGGTTGATATATTTAATAGAAATAAACGTTTATCGGTCATAATAGTAGAATAGTCTCTCCGACCTCCGGCTTTACTGCGTTGTTACTCTCCTTACTAAATCTGGAGTAGAAAACAAATGTTGCATGACATTTGCTCTTTGCTCTTTATGCATTTAAAAGGCATGTGAGTACACCTGCACTTTCTGAGGTCCTCAGATGCCTCGGGTCGGTCAGGATCGACATCCGTTCAGCAGATGGACCGTGCGCAGAGCACACAATACAAACAGCACTTCATCCTAAACGTACCTTCAAATGGAGATTTCCTTTTTTTGTCATATTAAAAATTTGGTTCACATATTCCCAAATACAGTAGCTTTGTGCTAGAAAGTCTTAGCATTTGTTTTCCTTTTTTTTTTTTTTTCTTGTCAATTTGCACTTTGGAACAGTATCGTGGAATAGCTTGGACGTGTACAAAAACGCATGGGCACACAGACACACTCCGACCTGGGACACTCTGCGCGTCTCGGACACAGCTCGTGGATCGTGTTATTGATAGCAGCGGCTTACTGTTATATGGTTGAGTAAGTGGATAATAACCGGTCGATGAACGAAGTGATGCAACTGCAAATCTGTGAGTGTTGCGTGGATGACGATCCATTGAAATCTCCCATCGCGCCATTTCTTTTACAGTAACTTCTGTCTACATGGTCATTCATCGTTTCATCAGTGTACTTCAACGAAACGATTCCGTCCTCGCCGTTAAGCGTCACGTCCATTAATCCTCGTCCCCGTCGTCACCGTGCAGGGCCTCCGGTAAGAGCTCGCGCGCCCTCCTCTCCCTGCTCCTCTCCTGGATCTTCTTCATTTCATCCGCGTATTTGCAGAACGTGGCACCGAACTTGGACCACACTTTGCACGGTACCGTGATGGAGTTGCGGTATGTCGGCTTTACTTCGCTGACCCGCATAAACACGCCATACTTGTTGGAGCCCACGTCAAAGAAGAAGCGCTTGTTGTCCACGGTGAGCGACGTGCCCTCGGGCAGCTCCGCCGGATCCTCATCCACGCCGTAGTCATCGATGAGCTTGGCCAAAGCGTCGCGAAACTCGATGAGCCCCTGCGCCGGGAGAGCGATGGTCTGGCCTTGCGCCGTGCCCAAGCCGGGGCCCCGATTCACGGTCTGTCGGATCCTCAGAAACCGCCCCCTCTGGTTCTCCTTCAGATCCATGTAGTACTTTCGATTCTCCCGCACCAGAAACTCGCTCTTGAGCGCGCGCCGCGGCTCGTCCTGCACCGTGTCCGGGTGGCTGGGGCCCAGCTGTGCGTAGTGCTCGATGAAGTCGCCCAGGTAGTCTCGGAACTCCACGGCTACTGACATGGACAGGGTCAGGCGACTCTTGTTTCCCGCAGCCCCGACCTCGGCGATCTTCAGAAAGCGGCCTTTGGCGTTCTGCTTCACGTCCAGATAGAAGCGTTTGTTCTGGATGTCAACGCGCTTGGACGCCAGCTCCTCCGTGTCATGCTGAAGCCGCGATGAGGCGCCCATCGCCCCCTGGTGCATCGGGCCGCCGCCGGGGCCTGTGGCGAATCCTCCGTGCTCGCTACCGCTGTCTCTGTCCGCCATGATGCAGCCTCCTCCGCTTACCTTCTCTCCCGTCTCTCCCTCAGCCTGCTGCTAACCCCAACAGCCGCTCTCGCGATATCTGTAAACGACGCGCAGGAAAACTGAGGTACTGTAAAGGCGAGGCCTACTGTAGTCCGTAAGACTGACGAGTGTGGGTGTGTTGGTTAACGTCAGAACGGCGCATGACATGCGCAGCACGTGTGTGTGTGTGTGTGTGTGTGTGTGTGTGTGTGTGTGTGTGTGTGTGTGTGTGTGTGTGTGTGTGTGTGTGTGTGGAGAGAGAGAGAGAGAGAGAGAGATGCATTATGAAACAATGTAATATACCCACTGTTTACTCCAGTAATAAAAAAAAGTTTTATGTTCTGTTCCGTTAAGTGAACTTCACACAAGTTACACTTTTATACTTTTAGTTAGTTTATACTTTTAGTTAGGGGAACATTTTCTTTACACTATGTAACTCCTAGGCACCCCAGATTTTATATAAAATCTATCTTACAGGCCCATATATCCCTACTGCATTAGTGTGTCAGTAGATAAGGAAAAATGACTTCCAAACAAAATTTTCCTCCAGAAAAAACAACAGCAGCAAAAATGAAAAACAAAAATAAATCTATTTTGTATGCCAAGCTTCTGAGGAAAAACATCATGAGTCTGTCTGAGATTTTAATTTCAGTGACAGAAGAGTAGCAAGTTCTTCAAGAAGCAGGAAACGAAATATCAGCCAGATTCCTTAAAACACTGGCAGTGTATCTAAGAGATTTGTACAGTTTTAAATGGAAAGGCAAATTATGATTAAATCTGTTATGTTGTTGGTTGGTTGGTTGTTTAATATAGCAATTATTTTGAACTTTCCCATTCATCATTTCAAGGCATTTCCACTTTACAGAATTTCTTACAGTATTGTAGTTATACCGCACCATCATTTAATTACATGATTGGACCTCAAAGCACCTATTTTACTATTAAGTTTCATTGTTTGGACCTGTATAGTGCCTTTTATTCTGACTGCTTTTTAAAATTCCCCTTTCGTTGTTTCGTTGATTCGTTGTTTCAAATCTTTGACAAATTATTTCATGGATAAACTGCATCCAGCAAGCAAGCAGCAAAATATAGCTTACATTTCTAATGTAAACCAACGTGTAGAAGTAGTTAAGAAGTAACTGGCTGGCACGAGAGAAGGAGAAGAAGCAAAATTCCTATCGACTGCTTGACGTGAGAGGGGATGAGTGGGGGTTTATGATTTCAGCACCGCGGACAGCACCAGTTCTCGGGCCCCCGTTAGGCAGAGCCAGTGCCATGTTTTATAGATTTTCGAGAGACCAGGACAATGATGAAGAATTATAAATAATAATTTTTTTAAAAAATGGGATAGAAGAAGTCTTACTCAGTGAGAGAGAATAATGATTATAGCCTATATCCCGTGACCAGCATATCTGACTTCCATAAAAAGATCATTCTTGTATGAAGTAGCCTAATTTTAATGGGTTTTTTTTTGTTTGTTTGTTTGTTTTTTTGTGCATTCACAAATGCGGAAACTTCATTCCTCTGTATCTGTGCAAACTTGGGTATTATAGCAGAGATTAGATTGTCTACAAATTCTGCGCGCCATGAGCACGTCCTTTGGCCTGCAGATGTCGCCCTACAGCAGTTAATGAGCGTCGCCCAGCAACAGCCAGTGTCTCACGACGCATTTAGTCTATCGATACGACCAAAATGATGCAACCACGTCTGTCACTTTAAATTCCAGTTTTATTCCTAAATACGCACTTTGTAATCCATTCCTAGCGATCGTGTGTCATTTCTGTGATGCTCATGCGCTCTCTGTTTGTCATAACGCTGCAATGCCCGGTCTCCTCCCTTTATTAATAGACAGTGCCCTCTCGCAGCCAAATGCCCGCAGGACCTGTTGCCGTGCTAAATATGGCTGATAGGATGGTCGGTGGGCTGCTCTTCTGCTGCTCTGACCCCCGCCTGGTCGCTTTTTGGGGCAAAATGGTGAATGTGACCTGAATGCGGCAGCCGATTTCATTAAAGCAGGATAGCAGCGTTAAATTAATTTCTAATCGTCTGGGCATCGATTCGATTAGAGCTCCTTTCGCAGCGCTATTCATCGCCTCCGAGTCTGCGGTCTGCGGCGGCCTGAGCCTCTGTGCGCGCTGCTGTACATGGAAAAGCTCTATGCTCTTCGCGTGCGATGCAGTTGTGTTATAAACCACCGACGCTTTGCTCGAACATTTGATCAGCTGACGGTGGGATTAGGGGAGATTTCTTGCTGACCTCCAGTCGCCGCCGCATGCAGCTTGATGGTCACACTGTTGCCCCTGTCATTTAGTTTTATTTGCACCAAGGAGCACCAGAAGACGCCCGAGTACAGACAGGAGGCAGGCGATTTTTGTTCGCTGTTGTGTGTGTGTGCGCGTGTGTGTGCGCGCGCGTGCGTGTGTGTGTGTGCAGTGAGCAGTAGAGGGGACGCGCTTGTTGCATCGCCCAGCTGCACGTCTTGCGTGTGTCGTCGCCCTTTGGAGAGCAATTCAAGCGTAAAATCTACCAGCGGACCTTAAGATCGGACACCTCGAGAGGCCGCTTTGGATAAATCCGTTTTATTGTATGCATTGAACCCAAATAATTTCTTAAGAATCCACGTTTTTTTTTTTCATCAGTGACAGTATGCCCACCCGGGCGATGACATTTCACTGGACGCAGAAAGACTAGCGGCGTCTTGCGGAATCTGCGCTCTCGCGAGGAGCGTAATTTATGAACGCACACCGGCGTTGGGGGACTGCGCTGAAGGAGAATGCAGCAACGAGCCTTTTTCCGCCCCGCGCCGCTGCCCGGGGCCGTTTCCGGTTCCTGAGCGTCCCGCGGTCCCCCGTCACGAAACCGCGCGGGGAAAGCGGCGCCCACAGATGGCATGGGCACAGCCTGCGCAAGGTCTGCCGCTCTGCCCCGCCACCGGAGCCCGCCCGCCATACCCCTCCGCCGCCGTAACCCTACTCCGTTGTCCTCCTCGTCCTGCGTTCGCCCCGAAACCACTGCACCTGCACCTGCACCACCGCGGCCGGCCGCCCCTGAGCCACAGCCGACGGCATGAGGAGGCTTGATGCGGTGCACTTCTCCATGCTGCTCGTCGGGGTCTCCTTTGCGTGCTACGCCCCGAGCTTGGATTCCCTGCAGGAGCAGGCGTACCGATCGGCCGTGGTGATCGAGGGCGAGGTCCAGGAGCTGCCCGCCAACGCCTCCGCCGAAACGTACAGCGTGAGCGTCCGAGTCCTGGACGTGTGGCCGACCAACAGCGGCGGGCTCGAGCGCCAGCAGCTCGTCACCGTTGGCGACTTTGGCTCTGAGGCTCCGTGCGTCGCAGTGGAGAAGGACCACAGATACATATTTTTCATGGACCCCACAGAGGAGCCTCTGGTGTTCAGGGCGTCGTTTGCTCCTCGTGAAACCGTTGAGAAGAATCTCAAAAAAGATGTGGAGCGCGTTCTGTGTGAGGACTGCGGTAAGTTTATTCTTTATATCGGCCAGCAGTGTGTGCTGGGACGCGCGCTATTGCTGTGCCAATGCATTCCTGTATATAATCATCATAATTAAGATTTAATATCGCATCCTAATCCTACTGCTTTAGATATTTTCTTTCAGTGCTACAAACATATGCAAGTATGTTCAACCGTATGTTCTGGGCGTTTCAGCAGTCTAGAAATACACCAGGACACACACACACACCGACCACATCAGGTTAGCCTGCATTAAATGACCAATTATCGTTATCTCCCAGACCACGAGCTCTGATGTTGTCCAGGCTGCAGCATGCACAGATCTTTTCCATCCGTAGATGAGCCTACTTCATTTACTACATAATTTCAAATGATGCAGTGTGGAAAGATGATGTAGCATTAGACCCAGCTGTCCTTTTTTAATCCTCTACCAGGCAACACAAGCCAGTGTGTGGAGTCAAACGCTTGACATGCATCCTCAGTTTAGTTTAATGCCTCTGCTTAAGGTGCTGTGCTTATGTGTAGCCAATATGTAACGTTGCAGATGTCAACGTGTCACTTGGCTTTTATTGGGCACGGAGCACAAGACCACGTGATCGGAAATGAGAAAAGAGCTGTGTGAGAGCAAGTACTGCAAAGAGATTTCCACTGAAAATGCAGATAAAGGGTATATAATTGTAATAGCATATACCATCCTGTGTTTCAGTTTAATCTGTTCTGGGTCTTTAAAACACCTAATGCTGTGAGGTAATGAGGTAAATTGGCTCAACAAATGTTAAACCAGTTCAACAAAAAAATGGCTGTTTAATTATGGCTGTTTAATTATGGTTTGGAGATCTAATTTAACCAAAAACAGCAGTGATAACAAGGAGAAATCAGAACCACATAATGGATAACCTGAAAGTTTCTAATTGCGAATTTGGCCATTCTTTTTGCTGCTACAACCTGAAAATTGTGACCTTTTCAACCTAAACCAGGTAACTGTAGCATTTCTAATGTATTTAAGACACATGATAACCAGCCCTAATACAATCCTACTAGAGATTCTTTAACCTTTAGACCTGGTTTTTCCACAAACAGCTTCGATTTGGACAAAAGAACATTGAGAGTCATTTTAGGATGAAAATAACTAGAAACTAGGTTTGGCAATTGGATGACCAGTGGTTTAATTGACCCCTACGCTGGTTTATGACAATACTCAGCTAATATTGATTTAAATTCTTCCATTTGTTGAGCACTGCTTGTTCTGTGTACTCAGTGTGGTCCGTATGTCATATTAACACACCTTTGCTATTATATTATATTATATTATATTATATTATATTATATTATATTATATTATATTATAATATGTCTCAAAAAATATTTTGGCTCACTGTCTTTAAGTTAACCATATAAATCATGTGCAATGTTTCCATCCGATTTGATCATGGCATTCCATTTAATGTTCCCCCCCCCCCCCCCCCCCCCCATTATGTTAATATATAGCAAACTATATGGCAAACTATCTAGCCTAAATAAACTGTCAAATCTAATTTAATTTTCTATCATAACTGATATGATTAAAGGCAATGAGAATGAAATCAGTTAATTTATTATTTAATGCTGATGCAGTGATTAAAAGAACACATTTAATATCTGAGATGCTGCAATTACCAATGAGTTAGAACACAAGTTAGCTTGTTAACTAGCTAGCTAAATAACCAGTAAATAACCAGTATTTCTGTTCCTATTAGATGGAGGTAGATTAGCCTGATGCTAAAAATGTACACTGCTGTTCCTGGAAGGCATGTTATTCATCATGTTATTCATCATGTCATCATGACTACCTATTATCTGTCTGTTGAACTCAGTTAATTTTCATATCAAACATTAGAATGGGTAAAAAAAAATGTGATCTCAGTGACTTTGTCCATGTGGCGTGGTTGCTGGTGCCATGCACCTATTCAAGTTAGACAGTTTCGAAAACTGCTGATCTCCTGGGATTTTCACCCACAACAATCTCTAGAGTTTACACAGAATGGTGCAAAAAAAAAAAAAACATCCAGTGAGTGGCAGTTCTGCAGGAGATCAGAGGAGAATGGCCAGCCTGGTTCGAGCTCACAGGATGGCTATGGTAGCTCAAATAACCGCTCTTTACAACCGTGGTGAGCAGAAAAGCATATCAGAATGTACAACATGTCAAACCTTGAGGCACATGGGCTACAATAGCAAAAGACTGTTTGAGTTCTACTCCTGTCCGCCAAGAACAGGAATCTGAAGCTACAGTGACCACTGGTTCACTGAAACTGGACAGCTGAAGACTGGAAAACATCACCTGGTCTGTAAAATTACCATGAAGCCACCATGCAATTGCACTTTGCTCCGTAATCAGTGGAATGCAGCACAAACTAAAATTGAGTAACCTGTTGATCCACTGATTACAGAGTGAAGCTCAGTTGCGTAAAACATGTAAAATACAGGCAGAGTAAATTGGGATACATTCTGGAGATGTGGATTTAGACGTCAATTTACCAGAGGTCTGTTCTGGTAGAGGTGGAGTTCATGGGGGTGCCACTGTTTCCAATTAGCCAACCAGTCATCTGGTCAACCTCCAACCAGACCTCCCATTAGAAAAGAACTGCTGTCTGCAACTGAGGTCTGATCATACGTCTGGTGTGTTTTAGCTGGACAGATGAAAAAGGAATATTGTGTGGCGTGTTCCTGCTGTTTATGGTTAGAAGTTTCCAGCTCCTGTATAAAGACAAATGTGTGTCTATACACAACACAGAAGTGATGCATGCGTAAAGGTGGATCTGTTAGTGGCAGAGTTAATGGTGGGTGTTGTGTTAAGGTTGGAGTTAGTGTAGCCATATGCTGAATTCCTCTGTGACTCTGCCTTACTCCTAACACAAACACACTGCATCCTGCAGTAGCATGAGAGAGAGACAGAGAGAGAGAGAGACAGAGAGAGAAAGACTGAGTGACTTGGGGAGAGTGTGAGAGATCTGGGATTTGTATGAATAATGCAATTTGCTGAACGAAGAACAGATTTTTAGAGCATGGCCCCTTTAATAATACACTAGTTCGATATGGTCACTTTCTCTGCTTCAAACCACACTTCTGACACATGTGTCGTGTGTATGTGTTTGTGAAATGCAGAGTCAGTATGGATATTAGATGAGCTCTATACCCAATTAGACGAGCATTATAAAAGCACAACAAGTGTTTCTGATTTTGATGTGTGTGTATTTTGCATCCTTAGTTATTATTCCTTTGTTATACAGCAAGGTGAGTGTCTCCGAGGCTCTAAGTGATAGTGAAATAGCCCCAGCTGTTGGTGAGGTTGTTGTAATGCAGGTCAGTGTCTAGTTTCAGGTGAGCACACCAGGGCCCAAGAATCACACTCACATTATTGAAGGATTGCATATATTTGGTCCTCGGAGTAAGGCATGTCACATACTGCATAGTCATGTGGTCTGCCATTTTATTAGTCCTAATATTTTAATGATAAATATCAACAGTTGTCAAAGTTGTTATAGTTTTGATAGTATTTAGTTATTCTAGTTATAATCCTAACTGACTTGATTGGGTTTAATCTAAAATTCACTAACTTAAAAAGTATAACTGCAATTTTAATAAAACTGGGAAAGGTACTGTTTATGACACAGTGTTTTAATACAGTGTAACTGGTTCTGTGTTGTTAGGTTCAAAAGTTCAGGAATGACTCCAATTAAAATGCCCTCTTAATTAAAATACATCTGTGATCATAATCTGTAAGACTTTGGAAGATTATGGTTGTTGTGAGTGTTCTTTGGCAGAGAGAGGATAGCTAATGTCTATCAAGTGATTGAATAATTGAACAGCTCTTAGTTTTTCTTCCACTCTGCTACTGGCACACCAATACTCTCTGCTAATGTAAACCTATTATCACCTATAGTTTTTTTAAATTTTAAAATAGCTTATTGGCATATATCAGTGGCTCTTTTTTCAGAAGTTGTCTTCTGTGACATTTTCTTTTGCTCTTTTGAGGAAAAAAAATCTTCTGTTAATGCATGTGTGTTTGACATGCAAACACAGTAGGGATGACTTCCTATTTCTGAATATTTGATAGTTGAGTGTCTTAAAAATGTGAGTAGAAAATCAGTAAGTTCTACGTATTATTTAATAGAAATCACAAAAGCTGTGGGGAAAGCACGCCATCGGTGAGGAGGTGTGTGGCTCCCTGCAGGTTATGAGCGTTTTGCTCTTTGCTTACCTTGTGGTTGGTGCATTGCATCATTGAGACACACTCACTGTGGATTAGATGAAAGCTGTTCAACAGTGTTTTTCTGGATGCAGTTTAAAAAAAAAAAAAAAAACATTCCATTTAAGACAAAAAGCCAGAGGACTACCTATGCCTTTGTTAGTGTATAATGGCATATCTGTCTCTCTGCTAACACGTCACTGTGCAGTATTTTTAGACCAGTGTCATGGCAAATGTGTAAATGATTTAGTGCTGGAAATGAGGAGAATTTTTCCTCCATGCCTGTACAAACCGAGACTTTTTGCCACACCTCATACAGTTGTTTGTCGCTGTGGTTGAGTTTAAGAAGCGAACAGGGTCAAATTTGAGTTTGATTAAACTTTAATTACACCTGCAATGAGGGGAACACATTCTCTCCATAACAGTTGCTTAGCCAGTGTAAAGCTCCCGCAGCCAACCAACTGTATAGTGGTATAGTCACCTTAACTCACTAATCTTGAGAGGATGTCGTACATTTAAATTAAGTTTAAAAGTAATATTTGATTAGGCCTGCTGGCTGTAGAAAGTTTACCACTTAGCATACTGTGCATTCATACACACTACAGAGGATAAAGATGTAATATTTTGTGTCAAACATGTCACATGTGTATGTATGTGTATGTAGGAGGTGGGTGGCAGCCTGAATTTTTAAATATTATGAGAATAAAGCTTTGATCAATTTAAATAGTAATTTTGCCTAACACACACTTAAGCCCTATTCAGATTGGACTAGTTTTACATGGGGAGGTGGGGTAATGTAATTATTACCAGAATAGTCCCAGGAAGTCCTCTTTTCTGTTGTCCTCCACCAAAACCAAACCGAAACCAGGTACTGACTGAGTTTCAAACCCTGAACAACAGAATACAGATTACATTCAAAAGAATGTGTCAGAGGAGAGCTGCTTCTGTCAGTTCTAGGTAAGTTGTTGTCATCCTAGCATATCTGTAGCCTACATATATATTATGCACATGCACATCATGCACATCCTTGCTACTGAAAAGCTATCTGAAAGGAACATTGCAAGTTTTTTCTCTCAAAAAAATAATTTTTTTCAGCTCAGAAAGCTTAGAATTATACTTGCATTTTTTTGATTGTTTGTTTTTGTGAACTAGGGTCATATAAAACAGAAACATTGGTGTGTGTTTGGTATCGGCTGATAGGGATGGGGTTCACTGTAACAAATGTTTGGGGTCAAATTCTGAAAACCAAGCACAATAAATCGAAGGACACATACAGAACATGTCTTAACAAACCTCTGTATGTTATGGAGCATGGTTCTCCAGCAATACTTCTTGGTAAGGAGTTGATGAGTCTTTGTAACACCCAGCTGACCAGTAGCAATGGAAGTATGAACTCAGGTTAGCAGAGCATTGCAGTGATAGGAAGGGACATAGCTCTTGTTTGGAAGGCATTAGGGTGATCTTTGAGGGCTTGGGCGAATTTTGTGGTAGACATCTCAGCTTATGGTGGCAATGAAGCATTGATTTTGGTAATATGGTGCGAGTTGTGGTGGGTTTAGGATCCGCCAGGTACATATATGATGGGGCATCTGCTTTGACATTCTTGAAACCTGGGCGATATGAGATTGTGAAGTTCATTCTGGTGAAGAATAGGGCTTATTTGGATGTTTTGTTAGCAATTCCAAGTTTCCTTCTGTGAGCATGAGATTCTTTAAATGAGAAACATTCTTTAAATGGATTACATCTTGGCTGGAGTGCCCTGGCATTTGGACCATTTGGATCATGGTTCCCACCCCATAGTTTTCTACTATTAATGTTGAACTGGGATTAGGGTGTTTTAGAACTGGGGCTGAGGTAAAAGCTTGCTTTAAGGCGTTTTTTTTTTTACCATTCTTTCAGCAGTGATGTGAGAGGGGCTGCAATGCTGAAATTTCTAATGAATTAATCATCAGTAGACATTTGAAAGCCCTTGAAATCTTTACATTTCCTTTATAGTTTGGGGCATGGGCCATTCTGCTGCTAGACCTTGGCTGTGTCCATGACACCACCCAAGTGACATAAGATGTAGCCCAGAAAGGTGACTTGTGACAAAGTCAAACAATCTCTTCTTGTTTTCCCCATTTTTCTCCCCAATATGGTCACCTGCCTAGTCCAACTCACCAGTCAGCTCGTCCCTATAATAAGATAGCTACCAATCGAGGAGGGTGAAGACTAACACATGCTTCCTCTGAGACATGAGAAGCCAGTGAACTGCATCATTTCGACTGCTGCTCATGCTGTGCCACAGGGCAGAGTAACACACACGAAGGAAAGTGCTATCCGTCCTCTTCCTCATCAGTAAGCTCACAGACACCCACAATTGACTAGTGTAATGATTGACAAGAGAGATAGAGTATGCCACCCCAACGCACGCACACACACACACACACACACACACACACATACACACACCCACACACACAGCAAGTTTGCTCCCATGGCTCTCTTCATAGGGCGAACACAAAGAAATTGTTCTGGATAAATCAATCCAGAACTCTTATGTGTTGGTTGTTCTGGATTAGGGAGTTGGAGTAGATTAAAATATTATCAATATAGGCAATCACAAATTTTCCAAGCGTGTCTCTAAGTACATTGTTAACGTAGGTCTGGAAGACAGAGGGAGCACTGAACAGTCCATTTGGCATTACCAAATATTCATATTGACTTGGAAAAAATCTGTCTGATTTAAATTTGGCCCAAAAATCAGCCATGCAAGAGGGGTTATCTTTAGAAAAATCATGTTTTTGGGTGCATGTACTTTGAAAGAAGGAGTGAGAGGAGTAGAGAGGTGAAGAGAGGGAGAAAGAAAGATAGCTTTTCTCCTCTTTTCTGCCTGCAAGCACTTCATCAACTATTCATCACTTACTTTCTGCTCATCTTCTTTCTCCCTCTCCCACTTTCCCTGTAGCTGCTCTTTCCTCACAGGGATGTCAGGAATGTCTAATTCAGAAATGAATTGATAACAGTGCAGTGCCTGAAGTATCGGGTCAACACATTATTGCTTGGAATACTTGACTGATGCATAGTAGGCTAATAGGCATTAGCACTGTTAAGTAGGCCATCATATCAGATCATAATTACAGCACTGCCATACCCCATGATACATAGCTCTTGCTGCGTGTGTCATGCAGTTATGTGTGTGTGTGTGTTGCTGTTCTGTAAGTTTAGTAATCCGTTTACACCCTAATTGTTCACAGCTATGTGAGTATATGAAGTTTGTTTTTGGGTATCATCATAGGAGAGACTATGTGCATCTTAGAAAAATCCTGTGGAAATATTAGTGAAAATATGTTTTGTGTTTTATGTGTTTCTACATAACAAACAAGCCGTAAATTAACTTACGTTTACTCCAATTTTCTTAATTTTCTGATCTATAGTGATGAAATAAGGTATAAACTTTCACAGTTATTTTTGTCTTCAATTTCTCAAGCTTGAGGCACCAATGGGTTCATACTTATGAACATGTTTTTATATGACATATTTGCATCTCCAGTGATCATGATAAATAATGACACATAATGAATAGAATATTTTAAGATTATTTGTACCAATTAGACAACAGAGTGGTCTAACTTGTTACAATTGTAAAAGGTGAGATTAATTTTTTAAGGTTTAAGATCCTCTAGCTTGGTTCATACTCTTTGATTAGCTCTATCTATATGGCCAAGACGCTGATGTTGTAATGTGGCTGTAAAATTCTGGCTTAGAGCGACTTGCCGTGTCAGCGCCTTTTGCTTTCCAATTAGCCAGCAGCCCGTCTCTCTGGGGAATCCATTCACTTGTGCCTGCCAAAGCTCCCATGTGAGTGCATGTGTAAACCACGCCTGACATGCTATCTGCTTAATAAGCTCCTCCAATCGGCCTCTGTCAGCCATCCCGCCATCAGTAAGGATGTTACCAGGTAAGAGGCACTGCAGTGAATGCCAGTCCCACACTGGGGTGCCCCTGACTGGTACATGCTTTCCGTGCCTAAAAACACCTTATTTGGCTAATGTAGGTTTGGTAATTAGCTAGATGAGCTGAATCATGTCTTAAAGCAGGAAAAACACTATGTGGTGTAGGTTTTAGTAGGTTTCCAGGACCAAAACTGGATATCACTGACGTACAATAAGGCTATGTAATTTCTAATACAGTTATGTTGAGTTATTTGCTTTGAATGGATGTGCCATGACAATTAAAATGATTTACTCCCGTGTGCAGCAGCGAGTCCATGAATTAATAACCCGTTGAATTCCAATGCTGGCATGTTCTTTGGACAGACATGACAAACAGCAGGTTATGATACCTCACTAGCTAACTGCCTACTGTTGACGTTTACTGAACACGAACACGAAAACTGTATATGTGTGTATGGCAGTAATGGTAGAGCTCATGGTTATGTCAAGGTGTCTGATGCAAACCCACAAACACACACATACAATTAGAGGTAGACCTTGCATTGTGCACAGAATTTTGGAAATAACTGACAAAGATATAGACTTATCTTTACAGTTGCATGCAAAGGTTTGCACCCCCTGGGTGAAAAAAGACAATGTGCTTCTATTTTACAAGTTTAAAAAATATGGGGAAGACTACAATGCAGAAGGAAGCATTCAATGAAAATACTAACAAAACAAGAAAAGTCAAAGTTTTGCCATGATCCACTTGGTCTTCAGATGTGATCTGAAGAAGACAGTGTATATCATCTGCCATAGTAAAAACAGATATGTCAAGATGAATGGGGGTTGAATATAACAACTGTGGTCCAAAAACTGCTCCAAGAATATACAAAGATTGGAGGGAGGTATAAAGATGAAGGATGGGCATACCAGTTTATTAAAGAATATTTATATCACATTCAAAACGTGTGATAGCAACTTTTTGAATGTGATATTTTACTGTTTATATATTCTTGTCCACTGTTTGACCATTTTAAGTGAATTGTGGTAATCAAATATTTGTGAAACCCAACACACTGATAGCTCTATCGTACCTTGTGTGTTATTTTGATTGGGTGCATGCCACTTATTTTCGTATTTGCACTCTGCTGCTATGGTTGTGCTCTTAAATGGATGAGTCTTTGCTGAAGAAGTTGCAGTAGTGCAAGATGAGATGTGACATTCAAAATCTGATTGTGCAGTGCTATTTTCAAACTTATTTATGCTTATGCTTTAGCGCCTACATGACAAAATGGTGCAGTGACTTTAAGCGCAGCCTTACAACCCAGTTTCATGGATTTTCATTATTTATGTCCACCACTTTAACATAAATGGGCTACTTCGCCCAAATACCAACTAAATCCATCAAAATGAATTATATTTAGAAGTAACAGTTAACAACTTTGTGGCTGTAGGTACATACAGAGATCTTTTATGAAGTATTGTTATAGTCGAGCATGTCATGGAACTGATGAGGTTCTAGTTTAACCAGCATTTAACTCTACGACAGCTGTGAGCTGCAGTAAAATTGTGTACTCCCTTTTATGCAAATGTACATAAGTAAATTACATTGACATCGATTTAAAAACTATTAACAATAAGATTACTAAAGTAACTTGTTCATTTACACAATTGTAAACAGTATCAATGCTGTTAGGAAACCAATAAAATTCATTCATTTATTCATTTGTATTGACCATGTATTGACTAGTTCGAATAAATTTATTAGAATTCTTCATTGTGAAGTATGAATGTTTTGCACTCATTTGTACTTTCTGTAAAGACCTTTTTGGGTCATAGCCAAATCTGGTCTCATTGGTCATTGGGTTTCAAGATTTTTATCAGAGCCCTTTCATTTATAAATAGTAACACATTGTACTTTCTATTGTCTGATCTTGCGTCCAGCTATATTGGCTTTGTTTATAAAGAAACACCCTCTTTCTTTGGCATAAATGTTACAAAAGGCAAATTTCAGTTTTTTTCTATGAAATGTTTTAATGATAATTTTTTTTTCTATACAAATCATCAAGTAAACAAGAAACAACTGGTACAAAATTATTTTTAAGTTTTTATTCTTTCTGTGAGTGATGATTGAGATAATCATTGAGTGTTAAGTACAGGTGATGCCTGCAATATCTCAGAAAAGTGTACCATGGGTTATCTTACATTGCATCAGTCAAAGGCTGTACAGCCACAAATGGTGATCTGTCTCTGTCTTCTCTTTCTCTCTCTCTTTCTCTCTCTCTCTCCCCCTCTCTCTATGTCTGTCTTTTTCTCAATAGTGGTTTCCATGGTGACAGCTGTGCGCTGCAGATATTCTACTCTGAGTGAAAGAGGTGTTTCTAGTGCATGCTCTCTCTCTCACACACACACACAAACTCTCTTTCACACCTTACATTTACAGAAATATATCCAGTGTTGTGAATATAGACATTCATAATGACATAATGCAACTGTTGTCGATATCTTTAGGCATTTTTCTGTTAATAACACAAGCTTATAGATTCTCTATATAGTCTAGTGTTATAGTGTCGTTTACGGCAATGGAAGGCAATTTTTTCAGACTCCATCCCTGCATCTAAATTACTTATTAAAGCAGATACACAAGGCGAGAATAGAGCGGTTCTGTTGATGCCTGTGTGAAAATGTGAGAATAAATGAAAGGGTGGGGTGTGTGCCTGTGTGTAAGAGGGGGAAAATAAGAGTGTGTGAGTATAAGAGTGAAATGGAGTGTGCATATATTTATGTGTAGTGTGTGTGTTTGTGTGTGTGTGTGTGTGTGTGAGAGAGAGAGAGAGAGAGAGAGAGAGAGCGATGAGAATCAGCTGACCTTGAAAGAAAAGCACTAGATGGAAGGTTTGGGGAACTGTGTGTGTGTGTGTGTGTGTGTGTGTGTGGGTGTGTGTATGCAGGACTATGCACTATAGCTTTAGCAGCATCCACCAGCATCCTTCATCTGATCAGTCCATCCTCAGCCCTCTCTCTCAAACACATAAGGCACGCACACATGCACACACGCACACGCGCACACACACACACAGACACACACACACACAGAGAGAGAGACTCACTGACTTTTTTTATGGGAGATCATATCTGCCAAAATGTTCAATAAATATAAAGAAATGACTTCATGATAAATAAATGCATAAATAAACATATAAAAATCTGACTTAATGAGTGTTTATGTATTTGTCATAAGCATATTTATTTCCTCTTGTTACTAATGATTGTATTTATTTACTTCCTTAATCACTTATTTGGTGGTATGTTTAGATCAACATTTATTTTCTTAATCACTTTATCTTGCAATTTATTTCTCTATTTTTTTTCCTTGTGCTAATGAGATATAAGATCTAAGACTGTTGCTTGATGAGATTATTTACTCTTGTTTAGAGGATGTCTAACAATGTATTCAAGTTTACACAATCCTTACTAGTATTGTTGTTTTTTTATTTAGTGTAAAAAAAATTACTGTTTGCAAGTGGAGCTTTTAAATGGAAACCTTTACTAAAATGTTTTAGATGCATTGATGTTTGCGCTGAATATGAAATTAAAAAAAAAAAAAAGCCTCTGACAGAACAGTGATAGCTTCATTTATATGTTCTTTCATCCAGCACTTCACGTTAGCAGAAGCATCACTGTGATGGGAATAGTGATAGTATCATATTCTGTACTTTCAAGGGCTTTCAAGGGGCCTGAACTAAAAGAGATGGTACGGGGGCCCACAGAGACCACAAAGCTTTGCATTTGAACCAATAGTTTCAGTGTCAGTAAAGCTACAAATCATTCTGTTCTTTTAGGTAAGAGTTTCTGAACCTTTTACATCTTATGGCCAACAACACCAAACACAAAAGCTCATAAACCCTAATCAACCCAACCATTAAAGATGCAGTTAGCGTTGTAACATAATGAACATTGGTACTCAGGAAAAAGGCCTACACAGCCCACAATACAGCTTTACAAAGACCTTACACTGATTAGGGAAGGATCTGTTTAATCAGCTTTTCACAAAACACAGTATGTTTTTCAAAGGATGCATGAATATCACTCAACTCTTAACAGAGCTTGTAGCCTGCACTGCTAAAAATCTGTAAATTCTCAGGAGAAGCACCTTAAAATCTCACATTTCAATGTTTTTCATTATGGATATTAAATTACACTGCAAATCAATCAAATAACAACTAGTCTTTAAATTAATGGCAAATATCAATATCTGTAAAACTGTTAAATGTTAAAAGAAAAAGACTCGTACATGAATATGTATACCAATAACATTAATGAGGTTTTTAAAGGAAGAACGTTACTTTCAAAAATCAGCAGGTAAGGACCTTTTTACAACAAGCTCTGCCTCTGAGTCCTTCCAAAAGACAGGTTAGTGTTTCTCTCTAATATTACTTTGTTTGGAATGACATTTGTCTCTATTTTAGTTCACTAGCACTGTCTAAATAACTACACTAGCATTGTTGCTGGTGATTGAACGCTAGTTGGTTAGCTTAGCTTGTTTGTTATCTAGGACTTGACACACCTGATTAAATTCATGAGTAAATAACAATGCTTGTCCTGTTAACATAGGCTTGTTGTAGAATAAAAACCATCATATTGTGATTTATCAAAACAACTATGTTTATCTGGTAGTATTGTCTGAGCTGTCTCCATCTGAGCTAATTGCCATGTAGGAGTTCACTTTCGCACATTTATGCAGCTAATAAATGATTTCGTTCGTTTGTCCCTTGTGGCCAGATGCTCCGTTTTAGAGGAGCATAATTATTGGAAAAAACACATTAATCAAGTATACATAACAGTGTAAAGGTGTGTTAATAGCATTAATGTTTGCTTATTCCTTTGGTGTCAGTTGGAATAAACATATTCAGGCATTCTTTTTCTAAATTATTGTGTTTCTTGTACTGCAGACATCTTCAGTTACTTCAGTGAATATGAGTAAAGATCTCTATAGAGCTTATTCTTCATGTATATTCCAGTTTCCTCACACTTCCCAAAACATGCTGATAAGTGGATTGGCTACTCTGAACTGTCCTAGGTGTGAATGATTGTGTGAATGTGTGTGTGTGTGTGAGTGCATAGTGCCCTGCGATGAACTGGCGTCCCATTCAGGGTGTATTCCTGCCTTGTGCCCTGTGTTCCTGGGGTAGATTCCTGGTCCAACCCTCACCAGGGTAAAGCAGTTACTGAAGATGAAAGAACGAATAAGTGAACATAATTTTAAATAATAATAACCAATATTATTTATAATGATCTAAAAGAAATAATATTATTTAAGCAATTCTTTTACAGTTAAATAAAAATGTAGTAGGGCACATGAATAAAATGTAGTAAAATGTAGTAGGGCCCATAGGGCCCAAAAATTAGTGGCAGAGGGTTCCCGAGTGGTGCAAAAGAAAAGCGTTTACCATATCGTCCAGAGATCAGAGAAATTTGAATCCCAACAATGCCAAAGCTATCTGCAGCCGGGAGACTGAGATAGAGAAAAATTGGCTGTGCTCTTTGGGTGGAAGGGGTGGCATACTCTCTCTTCCCTGTCAATCACGGTTAAGCCAGTTAAGGGTGTCTGTGAGCTCATGTATTTGGAAGAGGGTAGATAGCACTTTCTTCCGAGTGTGTGAGCAGCATGAGCATCAGTTCGAAAAGATGTTGGCTTAGTTTGCTTCACATACCTCAGAGGACGCATGTGTTAGCCTTCACAGCTGCTCAGTGGGAATTAGCCAAGAATGAATGAAAGAAACCAGGCATAACCAAGACTTTTTTTTTTTTTTTTTTACACAGATTAATTTCATTTATTGAGTTCCTTATTAATCCTTTTATTTATTTCTCATTTTGTCATCTGGTCCTTAATAATGCACATGCAAGAAAAGAAAAGCACATCCAGATGCAGCTATACACACACAGCCACAAGGAGAGAAACCACACACACAGAGCTGGTCCTTTGAGACTTGACTGGTGAATAACTGCACATTGAGCTCTATTATAAAAAATACAAAGAGGCTCATATGTACACTGCCTCCACGTGCAGCGCTTCAAGCTGATGGAACACAGCTGGTGTTGCTAAAGTGCTTACATGAGTAACAGGTAACAGCCCAACAATGGCTAGCTATAGAAAGATAGATACACAAATAGTATATTTTGTAAATCAGGAATTAATATTGCATATAGCACAATATTAACACTTCATGATTTTATGGTGCAAGAAAATAACTAATTCACATGTATGCCCTATATAAAGGCAGAGAAGTACAGGCCACTGATCCCTAGAAGGACATAACCCTACTCTCTACATAAACTACAAGTTTATTAATGTAGTTATTTCACTTGTTTACTGTCTCAAGCTCTGTTTCTTTCTATAGATGTTGGCACTTAGCTAGCCTTATACGACATATTTATATGACCTTTAGTTCTTGTACTCTTAGACTCAGCGCAAGTGCTGCATCTTTTAAAAAGCAGATAAGAATGATTGTAAAAGTAGTTTGTAATGTGTAAATGTGTTTATAGAACCATAGTGTTCATATAATTTAGCAACATTCCCATGCAATGGATGTCAGTAGTTTCTTTATTTTTACGATTTCTGTTTGTATTTTTCCAGACCAGAAAAAGACTTTGTCCCAAACTGGAAAGTTGCTAACCAGCTCTGATCCCTTTCTTCAAAAGTCAGGACGAGGAATTGCAATCGTGCTCACCAGCAGAGTACAATACCTATGGCAAACTCTTCCTTTAAAGGAGGATTTAAAGATTTTTTTGGGGAAAAAAGTTAACCCCATTTTTTTCTAATTTAATCATTGCCAATTCCCACCCACTAGCTAGTTTTCTCCTATCACACCAAGCTACCAGTCGAGAACAGCAAAGACTAACACATGCTTCTTTTGAGACAATGCAGCTAAACATACTCGGAGGAGATGATAACAACCGTATACATGAGCTCACATGTGCTCATGATTGTCTAGTGTCACTCTGATTAACATGACAGAGAGGAATGTAATCCTTCCCACCCAAAGAGCAGAGCAAATTAGTCTCTCCTGGACTCTCTTAAGCACGATCAAGATTCAATCTCACAATCTCCCAAAGACTTTCACCACAGCGCTACTGTTTATTTTTAATTTAGGGTTTCTTGCTTGTGGGTTGTGCATTGTATGTGCATCATAATCAGCGCACTGCAGGCTAATACATATTTTATCTGACATGCAATATTTAGTCATCACTAAATTCAGGCTGTTCTAGAAAACAGGATGACGATTGGGGGTTGAACAAAGCCTTTTCAAATGTACAGCATCCATGCTGAAGGCTATACTAACTTGGCAATCGTGTTGTTCCTGTGTTGCTCTTCAAAATAAATAAAAAAGAAGCACACAATATCTGCACTGGTTTTGGCTTGCATAATTAGCAGATCATTATCATGTTGTTCCTTTGAAGCAAGTCTCAAGACACTGTGTCCTAAAATGGTATTATAACCTGAGGAGTTAAAAAGGAAATGGATGGACTTGTAAAGCAGAGCTCAGATGTACAGGTAAAGACTATAGCTCATCCTTTTCCATGCACAGTGTGTGTTAATCATCGTCTAGCCCTTCATCTCATTCAAACCACAGGACTGCTGTGGGCTGGATATGTTAACTTATCAGACTGTTCCTGACATCAAATCAGATATTATTTGGGTAGCAGATCATTTTCAGCACAGGCTGACAGATGGGCTACAGTCAATAAATTATATAACTTTTATGTACAAAGTGCAAGTACAAGATAGGTGTACCAAATAGAGTGCTGTATGTGTTTTTTCTAGCACAGTTTTGTAGACTTTTCTGTGGTCTAGTTTTGGCCGGCTTTTTTGGAAGGCACAGAGCACTGAAGGTCACATGCTTCAGGCCCAGTATTCATTCTGCAGCTGACAGACATCCACTATATTAGTCTACTGAGAACATAACTGGATACACAGATTTCACATCTAATTTATAAAAATTCACTGTAGTTACATATGCTAGCAAAAAGTGCTATTGTTGGATCAATGTTCTATTAAGTACACATGCACACACTAATTTCCACCAGATATAAATTCTGCTAGAATTTATATATATCTGACAGCCTTTCATGAATTAATCTTCTTTTTTTCTCCAGCATGGAAATGAAGTCATTTTCTCGACTATATTGAGATATAGCTCTTAACATTTGTCCTAGCAAAGAAGCTCTCTGGACCGTGGTTGTGTTTCTATGTATGTTTGCATACACTTCTAAAGAATATTTGATGCTATAGTCCTGTTCTTTCTCTGAGAAACACAGCATGAAGGTTTGCAGTAGCTTTTTTCCCCCTAGAGAAGCCATACACAACACTGAGACAGCAGCCTGGACTATTTTGTTCTTACTTTCACCAGGGAAATTAAATTTGTGTGTGTTATCAAATTATGGGGCTGTTTTGTAACAGGTCTGCAGACTGAAACTGGTAAGACTGTTTGCTGGCTGTATGAAAAAAGCAGGTTACAGGTCTCAGTTTCTTTATGGGTGCTTATAGAAGAAACATAAAGGAATGGTAAAGCATTTTGGGTTTTTTTTCATCTCTACCAACATCAGTAGTGTATGTGTGAATAACACAGAAATTATTATTATTATAATAATAATTATTATTATTATTATTATTATTATTATTATTATTATTATTATTATTTTACATTTGGAATAGATATTAGGAAGATATCGCATGCTAGCTAATCGACTAATGCAAATATGTCATAAACAAGGGAAAATGGGGAAAATAGGACCATCTCAGGAGGCTGTGAAGACAACATCATTTATTACTATCATCTCTGCTAATAAGTGGGTTATTATCATCATCATCATAAAAGTCCTGCCTGCTTATTAATTGAAGTGTCGGCCTCAATGCTAGGAATTCCTTCTATATGAATCTATAATCTATATTCAATCTATATGAATACTGTAGACTTCTGTACCTTCTAAGAACTGTTGCTGTAATCAGAAAAATTGTCCTGTGCTCATCCCAGGACCCTTATTTACAATATGCTTATATGGAACATCCTTTCACACACACTTACTACTAAGGTTTCTCTTCATGTAGTCTTAGGGTGTTTTTACTTGCCCATTTGGAAACAAAATCTACATCTTGAAGTCTGTAAAGCTGCTTTTGTGGCAATGTCTATTGTTAAAAGCATTATAGAAATAAAAGTGAATTTAATATTCTAACACATTCACAACTTTTGTACCCTGTGGCACAATGAACTTATTTGCCAACTGGCTTCAGAAAAAGGTCCGTGGTTGGTCATCTATCATGTCAGTCAGATTGTCTCTTTTGTGAATGTAGACTGCATTTTTTTGACAACGCATACTAGGCTTTGGCTTGGAAAACTAACTGAATAATGACAGACAGATTTTACCACAGGAACATGGTTTGTAATGACAGAAAATGTTAGTAGATATGTTCATCAGTGTCCTGTAGGCTTAACATCCTATTTTACATTCACTGTAATTACACCCCCCCCCCCCCCCCCCCCCCCAAAATATTCCCATTGATTCTGTCTTAATCACCTTTAGTCACCTTCCTGTATTTCTCTCTCTTTTCCTCTCTGTCCATTTCTCTCTGTCGTTCATTTCCATGTGTGCTTCTCTCTAGAGCTGTAATATTACTCATCCGGCTTCTCCTCCATGACTAGTTAAGTCCATGACTGTGACAAGCTTTCCAGCCATCCTTCCTCGCTCACTGCTTCCCTCTCATCTTTTTAGCCCCCCACCCCCTCTCTCTCTGCTGTATGAGGGGTTGGTTTCTCCTGCAATGCTGAAGCGTTCTGCATCGTTCTTTCCCTCTTCCTCTCTCTCTCTCTCTCTCTCTCTCTCTCTCTCACACACACACACACACACTGTCTTCTCTGCCACGCTCCATAATCCCACCTCAGCATGACAAACCGCAGCAGCAGAGACAGCAGGAGAGGAGAGACGCAAGGGGAAAAGAAAAGGAAGGAGCGAGGGAAGAAAGATAATCCGTTGCAGGGAGAGAAGAGAAAGAGAACACACATTCGTTTATCGCTGTGTGGGAGATGTGGAAGTATGCGTCACTCTGTTGAAGTGCAACTGCCAAGCAGTGCAGTCACAGTTTGAGAGAGAAAGAGGAGAGAGAAAAGACAAGACAGAAAAGGGGCTCTAACTGAGCACTGATATTAAAGGCTTGCATTTTAATCCCAACCTTGTTTCTCAAGAACTATAAACCTAATCTAATGTGACCTGGATGTGTCCTTTTGTTATTCCTCATTGAGTGAATGACAGCTACCAGACACAGTGTAAGCCTCATCACCTTCATCACTTTCCTCCTCAGCCAAGGTGAAAAGTTTGTGTGATGTCGAAAAATGAATATTGCATAACACCTATGTTGGTGTTGGAGGTGCTTCTGTGTTTTATATCTAGATTCTGTTGCAACATTGTATTTTTTTCTCCTTTAATATTGTTTTGGATGCTGTCAAACTTTCAGAGGTGATAATCAGCTGCACTGTGACTAGGGTAAATGGTTTACTCTGTGTATGTTGTGGAAGTTACTTAGCTGTTTCACTTCACTGTTAATTTCAAAGCTCCTTGTCCTGATTGGTTAGATGTTGGGGGTTCATATATTTTGTTTTTCTCTCGTTACAGAGAATAACATATTTCCTCTGTGCAAATATATTATTGACAGCTGCCAGAATAAAAAGAGAATATTACAAAAAGTGTTCTGACTTTATTTAACTCAACTTAAATGGCAAATAGGTAATATGTTATTTGACTTCTGTCAAATTGTGTTTTGGAGAGGAGCCATTGGTTGATTGATTGCTGTGGTTGCTTAAGGTTATCAGTAGATGTTTATCATATGATTATTCAGTCATTTTTCACTTTGTTCACATCAAAAGTGGGAAGAACCCAGAAAAGGTGGCATAGACATTCATCCAATTTCTGTAGCGCTTATCCTACATAGGGTCGCGGGGAGACTGGAGCCTATCCCAGGGGACTTGGGGCACAAGGCAGGGGACATGGGGTACAGGGGTGCCAACCCATTGCAGGGCACAATCGCACACACATACCCATTCACTCACTACAGAAAATTTAGAGACAATTTTGGCATAGACATGCCCACTCAAATTAACCCTGCACAGGCTACCACATTTATCATGGCATTCCATCCTGGGATTGAAATAAAAAGAGAATTGTAGGGATATACTGTACATGGGATATAAGAACCCTTCTGGACTCCTCCTATGATGGACTCCATCACAGAACAGCACTGATTGCAGCAGAACTGAGGCGCTGTAACATTGTTATTGCTGCCCTGAGTGAGACTAGGCTCTTAGATGAAGGATTCTTAAATGAGTAAGGAATGGGGTACACCTTATTTGGGAAAGATTCTGCCTTTTTTTGGTCACCATCGGTGTGACATGGGGGTGGTAGTCAAGAGTATACTTCCTCCAAGACTGACCTAGACACCTGTTGGAATAAGTGAAAGTCTAATATCTTTCCATATCCCCCATGCCAAAGAGCACTCTGCTACTCTTCTCTGTGCTTCTGCAATAACAGTGCCATCTAAAAATCAAGCTAAAGATCATTACTATCAACTGTTGGTTGGGGCTGCTTGCTGGATTCCCAAGAGTAATAAGATCTGCTTGCTTGGTGACACCATTCCTGGGGTGAGCTAGAAAAACAAAACATGAAATGGAATACTTGGTGCAGATGGTGTTGGCCAAGACAATACAAATGAAATAAGACAAAATAAAGAACAAATACATGATGGCATCCCCTGTCTAAATGCTCACGCTTAATCGATTAAATTACTGGACTAACTGGTAGTGTGCTCACCACTGCAGCAGCAAAGGTTTAGTAGGAAGATACTGAACTTTAGTAGGAAGATACAGGACCATGCATCTAGTGGAGATAAATAAAATGTGTTCAAATTTTTTTTGACACAGTAAAGATGATATTTGGCCATTAAAAACTGTTCTATCACTTCCTTGCATGTGGTCTTACACTAATGAAAGAACCAGAACATAATCTTGTTAAGGCGGGCTGAGAAGGCCAATGCATTATTCAGTCAGCATGCACCTGTAGTCCCCATTATTCTGGATAAACTGCCAGAGTATTTCTTAAAAACCTCAACCAATCACCAACCTTTGTTGAGGTTCTAGCAGCTGAAAAATCAGTAGCACAATTGACATTTTCAGAGCATGGAAACTTTGAAAAGTGCTGAGACCAACACCAAGATCAGTTTATAGCCTTTGTCGACTACTCTAAGGCCTTTTACACTGTGGATATTCTTCTCAAGTATGGTTGCCCAGCCAAATTTGTCACTGTCTTTCAAAGGTTCTACAACAGAATGATGACTCATGTGATCTTGGAAGGTAAAGAGAAGAAGTGATGTGCCAGTGGAGTTACAAAACCCAAACCACCCTGCCTGCCTTCTGGTACCTTCAGGTACTCAGTATCTAGGCAATAATGGGTCTGAGAACTGCAGCAATGACATTGAAATCCAACACAATCAAGCATCAGCCACTTTTGGAACAACCTTTTGTACACTAAGATTCCTGTCTATCAGGCTATCTGTGACCCCACCCTACTCTATAGTGTGGGTCACCTACAGAGGACAGGTTTAAAGAGCTTCTTTATACGCACATTATGGAAGTCTCTTGGTGTACCCCAAACTGAAATACTTACAAAGACCAACTGCAAAAGTATTGAAACCACAGTTGCTCCAAACCAGCTTCACAGGCAGTCATTAGAATGCTTCAACACTAGCTCCCCAGTAGAGTACTGTATGGCTAGCTACACCATGGCCAATGCTTAGCAGGAGCACAAAAAAGGGAATCAGTTAAAGGCTTTACTAGGGTTGTGCAGGATTAAGCCTGAGAACCTGGAGAATGCTGCTTATCATGACATCTGTGCATAGATGGGACACACAAGCTAGAATTGGAGAGGTCAGTCAGAAGGGAAAAAAGCATCATCAGAGCAAAACTTACATATATTTCACTTGCAATAACAAATGTGATTCCAGAATTGGTCTTATCAGTCATTAAAGAACTCGCAACAGTAAAAGTCATCATCACACATAATGGGCTACCTCAAGCAAGCAAGTATGTGCATTTCTGTCCGAAAGGTCAGCCAGGTTGAGTGGATTGAGCTTCACTGTGATGTTACTGTAGTTAGTGGTGAGTGTTCTTGAGCTAACTGGAGCTGTACATGCTACAAGACATGAGTGTGGCAAGCTGTGCATTAACTCTGATTGGCAGCCCAAGGAAAGAATCTGCTTATTTTGCATGTTTATTCTCTAATTGTCATTGTAATGTTACCCCCTGGTGTGTATGAGTATACTGTATTTGTGTGTATGTACTCTAAAGAGTGTGTGTAAATGTGGGTGAAGGGCGGTGGATGTCTCATAGAGGTAGTGTGTGACTTTCTATACCGTCACACTCTTTTTCTTTCTTCTCATCCCCCCTCTTTAGTGAGAGTGATACAACTGTCGGAAAATGCTGATTTGAGCGAAAGCCCTCATGCACAACTGCAGTGTGCTGCAGGTTCACAGCAATACACACTCATTTCAAGGGCACACACTTCAATGTGCAAACACATACCCACATACACACCAACACACATACCCACTGTGATGAGAATGTCTGTCCATGAAGTATAGTTTGATTACTAAAAAATAGAGGGTTACACTTTCAAAGAGGGTTGCAAGTGAAGCCATTTTAGGAATCTGTAACCCTTCACTATCCAAAGCATCTTCGAGGAACTTATTTTTTCTAAGATTTTATTAAGAACAGAAATATAAAGTGCTGTATAGAAACATAAACTACAATGGGACAACAAACTAATACATAAAAAGAAATAAAAATAAAGTTTAATAGAACAATGATTTAAAAAAGAAAAGTAATATTATTAAGGTTTGGAATTCAAGTGAAAAGGATTTTCTAGAACTTTTTCTAATGGTGGGGAACAGAACACATTTTTTTCCTCTTGTTTAGCTCTTAGTTAATTATTTTGGGTCTGCTCATTAAGGGGATGTGAAGCCCATCCAGCTCATTACGCTGGGTAAAATTACTGGGTAGAGCAGCAGGAGATGATCAGGAGTTGATGTGTGTGAGTTCTAGGTGTGTGTGTGTGTGTGTGTGTGTGTGTGTTGGGGGATCGTTTACTTGAAAACAAAAAGTACCAAAGATTCCAGCTCTTCGTGAGGGATCCAAAGAATTTCCAAAGCCAACTGTGATATATAATCTCTCCAGTCCCATGGGATGTGCCTTATACAGTTCTACTGGGCGCTGTCCAGGGGGCATTCTTGTAAGGTGCACCTCACCTGGCTCCTCTTGATTTGAAGGAGCAGGGGCTCTACTCCAAGGCTCAGCAATCCCAGCAATCCTGTGGCAGAACCTCATTTCCGCTACCTGCACTTGCGACCTCATTCTTTCTGTCACTACCCCCAGCTCATGACCATAAGTAAGGCTAGAGATGTAGATTGACTGGTAAACAGAGATCTTTGTCCAAAAACTGAGCTCCTGCTTCAACACTACAGACTGGTACATCGACTGTAACAGTGCTGCCACTGACCTGATCCATTTGTCATTCTCACACTCTCTTTTTCCTTCACTCATGAATAAGATCCCAAGATACTTAAACTTCATCTCCAGGGGAAAGGTCTGTCCCCTCACCTGAAGGGCAAGTCCCACTCTTTTACTGGATTAAACCATGGCCTTTGTCTTGAAGGTACTAATTTTCATCCCATCTGCTTCATTCTCAGCAGCAAAATTCTCATGCATATGTCAGATGTCCACTGTGAATGGAGCCAAGAGAACAACAACATCTGCAAATAACAGAGCTGTTACCTTGAGCCTCCACAGAGATAACATCTCTGTAACGTTTCCTAAGAGGCTCAGGAGTATAATTCCCCTAGAATTGGAGCACACCCTCTGACCCCCTTTTTAAAAATAGGGATCACCATCCCAGTTTGCCAGTACAAAGGCACTACCCCAGATCTCCATGTAGTATTGAAGAGGTATGTTAACCACACAACCGCAAGCTTGTATAGTGCTTTCAACATCTCATCCACCCCTGCAGTCTTCTCACTATGATGGTTTCTAACTGCCATAGTAATCAAAACACCAGAGGTTGCTGGCACTGGCTCCTTAAGGAAGGGCTTATCCACTGGGTTAAGAAGTTGCTCAAAGTGCTAGTCAAAGTGCTCCTTCTATTGCTCAACCATATCTTCAGTAGAGGTCAACACTCCCCACACCTGTTCAGCAAAGCTTGTGCATGGTCCCGTCTCCTCCTCCTGAGGCGCTGAACAGTTTGCCAGAACATCATTGAAGCCACCCGCACATCTGTTTCCATGGGCTCTCCAAATTCTGCTTCTGCAGCTGCATTTGCTGCAGCCCTTCTGGCTGTCCTATACCTCTCAATTCAATCAGGACAGCATTACAGGCCTCCTTCTTCAACTTGTAGAAGTTATGAATTTATATGAAATTATATTATATTGTGAAATTACATGCTAACAGCAACTACAGGAAAAGCCTCTATTTTAAAGACACAGTCAACAATAGCAAGAATAGCAATACATCAAACACTAGAATTATCCTGACCCAAGGAGCACTATGCTCAGCAGCTTTGAATCCACACCCTCAATTTCTTGTCAAGGCGAGAATGGGAAGGAGGACAAATGTGACATAGCAGGATCCTTTTATAGGCTATCCAAGTGGGGTCAAAAGAGGTGACAACATTACTAATGGTGATCAGCAAGGACACATGAAAGTACTCGATTAGGTCTGAAGGAAACTGCTCTGGCAGAAAATAAGAACTTGTAGTGATTTCTTTTGCAAAATTATTGGCACCATGTAGCTATTCCCATTGACAGACAGACAGCACAGAGCTTCATGTAATGTGTAACAAGGTTAGAGACACTTGTAGAATCCTGGATCACTCCTCCATACAGAATACTTCAAGTTACATAGTATGCATAGAGATGTATTTGTATCTCTCAAAATGGTGAAATTTGTTGTCAACCACAACGTAGTCATTAAACTATAGCCAATGATAGATGAGGTGTTTAATATTTTATAGAACCTTCTCTATTTTCTGTTTCATACGTCACAAAGTCCATCAACACACTCTTTTTTTTTGTAAGCCACGATTGAAATGCAGCTGCAGTTGAACTGAGAGACACATAAGACAGTCCCAGCGTGTCTGCTACTGAATACATTCTCTCAAGCAATGTCTCATAGCTGCTTCACACTCTGACATCCACCGGAAAAACCTGACACAAACAAGGGACTCATTGGCAGACTATTCACTGTTTAATTGGATGTGCTGTATTGATATCACTTCATATTTAGAAGGATTTGTTAAAATATAAAATGATGCCAAATTACAAAGAAGTGGCAGTGTGTTAAGGGTTTTTGTGTGTATATGCATGAGTTTGTGGGTGTGTATGAGTGAGAGCGAATGAGGGCTACAGATGGGTTGTTGACAAAGAGAAAAGCTGTGATATCTTGCTTGGGTCCCACTGCATCAGCTCTTATAGTCTTGCACTAAAGAAAAGCCTGAGGCAGAAACATCTGTGTGTTAAGCTATTCCTTTCAGAGAAAAGAAACTTTATGATAGGAATGTTAAGGAACAGGGTTCTGTCAATGCGTCGCTGTAGTCGTAGATGGAAAAAACACCTCAAAATGTATTTTGATATGTAAAAAAAAAATAATCCTGATGTAAACCTACCAACCGCAAAATGCTGAAACTGAAAAATGTCATAATAAAATACTTTTTTAAAATATGTAAAACTGTATTTTATAAGAAGGACATGAGCTCAGCAGTGCCAGCTAAGTTGATAATGGTGATGTTAGTCAGTCAATTATGTGGTATCTAAAGTATAACTGGCTTCTGCTGTAGCTGTACTTACAAATGTTAAGCTGCTGCTATATTTTTAGCCTGTGTGTTGGTGAACATGGTGTTGCTACAGCATGCATATTTCAAATACATGTATCAGAAAGTCCTTCAGTACATCTAGTGTATCAAGAGTAAGTCAGTTCAGTTTGTCTACAAATCTAGGGCAGTTCTTTCTAAATGGGCAAGTGTTGATTTTGTTAATGTGTGTGCGTTTTTGCACAACTGTGCATATATGTTTGACTTTAACTAAATGGTATGATCTTTTCTGAATATTGTGGTTTTATCACTTTTCATATTATTTTAGAATTACTGCTCTTGTTTTTTTTTTTTTATCAGAGTTATGCTTCCAGATGGATTACTCCATCAAACACATTAATCTCTTATATTCTCTTACACTTTCTCCCTTTCTCATTCTCTTTCTCTCTCTTTCTCCTCTTCCCTCTTACCTCTCAATTGATTTGCTATGTACTATTTCATCATGTTTCATGCGTTCGTCCTTCAACATGCTTCCAACACGCATCTCTTTCTACTGCTTCTGACTATGACTCTCTCACTTCTTTCCTGTCATCCTTTGCTACCATCTATTTCCCCGTTCCACCCAAACCTGTCCTTTTGTCACTCTCTGCTTCTGTCATCTATCATTTTCTCTCTCTCTTTCTCCCTCTCTGTCTTTCTCTGTAGCATTAGCTCCGAAGGTGAAGCCCATGCGTTCTCAGTGGGTGTGGGAGGGTGAGCGTGTGACCCTAAAGTGTGAGGTGCAGGGCAACCCGAGCCCATCCTTTCGCT
The DNA here is from genome assembly GCF_027358585.1 of Pangasianodon hypophthalmus. Lineage (NCBI taxonomy): Eukaryota > Metazoa > Chordata > Actinopteri > Siluriformes > Pangasiidae > Pangasianodon > Pangasianodon hypophthalmus. The sequence continues at coordinate 22,065,157 of NC_069716.1, forward strand.
GGCTCAAAGATGGGAGTGAACTCCGCAAGAGCAAAGATGTCAAAATCAAAACCAACAAGTAAGAGACATGCAACACGAATATGCACACACAGACTCACTTGCACACTTAGGCACTGATGCACACACAGATCAAAATGCACTCTGTCACACACATACAGATATGGAGCTATTCTTAGTATCAGATGCATTAAAAATACATTTTTTATCAACTCCTTCACTGGATTGCCCCAGTTTGTAAATATAGATATTCAGGGGAGTGCAGCACAGGTCTGTTGTTATGGGACAGTTTTCTGCTCAGCCTGCAAAAAAAAATGAATGTAGTTAATGGACTGAGATGCTCCTGTAGTGAAGGTAGATTCCTGACATTCCTGAGTTGTCCTTTCAAAAATGTTATAAATATATTTAAGATTTGCAGAATATTATATGGGCCAGTGGCTCCTAGCTATGCCCCAGAGCCGTTTGATATTTTCCATATAAGAAGGAGCTAATGATCACTACAGTGTAGGAGGATACTTCAGGACTCATGTCCTAGTTCTTACTCAGCACTGGACATACCAGTGACTCGGGTTTTCCTACATTTTTATACCTGCATACTTATAAACAAAATTATACCTGTAATCTGAAGGATAATTAGAAATTAAGCCAAAATTAAGCCAAACCCAAGAAGTTCTTTTAAGTCATTTTTGTTCTATGTTTAATTATTAATTTGTTATTTTGCTTTCCAACTGACCCTAAAAATGAAGTGAAGTTCTTGCTGCATGGAAGAGTGTGCTATCATTCCTGTAAATTCCTGTAAAGCTTTATAAACCTTACGAAAGGTGTGTAAAACACCTAACAACACACAACATGGTTGAATTACATTTGCGTAAATCCACTTCCACCATTTGAAGACAAAATAAAACCATTTACTTTATTACAATTCAGTGAGGTATTTTGCAGGTTCTCCCTGGTTTCCTCTGGGTTCACTAGTTTCCTCCCAACCTCTGAAAAACAAATATCTTAAAATAATGAATGTTAGTGAAAGTTAAATATTAATTTGCCATGTGCACACAGATGCCAAAAGCGTGTAAGAGTCTGTGAAGTTTTCTTTACATTCATGTCCTTATTTTTTTCCATTTTTTTCAACATTTATCATTACATTAACAGTTTTATCTCCTTTCTTTAGTGTTATACATATACACAATTACACATACAGTACATGCGGTAACTTACAATTTCACTCTTCCATAAGTCACATTGAAAATGCCATATTGAGAATAAGCTGTACAGGCAAAAATCACTATTCATGTGATATTATTCATGTAGTTCTTTGTAGTTCAATGACTTGCAACACACCCACTAACTAAACTCAGAATTATTATATGATATTTTATGATATGTAATTTTATGTGCTGAAGTCAGGTAGTTTGAATCTATAAATTCTTTCCCTTTTCTCCACTGGGCAAAGTGCTGATATTCAGGATTATACAGGAATCAGAGACGATTGCCTGGTTACTGCTCCCATGTGTAATATATGAGGATGTGTATGTGTTGAGGTGGGGTGCAGGGTGGGGGGATGCCGCTTACACTGAAGTGGCGGTGCTGACATGTACACACACCCTGATGAAGTGAAAATGAAATGGGATCAGTGTATACACAGCACAGGAGATTTATTGTGTGGTCCATTGTGAATTTTCAAAGCAGTCATGGCAGCCATTTGTAGAGTCACAGCAAAGCGAAGTGTTGAAAAACAGTTCCTTCCAAAGGCCCTTCAAAACAGTCTTTAGCGAAGGGATTCTTGATTATTCTTGATTATAATTCAGAATGGAAGCGTAAATACCAAACGGAACTTCAGTGTAGGTCAAATTCAATTCAGTAAAAGTTGTATTCTGGTACAAACAGCATATAAAGTCACATTTGTGTAACTGAATATTTACACTTATGTTTATGCACCTAGCATTTGTAAATTAGCTTAATCAGACCACCCTTAACCAGCCTGGCTCATACTAAGTGAAATGTAACTTGTAAATGTCCTGGGAAGCCTTTGCTGTTTGCTTTTCACACCTAAAGTGGAGAAAGCTTCAGAGCATAGTTGTATAGGGAATAGCACATAGGCATGATCACTTGAGAGTAGTCAGAGTTCCCATCATATTTGCATACTCTCAGCCATTTAATTAACAGTGGCCTGCTAAAAAATAACTAAACAACAAAGGTTTTGTTTATCACTAAACCTTTGCTAGCCAGATTAGCATACCCACTGAACTACAGTGCCACGCATAAAACTTTAAAAACTACTTGCTTTCTTCCAGACTTACGGCTTGTAGTGATATATTTAAAAGTGTCGAAATCTGGAGAAATCTGGTGGATGGAGGTTGTTGCATTGAGGGAAGGGGTGCAACATTAGATATTTAGGTCACCTAAAAACATTCACTGATATGCTTTATTCTCTTTCCTCACTTCTGCTCCTTTTACACAGGAAAAACTCAAAGGTCCAGATTAGCCGAGTGAGACTGGAGGATTCTGGGAACTACACGTGCGTGGCCGAAAACCCACTGGGCAAGGATAACTCCACCAGCTACATCAACGTCCAAAGCAGTAAGAGCAGAGCCTTTCTCCCTACTTGACTGATTCAAGTGTTATTGGGGGTGTGGACTGTTTTTGTAGCACCTATCCTGTGCTGATGGATTGGTGCTAGCTTTGGGGGTTATTGTCCATCAACACTGAAGCCCTGAGACTTTGTGATACGACTGCCTGTGGCTTGCTGTTTAGCACATTCGCTTGTCAGTCCATAGATCAGTGGAGATCGAAGGATGCCATGTATAAATATAAAAATATTTCTTTATTTCTCTGCAGCATAAGGAAGAGTCCTTGTGCTGCAGAGAAATGGCCTGAGAACAGAACTGTAGGAAGTGTAGGCTGACAAGACATAAATGTGGACATGAAATTGTGTCAGGTGCTCTGTAAGCTGAGCAGGCACTGAAGATGAATGTCAAAACAAAGGAGGAAGAAGAGAGAGATGAGAAACGGGTTGTTGTCTAGCAAATTTGTCACACAACATTCCCTCTTCCCTTTCATTTCTGCCTTTCTGACAGATTTTGTGTTTGGCTGGTGAGCATTGGCAGTGTTGTTTTGCCAGTCACTCAGTTTAGAGTTGAAGTAGTATTGTAGAGCTTATAGTCAATTATGTCAAAGTGCTGCAAAACCAAACTTGGATAGTGCATGGAATGAATCAGTGGCGTTTCAGATTTGAGGCGACACACTGCTCAGGGCCTGACTGTATAAATGTATGCAATGTCTGAAATCTCTCCCTCACTCACTCGCTCCTTCATTATTTACGACTCTATACTGCCTGTTCTGTATAGAGAACTGTATGAGGCAGCCCTAAAGGAGAATTCATGAGTCGAAACATTGTATCATGACTTTTTGTTGCATTACTTTTTGTTGCATCAATAATCTGAGCTGAACTGAACTGAAACCACTGAAACTAAAGAAGTATTCAAATTCATTTTCTGTATACACCACTAGCAAGTACCTGTTTTTTCTTACATTTATATACTAATTTATATACTAACTCTTTCTTTCATACTTAAGGAAGTAGTGTGCATCGATTGTATACGTGATTTACAGTACACTATAATAAACTACACTACTCTACAAATGCTGTAAAAATAGTGCATTATATTGTAACAAACTCAGACATGACAACAGTCTGTTAGAGAAAAAAAAATGACTAAAGTGTTAACAGTGAAATAAAAGAAAAGAAAAGATAATAGACATAATGACGTTAACCCAAAGAGATGAAAAAAAATAGCCTCAAACAAAATTAAATATAGAGGTTATCACACTTGACTTACGCTATAGGCTACTATCTGGCAACTGGCAACCCTGTCATTAACTGTCCTGCCTGCTCTGCCTACTTCACTGAAAATGTTCGTAGAGTGGGCATGGGGCAGAGAAAATCCTGCCCCTATGGATCTCTATTAGCTCTTGTTGCAGTTCCCCTTTTTACCCACTAGGAAAACACATAATGATATGTAACTCTATGGAAGCTAAGTAGGGCAGCGCTCTTGCAGAACATCTAGAAACGGAAGCTAATATTTGTATTAATAACATTTCTTTTAAATCGTTAGTCACTCAAAAGCGGTAATTAGTATTTCAGTGGAATTTAAAATGAATGTGAATTGTGAATGAGGACTTTCTGACGATGAATATTTACTGAACAGCTGAAATAAATGGTGAGGCTCTGTATAAACCTGCATAAACTGTAGAGTATTTTCCTTCTGGTACAGAAACTACAGGTCTATTTCACTCGTCCTAGATATTTTGTGCTGTGGTGCACTGGCTCTTGAATGGCGTATAACAAACGGATAAAAAAAAAAATTGTAATTGTTTATGTGGTGAAGTTTTCTGACAGAGAGCTTTGTGGTTCCTTGGTAACATCACAAGCTTCTTTTGTGAGGGAAAAACTCCTTCTAACTGTTGTAAGTGATTTTGTCGACATTCCACAACATTAAATGTAACTATAAACAGATAAAATGTATGATGTTTTGGACTTTCAGAATAAGGAATTGTTAGCATTGGCAGATTGCTGTGGCATGAGGGGTGGAGAGTATTTCTCTCTAACCATTGGTCCTTATCCAAATCTATGCCTATAGAATAGATACTCCTATTCTCTCTCCCTCTCCCTCACCTCCTTGTCTGTGTTTTATGTCCCTGAAAAATTTCTTCTCCTTTTTCTCCCTTTATTCTCCCTCCTTTTAACACCACAGCTCTAATATATGTTTTTTTTTTATTTTTAATGATGCTGTTCTTTTTCATAATTAGATTGTAGTATAGTTAGTACAGTAGTTTTTCTGTTTTTTTTTTGTTGTGTTTTCTCCTCTAATGTTTTTTTTTCCATTATTGCTTTTGGTTGCATTTTTTCCCTCGCACTACACATGCTTTAATTTAGTTAATGTACAAAGCAGCCTTCGTTCTGCTACAGCCGCACTACTGTAGTCATACATCTCTCTGTTGCAGTCTCCAGAGCCTCTCTCATTTCTTGATGCGCCATAGACCTGTGTGTGTGTGTGTGTGTGTGTGTGTGTGTGTGTGTGTGTGTTTAAGTTGTGGCACTCTGCTCTGCTGTGGAGAAGAGGTTGCTCACGGCACACTGTTTTTACAGAGCTACCCTTGTCTCAGCCTTTCTTTCATTTTTTCTTTTTTCCCTATCCTCACACTCATCCCACCATCCAGCTTTCCATTTACAGTGGCACTGAGTGGATGAATGGTGCATGTGCATGAGATGGAGAAAAGGATAGAGGGATAGAGAGAGGAAGAATGATGTATAAAGCAAGAGGACTCCTATGGCCTCCTCCACTCTAAGGGGTAATAGGGGTCATTAATAATGCGAGCTCTGTTCTGCAGTTTAGTCTCTGCTAAAGGTTAAAACTGTGTCTGTATGAGTAGCCATGTGTGTGTGTGTGTGTGTGTGAGAGAGAGAGAGAGAGAGAGAGAGAGATGGCTCTCAGGACTAATGAAGATAAACAGTGTCATTTTGGCACATTCTGCACTCTAGGAGTAGACAGCATTTGGGTCCATAACTGTGCAGATATCCTGCTATATATAACAAAACACACACACACACAGGCCCTGGAGAGAGCATGAGTGTGTTCGTGTGCGTGTATGTGTTAGAGAAAGAGAGAGAGAGAGAGAAGAATGGAGGATGGAGGAATTGAGTGAGCAACAAGCTATAGAGGGTCACTAGGGCAGAGCTCTGCAGTATTATAGTGTATTAAGGCTGTGTGTGTGTGTGTGTGTGTGTGTGTCTACTACTTAGAATAGGAGATGGACTCATAGCAGTGACCTTGAGAGGCCACTGATTAGGTGTGTATGTGTGTGTGTGTGTGAGTGTGTGTGCGTGTGTGTGTGTGAGAGAGAGAGAGAGAGAGAGAGAGAAAGAGAGAGAGAGGTGTGATGTGAAACACAGATGGGCTCTAGATTCGGAATACTCTAGCTGCTACAAGAATGCCAAGGGTCTGCCAAATATTCTTAATGTGAAAGACACACACACACACACACACACACACACAAATCTGTCTAGGCATATTTCTGCAGAGGCTCAGCATTTCAAATCTGTCAGCTAGAATCTGCATACAACCAACAGTACAACCAGCTGCTGCTCACACCTCAGGGCTAACACACACACTCACACACACACACACACACACACACATTTCCTTTCTCATACAACAGACACAGTTTGGAGAAGAGGTTGAACCTTTAGGAACCTTTTGGTTTCTGCATGAATAGCTGGGATCTGGTTTTCATCCAAAGTCCTATTAACCAAAAAGGCAAAGAAATAAACATAACATACAGTGACGTATCTTTATTGAACAAATGAGTTACCAGTCTTCTCCACATGTCAGTGTAAAAAAAAACCACAGACCCCTTTATTACCATAGCGTATATTAATGAGTTTAAGCCAATTATTTAAATGTTATGCACATTAGGAAATTGTGTAGGAAAAGAGAGTTTTAATCCCTAAACTTAGAAGAAACCTTAGAACCCAAACCAGTTTATACTGTGTTAAAAGATTCATAGTATTTTGCATCATATAAACCGGACTTTTTTATTTTGAATAAAAATACTGGCTAATCATTATGGACCCCATTTTGAGAGCCGTGGATATAAATGGTCAAGGCATTGCTCAAAATATTCTGTAAATATTGGGACCAGTTTTTCTGGCAAAAAACACAAAACAAAACACATTCTGCAGCTGTTGTAGTCCTGCTTGCCCTACAAATGCCAAATGCAGAAATTACAATGTTGGAAGCATATCTAGATCTGAGTTTGTATGGATTTTTATATTATTAAAAAATAAATCAGTCCAGAAATGCAAAAAAGCCACAGGCCTTGTAAAACTGATAACCCTCGATGGACAGTAATTTTCAGATTATAAAATCTGAAGTATTTAGTTTCTAAGTCTCTAGAAATACAAATTGATTTGGCATAGTCTTATAGATAATAATCAGTCAAATTCAAGGTCAAGTTCACAGTGTGCTTTATTGGCATGACTGTTTTAACAATGCTGCCAAAGCAAATTCTATATAAAAGACAAACAATAACAACAAATAAAGGAATAGAAAAGCATTAATGAATAAGATAAACACTAAACATGAATAGACATTAATTAAATTAGCAGATGTTTTACAGAAAGATATGTAAAAATATGCAAAATATGCAGTATTGAATAAATTTATATAAATTACACACACACACACACACACACACACACACATACATATATACATATAGCAGTAAACAGTAATAAATGAAACAAAGTCAATATTTAGTGTTACGATCCTTCGCTTAAAAAAAAAATAGTAGTCTCAGGTGCAGTGTGTGCAGTTTTATAAGGAAATGAGCTGTAAGTTTTACTGAGCATCTTGCAGAAGCAGCCACAGTTCTTCTGGAGACTTTCTGACTGTTACACTTGCTTCTTATTTTTGCAGCAAAACCCAGCAGCCTTCCTTACGTTTTTTTTTTTGTCTGAAAAGTGGTCTCTTATGTAATATTCTGCTTTCTTTACTGACATACAACCATTTTTCTGTAACATTTAATTTTGTGCTGGAAAACTAATGTTTGGCAATCTAAAATGTTTTTGTCCTGAATCAATAATGTAAAAGTCACAGTTTGGGATGATGGCTGTAATATTCCAGTCTAATGTGGTTATATTTTGGACAGATCAGAGTGAAGTGTATCTCTGTTTCTACTTCCTGTAGGTCACAGTGTTTACAGAGTCTTTGTTCTTTGAGTTTATAAGTTTTAGTTTGTCTTCCTTTTTCAAGTTCTAAATTGTGGTCGCCCACTCTGTATTTAGTCAGAATTTGTGTTTCTTTCAGGTTCTTGTTCTTCAGATATTCAGCTAATTTGATTTGTCTGTTTAGTTTTGAGTACAGTCATCATATAATCAAATCATTGTAGTTAAAAAAAAAAAAGAAAAGAAAAATGCAGGACCCAATCTCTTACATTATTTCAGAAATTTGCATCTATTTATCTTGTCATAAGGTGACCAGGTTCAAACTCGCCCTATTTTGTAGAAAATATGGAGTAAAAATCTGCCAACATATTTGGTAGGATAAATTTCTGGTTTCACTGGCTATATTTACATGCAGAGATCTTCACCAGCCCATATGCATCCATTCTAGTTGCAGATTCCTAATTCAGGGTTTCCCAACCAGGTGGCATTTTCGGTGGCATTGCAGGGGGTTTGTAAGACTGTGATGGAAATGTCAGTGTCACAATAAGTTAAATTTTAATACCATATATTTTTACAAGTGAAAACTAAATTAATTAAAACCATTAATAGTCTCACATTTTATTGTAATTACAAAAATAAAAGGTGAGCAAAATGGAAAGAATTTCTCATAGATCATGTCATGTGATAATAGTTCTTAGCATGTGAGAGAAATGGACAGATATGTTATCGGTTAATGAGAATCACAACAGGAGGACCATCCAAGCACAAATCAGACAACAAAAGTTCCAAAGTGGGAAATGTTCTGTAAGTGCAGCGAGGAGTATTTAAAAATTTTGGATTTGTGTACATGGACAGTGACAAGGCCAAACTCCTCCACAAGTGTGTGATATGTTTGGAGCAGCTTTGTAATGAAAGCATGCAGCCATAGGAAAAACAGAACATGAAAACCTCGCCTCAAAAACAGTCAAATGTTTCAAGGTAAGGTTGCATAGTTTAAAACATAAAAAAAGCTGAAAATAGAAAAAGTTTTCAACGAGCAAAAGTTTCACTTAATGTTAGCCCGCTTAAAATCTCATAAGTGGTGATTTGTAGGTCAGAATGATGTCATTTCGCCCTTGGCATATTCAACATACAAAGTGGAAAAAGTGTCTTTTGTTAGCAACAAGCTAGCCAGCTAACTGGAACGAGTTATGTATATTTTCCCAATTTTAAAACAGCGAACTGTATAGTCAGTGTTCAGTGTCAGCGAATATGTCTGTGTGTTAACTGATCTAAAGCAAATACTTGTAAATACAGCACAACACATTTAAAGGTAAGAAGTGCTACTTTGTTTACTTCTCATGTTGTGTGCAGCCATATTGATTTGACGTCACTCTACTACCCCAAGTTGATGAGCAGGAATTTTCAAGTTGAGGGGGTGTTTTCTTTGGCTTTTCCTGGTCAGAGGTCTGGAATTACAAGTTGCAACCTCGAGTCAAACGTAGCATTAAGGCAAATAATTTAGGTTGAAGGGGTTCAGATGACAAAAAAGGATTGGAAACCTCTGTCCTAATGAATAGTTTATATGTATCTTAAACTGGACAATCTTCATTTATATGTAATTTAATTCAAAGTTATGTGCATACATGATGCTAGGTTTACCATAACAACAAGAAGCATGAGTCCAGTCAGCTTTTTAACCACACTGCTTGTGTTGTTAAAGAGTTTTAAATTATTTCCATCACAGCAAAACGTCATCTGAGTATTATTTATGAAGTTTGTGTCTACAGTGAAGTTGCTCAGCATTTCTTATTTGCCTGAGATTCTGGAACATAGATGCTCTGCTTGCTGAAAATAACATAAAATACACACATTATAAACTGGTGTAATGCCTTTATTAATCCTCTAATGTTAGCAACATTGAAGGTCATTGCTTGGGAATAACTGAAATAACAAGGAATCAAGGCTTTATCAATGTTTTTTCCTCTTCTTTACAGAATGTTCTGCATTCTGCATCCCAAATGAATATCTGGTGAATATTAAAAACTAAACTTTACTGAGGTCACTTCCTGTCCTGCATCAGCATCAAAATGTTAGCTTGATGTCAGTGCAACCTCACGATAACTTTTGAATTAAAATGTGGAACACGAACTATGTTTTCTTACTGGACTGTTTTAAGGAGCTCATTTTGACTCAAACGCACAGAATCCACACACAGATTCTGATAGTGAAAGTTTTTTTCTTCTTCATCTGACTCCTGTCTCTTTAGGAGTCTCTGGACACTTTTTGTCTTTAGACCAATGAGCAGTAAATAGAATGAAACAGATCCAAGTGTGTTTCATCAATCTTATTTCCACACCCCCAAATACACAAGTAAAACTACACACACACACACACACTCTCTCTCTCTCTCTCTCCCCTCTCTCTCTCTCGCTATCTCTCGCTCTCTCTAGGCCTGTTCAATTTTATTTAAGTATTAAATATAAATTTCGAATATTTACATATATAAAGGCAAAAAATATCATGTTTAAAATCCCATCTTGTACTTTTAGTCATCATATGTAAGTCTATTAAAACATATGTTTTCTAAACTTTTTGGAAATACCATTGAGACAGTTGATATATGGAAAAGCATGTCATTTATGCCAAATTTTATTTTCACATTTCACATTTCAGTTATGTATCAATTTTCTAATTGAATACAAAACAAACAGTACCTGATTGTTTCCAGCAAGCTCATAGTGCACTATGTAGTTTCTACAGCACCCTTATGTTATAAACTATGCAGTGAGCATGGAAGCAATTTGGAAGCATCTGGGATTCGGCCTAAGACAAGCTGAAGATAACAGATTTTTATGTAAATACTGGGTAACAGATTGTGTAAAAATTTAAACTGTAGGTAAATACCAGCAAGATGAAACATTTCTGTGGGTAAATGAATAGAAACACAATGTTCACATTTTGTGAAAATTGCAGTATGAAAATTGAAGTGCAGTATGAACTCACAGTGTAGCACTACTGCTAATGATTCTGTCATTATCAAATTAAGATACTCATTAACATCTGAATATGTCATTTTTAAGATATTTGACAGCCCCAACAAATAAGCATTAGCAGGTACAGTTTGCTTTTCTGTTAAGCATGAATCTGCTTCCTCTTCCATATCTTTAATATTCTTTTCTTTAATTTTAAAAGACCTTTTGTCTATGTTTTTTGTTTCCCCATCTCTCTGTCACCACTCCCCCATTCTTCCTCCCTTATTCTCCCTCCCTCATATGTCCTGAGCACTCTGTGCCCTTGTGTCCTTCTGTCACAGTGGACATTGCTGTGAAAGACTGCTGAATGTCCTGAATGCTGTTGAGCTCCAACATGGACCCTCACCATGACTCGTGCTCCTTTGCTCTCTCTGGGTGTGAGTCACAGCTGTCCTGCCTGTCCCCATCCATCCCACAACTAATATAGAGAGAGGGAGTGGGCTGTACAAATGGAGAGCATAAACAGAGACAGGCTGCAATGATGAATCCATTCTGGGTCGTTTTCAAACAGATAATGAAAGCAGTGGAAATACAGAAGCAATGTTGGGTGTTATCTTTCTTTCTGTTTTTGCTTGCATAGACCGTCATAGACATGGACATGTCCTATTACAGGCCTCTGTTCTCTGAACACAGATGTTAGTCTAAGTCTGTACACTGCTATCCTTCTCCCTTTTTTCATATTCTCTACTTGAACAAGGTTTGACCTTTAGTAGAGAGATGTTATTGTGTGTAGGTCTCTCTCTCTCCCCCATTCTCTCTCTCCCTCTGCTGCTGTGTGTCAGTGTGTGTTGATGTATTCGTTAGCTAATTAGGACGAGGTTGTTCTGTCTATCCCCTAATGCTAGTCCAGCACTGAGAGCTACTTACGGCCCTGCTCTGCTGAGACACACCTGCCAATCACACCTGCTGCTGGGTTGCTTCATTTATTCACCAGCTAGTTCCAAACACGTGCACATTTTCTCTCTCTCTCTCTCTCTCTCTCTCTCTCGCTCACACACACACACACGCACACACACAATTAAGATCATTATGAAACACACACTCACACACACAGACACTGCAGACAGAGTGGCCTCTACCACCTGTGTGTGGGAGGAGGTTGCTCACTGTGCGCATCTGCATCAGGAGATACAGTCAGGTGCATTACAGCCTTTTAACAAGCATTCCTCAATACCATATTTACACTTATTCCTTGAAACGGTTTTAAAATGTATTCCTTCATATCACATTTTTATTCCTCGATGCTGAAAGTTTATTCTTATCATAGTGCTTGCGCTATCTTCAAGAGCTTGTGACTTCGAATCCCAACGATGCCACAGCCAATCCGTGGCTGGAAGTCTAAAGTAGCAAAATTGCCCATGCTCTGTGGGTGGGAGCAATGGCATTACTCTCTCCCCTGTCAATCAAATGCTGCTAGTCAATCAGTGGCATCTATGAGCTCATGTATGCAGAAGAGGGCAGAGAGCATTCAGAATGTGTTCAGCTGCACTGTGGCAATGCATGAGCAGCAGTTCAAAAAAGATGCAGTGGCTGGCTTCATGTGTCTCAGAGGAAGTAGAACATGGTAGCTGTTATTGAAAGGGAAGAACTGGCTAGTGGGTGGGAATTGGGACCAAAATGGGGTAAAAAGAAAGGTTTAATTTTGCTTAAATGTATTACTTAATTCCACATTTAAATTCACCCTTCAATACTATGTTTAAAGGTATTCTTCAATTTTATGTTTAAATTCATTCTTTTTTTCCCCCTAAATGCCATGTTTAAATTAAAGTACCATTTTTACATTTTTATATTACAACTCTATATAATTCACATACAGCTTGTCAGCACCAATCATTCCAGTCCCAAAAACCAACGAAACTATGATAACAATGTCTCAAAATAAATATACCATATAAATACTATACCTTCAAATAAAACCACTCATATATAAATATAAACACTATCATAGCATACAGTTTGTCCTACAAAACACCAACAGGCAGCCGTGTGTATTTTCTTCCCTTTCTCTGTCACATTCTGTTATGTTTTGGTACATGTTTTGTTCTTTGGTTGATAGTATGTATAAATTTCTATTTCAGTGTTTTCAGTTGGAATCAGGAAGAGATGTCTTTACATGCAACTGGAAGAATTGCAGATAAAATATGCTAGAAACAAAAATTCAAATGTTATAATACTGTAGAAATGTCTGCTTTCTATAAAATTATATGGTAGTAAAGTACTTCTGTAGGCTTCCAAGTCTACTTCCTTTGGTAACATAGTCAGGTCTTATCTCCTCACTTGCCATACACCAGGGAAAAAAGTGTTTCCCTGGAAATATCCAGCTGATCCACTTGTTACTTCACTGGAGAATTCTTACTATAAATGTGACACTTGAACAGCTGAGATTTCTCTAAACCTTTACACCAACATTTCTCACTGATAGACTTATGACATGGTCTTTTATAGAAGCTCGTATCTCATCTGAGACAATAGCTTGAGGTGCTTCTAAATAGCACCATGCATTTATACTCTTCTCCCTCAGCGTCAAGTGACCGTTTGTCTTCTTCTTTCAGCCATTTCTCTAATTCTTACTGGATCTTAAACAGGATCATTCCAAAGATATGCTCTTCTTATAGCTGGCAATGTAATTGAAAGCCTTTTAGTGTGTGAGTAGATTTACAAGACATCAGCATATTTACAAGACATCAACATGCACTTTGTCTCTGTAACCATTATAAAAGATTTTCTGTAATTGAATATACTTTTTACTTAGCAAAATGCTACCTACTTGAATTTTACATGCGAACTTAAAAGTATGCAAATTAGGTTAGAGAAACATTTTTGTGAGTGGTTAAGCTTGAGTAATACATGCTTGACAGAAATTTTACAAACAGTCCACTGAATGCAATTTGTGATGTGATTAAAAAAAAAATTCATGCTTTAGTCTGCACAAAACACTGCCGTTCTGCTAACTGTATGAACATTCTGAAAAAAAACCTCAGAAATTGAAAATGTTTTTTAGCAAGTAAAAAATGATACAAAAAAAAAATGTAATACTAAAGTATTCAGATTACATTAATGTACTTTCAGCTTTTTTAAATCTTCTTTCCCTCACTCTCACACAAAATCCAAACAGATACTGTATATCATGCTACATCCTAAACACTGTTACAGATAACCTATGCAATTTCAGCACAATACACTTTAACTTCCATGACTTTGGACATTGTTTTAAACACAATTTTGCCTCCAAAAAGCATACAGCTATCTGAGCTAATTAGCTCAACATAGGACCAGAGCTACTATAGCAGATACTAAACCTGCTTATAAACTGCATATTTCAGTAGAACCATTACTGCATCCTAGCATACTTGGTCATTATTGCTTGCTTCTTGCCTACAGAATTAGGACATGCTAGTAACTTTGGGAAATCAGGCCATTAGGACTTGTGAACTCATAAAGTCAGGTACTTTCTAGATGTGAATCCTGTGTATTTTTTTATTTATTTATTTATTTTTGTAATTATACTCAGGGTAAGTCAGTGGGCCATGTTGGGCCCAGACTTCGTTAGCTAATTAATATTACATACATACAGTGATGTCATGATATTAGATGGGAAAGCAAAAAAAAATCCAATATCTATCAAAAGCTTGACAATCAAACAGGGTTGAGAAATGCATTACATCACAAGGTCTTGTCAATGGCGTAATGAGAATGAAATGGGGCAAACTATTATGATATATGATTGGACAATGTGTGCTTAGTCTAACTACTTTTAGTTTCTTCTTCAAAGGCACTTTGTAAAAAATGCATGATAGAGTAAGTAATCTACATTGTTCGTTTTCATTAGGCCTGCAATTGGATTTCACATGCACCTACTCAGTCATTGCTCATGATGTGTTACAGATTTGTCAGTGAACTTGGCTGAAAAATATCAGTCCAAATAGATATTAAATCTAGGGGCGTTTCACTGTGTGTAATCATCTGACACAACTGTCACTGATAGGCTGCATGAATCTACAGACTGGGCTAGAAAGAAATCAGCCTCGCTTCTTCATTCCCTCATGTGTATTTTTCTTATGGTCATTGGTGATGCTGTTGATCTGGTTCCACAAAAGTCCAAAATAATTTGCTTTAAGACATTTGTTAACATTAAAGTAAGTAAGTAAGTAAGTAAGTAAACTGATGTGGATGCCAAAAACAAGAAGCTTCTACCAGCAGCTCCTGCCATTTACACATACTGAGGTAAACTAAGTTTTAGGAATTGTTAGCAAACGTTGCCATCCTAAAAACTCTTAAACAAAATTTTGACTTGGCTAAAAGGAATGATTAGATTAGGGGGAAAAATTTTTAGACTGTAATGCTACTTGATATCCTACTTATGTTTACACATTCTAGGTGGTCTGTTGATGGATTGAATGGGAAAATCTTGTTCATAAGCAAAGGTCTCAGATGTGACTACTTTTATTGTATGAGATACTGTATAAAGTCCATCTCCTGTCCTGTGTACTTCACGTTTGTTCTTGGTCTGCTGGTATATTATTGACCCATAAACATTTCTTATTACTGGCCTTGATGTTTTTTGAGTGTTTGTAGTCTTGATGACTGGTTCCTTGCTTCAGTATTTCTCATTGGTAATTTGATAAGTCTGCCATATCATGTTTTTTTTGTTTTGGGCTCTGTGGTGTCCTGTGTCTCAGCACCTTGCTTGGTTAATTAGCTCTCCTCTGTAGGGGATGTTCCTTAACACTCCAAAATTAGTGCATCTCAGTGTCCCACTGAAGTACTGAGGATGTTTCTGTCTATAATCCTCCATTTGTCTTCATGGCTAAATAGAGATTTAGTGCCTTTTTTATGATCATGGCACAGCAATTAGTCATAAGATTGCAGCATGTGTTAGCGCATGTAGCTGTGACAGACAGATTCTTGGTATTTTAGTGACCCTTAGTGCAGGGGGTGGCTTGGCAAGATTGGAGTGACGGTAAAAAGGAGTTGGTTAATATTAATGTTTTACTGTATCAAGAGTTGTTGATAGGTGCGTTGCAGCTCCTTTTGTTATGCCACTGCCACTATGTTTTCAGGTTGTCCATGTGTCCGCCTGTCTGTCCGTACATCCATCCGAGATTCTTGTTAGTGCAATATCTCAAAGACAAATGTTTGAATGTTTGTATTATCTATATGGAATTATCATTGTCATTATCATTATCATTGATCCAAACAGGGTCAAGGTCACAGCAAGGTCAAATGTCTGAAATAGTTTTTTCTTCAATTGCTTTCTTCTGTTTGAAGTATATTTTTTGAGAGTATTGGGGCATATAAATTAGTAACAAGAACTAGACTAGACTAGAAGGCATGCCAAATGGCGTTGAGTTCTAATTGTTTAAAAAAAAAAAAAGCAGAGTGTCATTAATTACTTTTGATAATAGGTATAGATTTTACAGCAATATTTTGGTGGTAAAAATAATGGCTGATATACAATATTTAACTTAATGCTTTATGTCTTTCTAGTGCAATTTTGTGGGTGTTTAACCATCACATAATGTTTATAATGGATAATTATTTGTCACTACAATGGCAATAAATCTGGCAAGTTTGGTATTTAATTAGTTTTGTTAGACATATTATCGATTCTACGAATGATATGATTCTTAATGGCGCATGAACTAATTCATGCTTAGTAGCCACATCTGAGATGTTTGTTCTTATTTGTTAAATATAAAATATTAGTCTATTGTATTTAGTTAGTATTGTGTGAAGTAGTAGGACTTCACCTGAATTTGTGTATTGCTCTTGTTAAGATGGACTTCCCAACAGAGGGAAATGTTCAAATTTTGGCCTAAAGTCAGTTTGAAAATCTCAGATTTCGAATGGTGCACTTTCATTTGCACTGGTCCACTCTTATCAGTGCAGGCGCATTCATTTCTGACCACAAAAAAGCAACTGCGTGAAAAAAGGTAAAAAAAAAAAAATTGGCTTATGCCCAACTGAATTAGCAATATGCCAGTATTATTCCATTAAGATAGAATTGCATGAAATTAGAGCCCTGTAATTGTGATATGTGGCTTTCCCAAGCAATGGCAATACCTCAACCACACGTGATTTCCTCACGTCCAAACTACTCAGCTTGAAGCTATACAGTGTGCCGGTATTCTGTGGCATCCCTGACCTGATGGCCAGGCAGCCCTGGAATGACTTGGCAGTGTGCGGAGCTCAGTCTGCGGCATGGTCATGATATACTGTAGTGGGCTGTGTGTGTGTGTGTGTGTGTGTGTGTATCTTTCTGTCCTGAAGCCATATTGTAGGAAAAAATGTTTGATTGTGATTTTTGAATAATTGTATTATGAAATACGGTGCCATATGTCATATGAAAGATATACAGAATAATTACAAAACTCTTAACACCATTTTTTGATCAAACTAGCTGAGTTATGAATTGTTCGACATGCCTCTGGCAAGGATATCTTTGTCGTTTTTTGCTTTTGGGCTTGTGGTGACTCACTCCTTCATCTTCATTACTCAGTGAGAGCAGTACCATCCTGTTTCACAACTGATTACCACACATGCTGATAATTATATATGTGTTTCTCCACAGTAACTACCACGCTGTCTCCGGGCTCCAGCCATGCCAGAAAGTGCAATGAGACGGAAAAGGCATACTGTGTCAATGGTGGTGACTGTTATTTCATACACGGTATAAACCAGCTGTCCTGCAAGTAAGTCACACCCACCCTAAAGCGCCAGATTCTACTCAATCAGCCTCCTTATATTGGCGTCATATGTTTTTATAGCTTCTATAATTGTTAATTTGTTGTTAAAATAAGTAGTTTTTACTTAGACTACCTGTCAAAAGTTTGAGGGTAACTTGCCTTTTTCAATTTTTTTAGTGATGTTGAGTTTCAGTGATGCCAAACACAAAGCTGTACAAGAGACCAGCTTTTTTTGAGAAAGGAGTCAGTGCTGTGCGTAATAGAATGGCCTGTCCAGTCTCCCGACCTTAACCCAATCAATCTGCTCTGGGACGAGTCAGATTAAACAGTTTGAGAATGGTGTCCAGGCAGCTTCACAAACCTCTGAGAAGTCCTGTAGGAGGCACAGCAGAGTATCTCAAAAGAATGCCTAGAAACAAACACTGACTGGTCTTATGAAGGAAAGGAGGTGTTTGATGATCATATAATATAAAGTCGCAGTTTTTTGAAAGAATACGTGTAATAATTATATATAATAATAATATATTATAATAATAATTATAATTTCAAGGACACTTTAAAAAAAACAGGATTTGCAAAAGTGCCAGGCAATGGACAAGGTTAGTTTCAGGCTTCAGTTTACATTGTTCAGGTACTGAAATTATCTGCACACCTTTGAGGTGTGCTTATTCTGTTTTCAAACAGCACAGTTCACTGTGCTTGCAAGATGATTCCTTATAACTGGCTCAATTATGTGGCATTTAATGCTTTGGAAGTTGAAAAAAATTTGAAAGCTCTGAGCTCGCAGATTGTTTCTTAAAATGGCAAAGCCTATGAAAGTTAGCGTTTGTTGTACCAAAGCCTCTAAAATGTTGACACGCCCAACAGTTTTATCTCATTACCATTTTCATTCTGTTAATAGAAAAGACTTGCTACATGCTACCTAGCTAAATTGTAAGCAATATAATATTCCAAGTCATTTAGGTTCAGAGTATATTTTTCCCAGTTGTCTTGCAACAGTGTTCTCATGATTATAGCAACTTCACCAGTTGTGTGTACGCCTTCCAGTGTTGAAAGCCGTTTGAACACACCCAAAGTTTAAACAGAGTCAGTTGTAGAAAGGTAACGGCCATTTGCCCTGTAATTGGCAGAGGCTCTAAAGATTACAGGCTGCTTCTTTATTTGTTTTTAGTTGCTGACACATATATTTATAATAAACCTAGTTACAAGGTATTTAATATATTATCGCAAACCAAAAGAGAAATTGGTCATTTATTTAAAAAAAAAAAAAAATCTGTCCCTAGATTTTGACAGGTAGTGTAGTTAATCAAAAGATTTGATCTAATTTTACAACTCGCATAATGATCAGGTATCCTTTGATTATTGCTTTCTAATATAACTCACTTACTTTGTATGAGTCAAAGATTCCCAACACTTCTTTTGTTGTATTTGAGTGTTTTTCTCCTCCTCTCTCTCTTTGGTGATTCACTGTTGCACAGATCAGTCAACTCGAGTGTTATGTGTGATGACATTTGGTTATTCTGTTTGGACATGAAACCAGTGATGATTTGATTCCATGAGTAACGTGTCATTATTTCAAGTAAATTTCCTTCATATTTTCACAGCCTCAAGGAATACAAGCAACCGTTTTCAGGATATTTTATTATTCTATTTTATTTTACGTTATTATTTTATGACCCTCTCATTCATGTCTGGGTGCCCTGGGAGTTCACCAAAAAATACCATGAAGTTTCATGATGCTTAAAATAGACACTTTTTCCTCTCCTCATAGCGTTCAGGGTCTGCTAGGAACACTGACAATATCTGTGTTCTCAGAGAGGCGCTTAAGACACTTCAGACACACACTGCTGAGTTCAATAGAGCCCAGTGCTGCATTTCAGGCCTCAAGAGGGAGATAGAATAGAAGACACTCTGAAATCAGCTACCCCATCTGGACGAGAGAAAAGAAGGGAAGAAAACAGACGAATGGTCTGCAATGTTCTCTGCTACCCCCTATTTCTTCCAGTCACCCCTGCCGGGAAGTGAGCTGAAGGTGATACAGCGCTCTGCCTTTAGTGGCCATGTCGGAGCAGACGGCTCAGATTTACGATGCATCCTCTCTTATTGTGGTCTGTGATTAAGTGCAGGGTCTCTGTGGGAAAGCCCCGCATTAACTCTACTGTAGAATCAATATTCCTTATTCACTGCATAGGCAGTTAGACTGGTCAGGGCTCTTAGGCTTAATGAATGTATTTAAGAAGAGCAATATTCTGATTTGATATATATGCTTCATGGCTTGGAGAATGGTTTGCATAGGCTTGCATAGGTGCCTATTCTCTAGATGACCTTTATTCTTTTTGTGCAATGCAGTGGTAATTCTGAGAGGGTCACCCTAAAAGTTTACCTTTGAAAATGTGTGCATGTGAATAACCAACCACAAGCACTATCATCCATGTGCGTATGTGCGTCAGCAACGCCGGAGCCAAATTAAATGCAGCAGTCCCATTGACCTCTGCAGTAAATTCTGAAGAATGAAAGAATGGGGGGGAATTCTGTGCTTTTAGAAACTCACAGTACATAAATTGTAGAAGCTCCCAAAAAGCAGAGGCTTTTTGGCATCATTGCACAGCTTTTAGGGAATTTATTTTCCTCTAAAACATATTCTGACATCTTTATCATATTAAAGTTATACTGGCTTCTGGCTTAAATGCAGACTGCATAATTGGAAGTTTATGAGGAAGGCTAAGTCTAGTATATTGGTGAACCATGTTACATCAGTGTGACCCTTTCCTCAGATTGCATTCCTTTTTAAAACAAAAAAACACACCATATTTTCTGACACCTCTGCAGTTTAGACCATCAATACTGCCGAAAATGCGCTGAGCAAGATTCTTTAAAATCTGTTGGATCTATTGGATCTTATTGGACCAAACCACTGTTAAGAGGACATTAAATGGTTTTAAAAACCTATATATATATATATATATATATATATATATATATATATATATATAGAGAGAGAGAGAGAGAGAGAGAGAGAGAGAGAGAGAGAGAAAGATAGATAGATAGATAGATAGATAATTTTTTTTTCCAGATGGGTAAGACCTCTTGGATGCCTGATTTGAATTATATAGTTTGGGCACTAAATTCAATTTAAAATGGAGAGTATCTGAGTCTTTTGTTAAAAACTGATTTGGATAGTGCTATGTATGTGCTTGTGATCCTAAACCTCTTAAAAGCTGATAACTGAACAATAGTAATCTGGTAACTGAAAACTTTTAGCTACAAGACCAGCATTCTAAGATAGCTAGTCAAATTAGCTAATATTAATAATGAAGACAATTGTGGTAGTTATGGAATATTTTAAGCGGTTTGGCTACTGTTAAAATGGCAGTGCAAATTAATATTCAGATATGTGAATATGGCAATGCAAATTCATATTCAGATATGTTAATATGGCAATGCAAATTAATATTCAGATATGTGAATATGGCAATGCAAATTCATATTCAGTTATTCAGAAATTTTTGACAGTTGCAAACTAGCTTACTAGTAGATAACTAGCTGGCTAGTGATTTGCTCAAGCACAAATGAATGAAAAAATTCATTTGAGAAGTAAAATTTACATAAATTAAGAGCATGAATAAAATAAACTTTTCATGGCCTCTCCACAGTGCAGTAAAACACAGTACATTTGAAGAGTAGCAACAAGCAATGTCAGTAAAACCAATAAGTGATCTTAGTGTTCTGATACCTCAGAACTGATACTTTTGGTGAAGCAGTGTTTCTTCTTTGGACTCCGAGACAGCCCGAGGTTAAGACAAGCAGTTGTATTTCCCAAATGTAGCCTCAGCACAGCATAAACAGGCAAGTGAGGGAAAGGGGCTGGGCTTAGATGGAAAGAGGACATGGTGTGTGTATAAATATTCATGGATCTTGGCATTTTTTTATGAGCTTATATGTGTAGAAATGTTCTGAGTTTATTTTTGATGGATTAAATCACGTGTTCTGGGGTAATTTAAGAAGGAAAGAAAGTAATGCTGTGATAAACTTGCACACTTGAAGCTGGGCCAGACTGAAACTGCAGCATGGAACAGTCTAGAAGCTCATGAGATTTCTGAATGGTCAAACAAGGACAATCTGAGCCACTACTGTGACACCTGCCCTTCTGAAAATGTGTTTATTGACATGGACTAAAATGAGTCTTCCCACTCCCAGACTCCCTCCACAGGTCTTTCTTTAAATCCCACAGTGATCTTCACATCATCAAGCAGAACTACTTTGCCTGCGGGCTGTGCTCTTGTTGTTCTAATTTGGTGTTTCTCTGCTCCCTTTCTCACTCTCTCTCTTTCTCTACTCCCTTTCTCCTCTCCTCTCCCCCTGCCCGTTATGTGTCTGGTCCTCTCCCCTGCCTCCTCTATTCTCCTTTCCTCTCCTCCTCCCTTCCTCTTGTTCCCTCCTTCTCCCTTTTGTGGGTTTGTTTTCCCTCCATCAGGTGTCCAAATGACTATAATGGTGATCGCTGTCAAACCTCCGTTATGGCCAGTTTCTACAGTATGTCCATTTCTTCTTCCTGTCTGTCTGTCTGTCTGTCTGTCTGTCTGTCTGTGTGCCTGTCTGTCCGACTGTCTGCTTACAAGCTGCATGCTGCGTATGAGGTGAATGCACGATGACTTTGTGTTTCTCCGTGTCTTTTCACTCCTTACTGTGTCTCCATTCTGTTGTTTTGTTGATTTGACTCATCAGGTACATCTAAAATGCAGATGAGATGAGATGAGAACTGAAGCCAAGTGAGAGGTTTACTTTTTTCATTTATTAAAATTTATTGTGAAAGATCCTTAAACTGTAGCACAGTAGGAGAGAGAGCCAAATGACACATTTGTACCATGCTTTATACGGCAGCATTTTCTCTTTTCGCGTCACATTTGGAAGACTTCATTTTGTTAATCAGAAGGAATTTGTCTGGAGTTGATTGATATAGCACAAATATTTTTCGTTATTAAGTGATACAGAGAAAAACGAGTGACATGAGATTTTGAGAATCTATATGAAAGCTAATCTTATTAACATGGGAATGGTGTAATGTGTTGTGTGTTATGAGGCCAAAGGCATGATGCATGACCTCTAACCTTTAACAACCAGCATATCTGATTTATAACACTCACTGGTTAAACCCGTCCATAGCTAATCAAAAGAATATTGCATGCTATCATGCTATTTGAAACCTCCACATTGGAAATAAGAGTGCTAGTCAAGTTGAGTAGCATTTTGAGTATAGTAAGTAAATGCTGTAAATAAACATACCCATTTTATTGTTTACCTATAAATGAATTGAAGCCATATTCTCCATGTCTTCACTCATCTGTACTCAACTATGTCTTTTTGTGTTAGACAGTAGCAGTTCTTTTCTTTCCTTTTTTTTAAAAAAAAAAATATCTGATTTCATTTATATTTTATTCTATTTTCTTATACGTTTACTAAAACTCCAGGAATTTAGTAAATATAACCGTAATTTTTGTGCCTGTCTGTGTGTCTGCATGCATCTGTGCACTTAAATATTATAATAATTTGTTTTTTTATGGGGAAAATGGAGTTGGCCACAGTATGTCTGCATTGTCTGTCTGTTACTGGAACTTACACCCCTTCACGTCAGTGTCTTGAAGCAAACAGAAACATAATACTTTAGCATTTTTGACCCATCGATCTGAACAAGTGGACATCTTTATCTGAAACCTGTTTTTTCTTTTTTTTCTTTCTTTACATTGTCAACTTTCTGCATTGGCAGAGCATCTTGGAATTGAAATTATGGGTATGGAACTATTATTTGTTTGACTCTTAGTTTTAAGGCGTATATAAGGTCACATCAGTCTCCTTTCTCTGTGCCATATCAAAATACCTGCAACGATCCATTGAAGTACTGATGAAGACAACGTCATTTTAAGCACAGTAAATTGTATTATGCAAATACATATAAAGTACTGTAGTATGTCCATTTATGCAGATTTATAGTAAGAGCTTAAGTAAAATACAGATTTTTTTTAAATCTATTGTTAACATAAAGTACACATCTGATAGTGAAAACATCATCTCTACTCTTACCACTGTCTGCTACAAGACTTGGAATTATCCACAAAAATTTGACAGATTAATGTAGCCAAAAGTAGAAGGTTTTTATTATGGGCCATTAATAACATGAAGTAGACTAACAACTAAATAAATGACAAATGAGTATGATAGATATTTAGATATTAACAAGCTTCCTGAGTAGTATTAACTTTTATTTCTCTGTATTATTCGCTTCCTGTAACAAGCATGCAATGCGATATCAGATGAAGTTTCAACATTTGACCTGGGCACCGCGTCCCCCCACATCATCTCTTCTCCTTTTTTCACACTCACCCCCCCCTCACTTCCCTGCTGTTGGTCACTTCCTTCTTCTCAGAGCTCTTGTCCTCTCTCTTGTTCTCCCTCTCCATGTTCTGTGTGTTCTCCTTTGTCATTGTGGTCATCGCCAGCCCTCTGGGGCCTCAGGTTTAACGCCAGAACAAAAAAAAAAAAATGTCTTCGCTGCACCTTTGTAGAGGGTCTTCATAAAGCCACTTTTTGCTTAGGAATGTCAGATGCTAGAAATTGCACTTCGGGGTCATATAGAGGACATAACTATCTGACCATATAGAATATATTAAGACTTAAACTAGGTTTACCTGCATTAGTCAGTTTGATACAGCACAACACAGTTTTATGAACAACCCTCTCCCTGTGCATTATTTAAAAAATGCTGTTTGTGTGTTTTAACCCTACTTTACAGGCATGTACTGTGAAAAAAAATTAAAGCTTACACTGCTTTATCTTCCATTTATCTTTCACTAATGATGTCTGTAGCCCAATGTATTATTGGGACTGCAGGAGAGGCAGAGTCCTCCGTTTATGAACACTTCCCAGAGAAATTGCAATGTTATTGTTTTCTAAGTTTGGCAGATTTACTGCCATTACACAGGGATCTGAGAACTTTTAGACTGCTTTAGCATAATCGGCTCTGAAAATGCAAGAACCTGCCATAGAGTTTTAAAATGGTATTTTCTAATAGCATGGTTATAAGATCACCCTGAGGTCCCAATGAGTTCATAGAGCTGTTTGTCATCGATCAGTGTCTATTTGCTGTACTATTTGATCGTTAAGTCACAAGGCATACTGCTTGATAAATCAGTTCTTGTATATTCCAAAAGTATAAATTGTTCAATTATTATTTATTCTGAAGAAATCATATACAGAGTAATCAGTTTAGGGTAATCGGATCAAACTAAAGGGTTCTATGGCATGTCTGCCACTGATTCAGAGTGTGTGTGTGTGTTTGTGTGTGTATCTGTGTGTGTGTTTGTTTTTCTCACTTATTCAGAGGCAGAAGAACTGTATCAAAAGCGGGTACTGACAATAACTGGCATTTGCGTGGCTCTGCTGGTGGTTGGCATCGTGTGTGTCGTTGCATACTGCAAAACCAAGTAAGTCCAGAGAAAAAAGCTCTGCACTCACAAAAGTGGTGCTCCTACTTCTGGAAAACTGAACTCGGTATAACTTTTGTACTTGATTGTCTGGATATTGACTAAGCTTAGTCTTAATTTCAAAGTAGTTTTGTTAACTAAGGCACACAGAGGTGGACTATCTGTAAAACATGATCTGTGATATTCCACTATATGGAGCCAACTAAAATGTAATGTTGGAAAGATTTTGGATTGTGAAAAATTCCGCAGACCTTATGGCCACAGCAATTTTATGAATATAATCCTGTTATCATATTTATTGGAGCTATTAGAGCTTTTTATTCCTGATCTTTTCACCCACAGAACTAAAAGCACTTACATTGTGCTAAAATGTAGATACAAACATATTAACAGCAATTTTCCTCATTTTAGAAAAAAATCACAGATTTAAGTTGACATTTTTTATATTTATTTTTAAATTATTGAGTTTTAAATTATACTACAACAGCTTTAGCGGTAGTTAGATAGTAGATAGTGTTGTCTACCACTGTAACATCATTTAAAAAATAACAATAACATGGCTTTTTGTCAAGGACCTCATTTTGATAACCTCAACTGTAAGACTCTCTATGAGCATCTTAAAGTATGAAACTTTACTGAAGCCTCTGCAAAAGTTGCATTCAGTAAATATTAATGAACATAAATGGAAAGAATATGACAAATCACATATTCTTCTACTTGTCTGCTCTGACAATGTAGCCCTCTTTAGATCTTTTTTGTGATACTGGTTTATGGATGAAGAAATGCTCCAAAACAATGTTCTGAAAAAAAAAAATGCTGAGTTTTATGTGTGAAACAGCAGGAATAATATCTCTGCAGGAAACAGAGGAAGAAGATGCAAAGCCATCTGCACCAGAACATGTGTGTAGAACACCCCAATCGTATGCTGGCCAATGGACCCAACCACCCAGGGCCTGGTCCTGGTCCAGAGGAGATCCCTATGGTCGATGTGAGTGTGAATCATTCCATCAAATCTTTAAATTGGATGCAAATTGTTCCACTTAATCTCATGTATATCATCACATACTACAAAACCTCAGGCAACTTACGTTACCTTGCAAAAGTGCACTATAGTCATATTTTCCTAAAACCACTTTACTTAAGGTGCAGCATTGATGGTACTTTGGTGGTCTACATGTTGATTAATCATAATCATGTTAAAACTCAAAACTCATTTAAGATGATTGCAGATACTGCATTGAATGAATGTGTGTCATCCTCCACATAAGAGACAGCCACAAATATAAAGTCACAAACCTTCAAGCAAAATAGAATATTCAGGCAGGTAATAATGTATGGCTTGGTTTCCGTTTTATCCATCAGGATTTGATTGACCTTGAAAAGTGGGTGTTCAAAAAAATAACATGGAGTTTTCACATAACAAAAGCAAAAAAAAAAAATCAGAAGATTTTTGTCTTATAAGATTCTGAAAAATGTGTACAGTTTGGCCAGGGATATTATAATGATAATTATAAATTATAAATATTATAATGATTGTAATTAGTGTCTCACACTAATCAGATTCAACCTTCCAATCTTTCCTCTATTGTCCCAGTCCTTCTTTTCTTTTATCACTACCACCTGAGTTTGCTTTGTCCTTCTGTTATAGATAAAATAAGGAATTTGACTCCTAGTTATGTGTGTATATGTGAATTTTTTATAGTCATACACAGTGCGTATGTTCTTTATGAAGCTATAGCACCTAAAACTCTTATGTAAAAAAAAAACAACCCATATATCATCTTACATCTGTCTGTGTTGCAGTATATCTCTAAGAATGCCCCAGCCACCGAGCGAGTGATACGACATGGAACAGAGACATCAGGCAACTTCTCGGGCAGCCGGATGTCCTCACGGTCCCACCACTCCTCTACTGCCACCCACGCTTCCAGTCACCGGTATAGACCCTGCCTATCAAACTGTAGCTATCTATCTCCCTATTTATCCATTCTGCAGGTACCTCATACACACCTCATACATATATCCACCCACATCACAACTTCACCATCTGTCTCCTCACCATCTTTTCTCTATCTACAGGAAGCTCATAAAGTCCACTGCTAAGAAGCTTTTCCATCAATTATGAAAACTAAAACAACTGCGTAAAACTATTTCTCAAACAAGGTTGAATTATTTTTACATGAATATATGTGAAGATGGTGAGCATAGATAACTGCATCAGTAACAGGTGTTTAATTATGTCATTAAGAGAAATCAGCACTCAAGGAAATACTACAGTGTTTCACAGCTCATCTCTATTCAATGCCTTTGTTGCATCTGTATGAGTACCACAGACACAGAATAATTCCAACACGTTTCCCTGAACTGAGAAAACAACAGAAACACCATTTCCTAAAAACTCACTTATAACAGACGTCTGTTACATTTTGTCTGTAAATGTATAAGGCTTTAGAATAAAGCAGACATAAGCTAAAGTCATACCAAAATATTTATGTCACTTTTATATAACCAATTTTCAAAAAAATTAATTCTGATTAAATATACCTTCTCCACGGTTTTGTGATATTTATGCATAATCAGAGTCACACAGCTATATAATACATAGCCACAAATTCCTCTATCTGAAAAAGTAGTCCTATACTTGAAATGAAAACTTATACAGATTTGGAGATTCGGTTAAAAAGAACTGCTGGAGTATTTATTTAATACTGGCATTATTACGAGCATACATTTTGCCATTTGAATGAAATGTATGGCATTGCGACAGATTTAGAGATTAGCTAAACTGTTTACAAACAGGATATCTAGATAAATTACAATTTCTCTTAAAACTAAACAATTACTTTGGGGTTCTACTGTATCTTCCCTTTTATCTTTGCTTTCACAAACTCACACACATATCTCTAAGCCTTCTCTTGAATTACCCCAATATTAAAATATCCTGAATCCCACAGGCATGAGGAGAGGACATGGAGTATGGAGAGGTCAGACAGCATGAACTTGGACTGCCACTCGGGGGCACTCTCGTCCTCAGTGGGCACCAGTAAATGCAGCAGTCCAGCATGTATGGCTCGGCATGCGGCGCACTGTGGCTATTCTGAGCCTGCACGGAGCCCCCTGCAGTACGGAGACTCATTCGACTCTCTGCGGGACTCACCTCACAGCGACAGGTGATGGAGAGGGGAGGTGTGAACATGTAGAGTATGTAGAACATAGGAATGGGGTCATGAAGTCATGATAACATTAATGGTACTACTTTACAGACTTAAAAATGTTGCTTTTCCTGATTGAAATTTTTTCCCATAAGTCTCAAGTCATATATAAGGTTTAACTCAAGTACTACATCACTTGTATATGAGTAAATCTATAGAGAGATGTGGCCATCTAAAAAGAAATATACCCTTCCTATTCCTTCCTTTCCATTCTCTTCCCTTCTTTTATCTTCTCTTCACTTCCCTTCCATTTCTTTTCCTGTCCTTTCCATTCCCCTCCTTTCCTTTCCTCTCCCTTCTTTTCCCTTTGCTTTACTTCCCTTCTGTTTGCTTCCCTCTCCTCTCCTCTCCTCTCTTCTCCTCTCTTCTCCTCTCATCTCCTATCCCCTCTTCTCCTTTTCTCTCCTCTTCCTTCCCAGGTATGTGTCAGCGCTCACCACGCCGGCCCGTCTGTCTCCAGTGGACTTCCACTCCTCCTCACTGCCCCAGCAGGTGCCTACCTTCCAGATCACGACACCCAATGCCAGCCATGCACTGTCTCTACCACCGGCTGTAGGTTCTTACTCGCCCGGCGATGATCAGCCACTCCTACGCCGGCCACGTCGTGCACGTAACCCGTACCACAGTGAGGGGACTGGCTCTCTCCCGTCCAGCCCATACCGCTTCGCGGATGATGAGGACTACGAGACAACACAGGAGTACATGTCATCCCGTGAGCGGCCCAAAAAGAGTGGCAGCGGGCGCCGCTGGCACAGGAGGTCACGCCTCAATGGACACGTTTCCCAGCGTGCCAAGGGGCCAAGGGACTACAGCTCGCAGAGTTGCCTGTCGGACAGCGAGTGGGAGGAGGAGGAGGAGGAGCTGGGGGAGCTGGGGCATGGCGAGAGCACACCTTTCCTCAGCATGCAGAACATGAGCATGAACAACGAGCCGGCCACTATCTACCGGCCCAACGACATGCGGACGTACAGCAGTACAGCGCGCAGCACGTCACGCTCAAACACACACACAAACAAACTGTCACAGTCACGGTCCAAACCGGACAATGCACCCCTTTAAACAAAGAGCAGTGACGAGGACAGTGAAACAACATATCTAGGAGAGAGAGAGAGAAAAAAAATGATATATGCTATAGACCTGCACCTATAAGAAATATTTTTTATTTTATATAACAGACAGATATTCTAAACAAAGGAAATATTTATTTTCATTTCAGCAAAAATTGTCTACTAGCTAGCAGCAAAGACTTTTTTATAGGGGGGAAACTATTTATATGTAATTTCTGTTCTTTGGTTTACAGCATTACGAAGAAGAATCACGTGCCAATTTTTTCACAACTTAGAAATAGAATAATATTGTGGTGCCTTTTGCTGTATGCCGATGAGGGAGGTTCCGTTGAGTTTTTTGTAGCCTTTCTTAAAATGGACTCCTGGGTTTTATATAGACATGTTTTTTTTTCTTGTTTTCTTTTTGGTTTGTTTGTTCAGGATCTCCCCATTTGAACTGTGATCTAATTCTGACATCATGCAATATGGGAATCACTTTTATGTAAGATGTTTGTTTACATGAGTAGGGGTTCACATACTGGTCATTTTTCCCAAGGCATATATACAATCACCATGGACATGCTGTTTGCTGTTTGAGACAGGAAATGGTGTGTTTGTGTAGACATTGTAATGCTTTCTTTTTTCCCCCCACTGGTTATCATATGTTATTTGCAGGTCTGCAGGTGTTCATAGGGCATTGTACCAGGTCATGGTACCTGCCCCGGTGTTCAGGGTTTTCAAAATGGCAGTGTGTGTGTACGTCCAATGAATGTGTTTACTCTACTGTATGTAAGAGAGGGGGACTGTGTATGTATTTGTGTGTGTGTGTTTGAGTGTTGTGCTCTCTGTGTGTGCATGTGAATGCTAGGCTGAGTCAGCCTGTATCTGTTCGGTTTTGTCTGTGTGCACCTGCGTGTTGTGTGCTGGAGTGTAACAGGCACTAGTCTAAAGGTTTGGGTGTGTGTTTGTGTGTTTGTGTCTAAGTGTGATCTCTCTGATGGGTTTTGTCATAGGGGAGCTCTGACACTCTGTTTCCATTATGTTGGCTTTAAAAGAACCGAGAAAGACACACTGGTGACTTTGCCACTACCCGGTGGCGAGATGAGCTCATTGCACTGTACCCTTCCTTCCATGTGTAGTGTTTGGCAGTGGTGCCGCCTGCAGATGAACCAATCCAGCCTGATTCTAGCCTACATGGATCAACATATCCCATTAGCTCACACGCCCCTGTTCCTATGCCAGCAGCTTAAAGCCGCTATGTGTCTCAGGACTTCCCATCCAAAAACCACATGTTCCATAAGCACTTCTCACTCTCAGACCTGATCCGAAACTCTGAGAATGATATCACTGGCTATTTTTGCTCATTTGTGAAACCTGTAGAAAGTCTGTGATGACCTGACATTTTAAAGTGCTTTTTCTGCTGCCCCCTCTCTCATTGGTTGTGTTTGTATGCAAGCTGGGGACTTGCTGTTAGCAATGCAGGTTTGGGCGTGCTACTTTAAGCGAACGGATTGTGAAATGACCTCTTTTTTTAGTTTCTCACTCACCCAAAACCTCAAAAACACTCCATCCAGCAAACTTACACACCCAAAATTCCCTATGCACACACAAACACACCCACTTACACACCTGTATCCATGTAACATACACTGTGTCGTCACATCCAAATACACTCCCACACATTCATCCAAAGCTTCTCCTGACTCACGGATTTTCTTCCTTCCTTCCTTTCTCTCTCTCTTCTCTTGTTCTGTTCTTCCTCTGTCTGCCTGTCGAGGCTTCCCTTTTTCTGCATGTCCTAGTGGTTCTGGTAGATGGGTGCATGGTAAACGCAGCAACTGAGTTGTCTTCACGCGGTGAAAGTGTACTTTTCATTTTGACATCCAGCAATAAATCCCCTTTTTTTCATGCCCATTCTTGACTTGGAATATGCTAGAAATTTTTGCAAGTTTTCTCAGAAAATAGTAATTGTACAAAAATCAAACCACTTGTTCATATGGAAAAAAAATAAATCTTTATTCCTACCATTTTAAAAAAAAAAACTAATTTGTCATATTTATGTAATGTGTATTCGCTTTTCATGAATTGAAGTGTCCATTCATTTAGATTGATTCAGCGTTGCTAATTATTTTTCCTACAAGACATTACTCATTTTCAGGGAAATCTCTCAGAATTCTTTGCGCAAGCATTACAAGAAAGGTAGGTACTCTGCTATTCTGAATTGCTGCCAAAAGACACATTGCTTTAGAGAAACAAACTGGCATATGGTTGTTGACACGTGACACCTGGTATTTTATGACCCAAAGTTTATTTTCATTATTGGAACAGCTCTTATGTTTTAATGACAGAGCACAACAGGAAGGAAATGAATGCAGCATGACCTGTACAAGGGATCTATTGATTTTTTTTTTTTTAATAAAAAAATCTCTCACCTATACACATCTAAATAGTATTGTTTCTACAATGATGTGAAAGATATAAAAATCAGATAGTTAAAAATTGGACTTTTATTGATCATATAGATTTTACCTTGAAGGTTCCAAACTGAAACAAAACTTTAACTCACCTGAAAAGACATTATTTATTTTCCAGTGAAGTCTCTTAATTTCTTTTGCAAGCATTACAAGAAGTAGGTACTTCACTATACTGAATTGCTGCCAAAAGACACATTGCTTTAGAGAAATAAACTGATACATGTAGTTGACTTTTATTTATTGCATAGATTAAGATAAGATT
Organism: Pangasianodon hypophthalmus; assembly: GCF_027358585.1. NCBI lineage: Eukaryota > Metazoa > Chordata > Actinopteri > Siluriformes > Pangasiidae > Pangasianodon > Pangasianodon hypophthalmus. The sequence continues at coordinate 22,097,049 of NC_069716.1, forward strand.
TTTTAAACAGTTGGTCATAGGAATTCTTACTTAGCACTAAGATATAAAAAAGATAACCAATAACAATATAATTCAACACAATTGTACCGATACTAAAACAATTTCAGCTAAATATTTTCAGATTTGACAAGACTGCATGCAAGCTTATTATCTGCCAAAAGCACATCCATCTATCCTCTGCACTGCTTATCCTATAGAGGGTTGTGGGGAGCCTGGAGCCTATCCCACAGGACATGGGGCACAAGACCAGGGACACCCTGGATGGGGTGCCAACCCATTGCAGGGCACAATCAAACACACATTACAGACAGTTTAGAGATGCCAATCAGCCTACAGCCTACATGTCTTTAGACTGAGGGAGGAAACTGGAGTACCTGGAGAAAACCCACGAAGCGTGGAGCGAACATGCATACTCCACACACACGCACGCCCAAACGCAGGGTGGGGGCAGGCATTGAACCCCCACCCGATGATGTGTGAGGCAAATACACGAACCACTAAGCCACCATGTCCCCCTACCAAAAGTGCATAAATAATGAAAATATTACTTGTACCAAAAAAATAAAGGTACTTATTCACAGAGGGAAAAAATTATATGTATGTAGGGTATAATCAACTTTATGCACGAAAAGTCCTCACATCATGTCAAGATTTGTAGTCTCATTAATAATCAATACTAAAGTTAATATCCATCCACCCATTCTCTGTACCGCTTATCCTACACAAGCTCACAGGGAGCCTGGAGCCTATCCCAGGAGACTCGGGGCACAAGGCAAGGGACACCCTGGACGGGGTGCCAGCCCATCGCAGGGCACAATCACACACACATACACACACACACCCATTCACACACTACGGACAATTTGGAAATGCCAGTCCGCCTACAACAGATGTCTTTGGACTGGGGGAGAAAACCAGAGGAAACCCCCGAAGCATGGGGAGAACATGCAAGCTCCTCACACACAGGGTGGAGGTGGGATTCGAACCCCCAACTCTGAAGGTGCGAGGCCATTGTGACCCCCACTATGTTAATATGTAGGTCTAAAACTACTTTAATGAGGCCAGTGAGTTTTTTTCTACTGAATTGAGGGCAGCGTCTGAACAATTAAAGAACAATTGACCAGTTCATGATAGGAAAAAAATAATCATTTGAATAGTAAGGACGTTGCTAAAGTTACTCAAAGCTTGTGTAATCACTGGTAGTTTATAACTGGATGGAGATTCTGTGATTGGAAACTCTTATAGCCTGCATGTTCAATTATCCAATCTAGCTAGACCTTAAAAAAATTGTCAGTGTCTATACTCTCTAAAAAACACACATAACACCACGTTTTTATATTTTACTGGTCTTCAGTGAATCGTGGCCTAATGTCTGGCAGTCCTGCAACTGCAGTTTCGTGCTTTTCCGGTTTTTACTGATCAGGAATTAGTGCCACGCGCATTTCTCACAGAAGGATGTGCAAGCGGTAGCGTCACGCGCTCCGGACAACGCGAGCTGATTGTTTGTATTATCTCAAAGAGCGTATAAAATTACTTCACTATTTATTTATGTTCATTATTTTTATTTATATCCTCTTCGAAAGACAGTAACCTCTTTTTTTTAATTTAATTTAATGACGACACTGGCAAGGAGTTTGTATACTAGACGACGAGAGGACCTCGGACTGTTTCAGGTGAGGCGCTTCAAAACGCGGTATGTACCTGCTTACCTACTGTTCAGCGTTCAGGTACTGTATTAGCTATTTTACTTAGAAAAATGAAAGGAATGACAAAAAAATATTGGAAAAAATAAACTAAGAAAAAGTTAACAAGGTTTTATTTTTACCTTTTTACTGCCTCTCACGTTTCTGTGTTCATATTACCGGGTCCATTACTGCAGTGGTTCTCAAACGTTTTGGAGACGGGGATCTCTTTAAGTGTAACATACACTGATTCAGTAAACATGACAAAAACAAATCTGGTTTTTACCCAAGAAAAAAAAACTTGTTGCGTGAAAAAAGCATATTACGTAAATGTTACGTAAAAGCTACATACTAGATTAATTCATGTAAATATGAGGCTAAAAGCCAAAGTGTGTATTTTACATAATTTACTGGGTTTTGTAGGCAAATACTCACAAAACTAGAAAACAAGAAGTAATGTTTTCTGAAGTGATGTTGAACCAGTGGCATACTAAAGTGGGGGCGTGGTTTTTCAACTCGATTTGCATAAGATTTCACGTATGCATATATATTCAAGTATGAACTTTAAACTGATTTAATTTTGAGCGTTATGGATTGTTTTCAATATTTCAATGTTTTGTGTCAGCTTTAAGGCCTAAGGCTGTTGTATTATGAAATGTTTTGAAAGAGAAAGAGTTTCGGTAAAGTTTGTTTGTTTTTTTTTTCCCCCACCCTCTTCGTGTTTCTCAGGCAGATTTATGGTGTGCGCGCGTACACCACCTGCTTAATTGATTAGCTAGGGTTTTGCTAGTTAAGGTTTTGTGGAAGTTGCTGTGAATGTATTTACTCGTTGGCGTGTAGTTTCTAGTTGGACTCATTAAAGGTGTTAGAAACCGTGAAGTCGTATTGATAGTGTTTAGGTGACGTGCACGTAGTGGTATAAAGTGGTTATTTAGTTAATTTAACTCAAATTTGAGTAAAATGTACTTGTAAAACAAGAAAATTGTGTTTAATTTACGTAATTTTTTAGGAGAATAATTCTTGGTCCCATGTAAACCTTAATTAAAATATGCTTAGTTAAATTTACAAAGAATTGTTGTATGGAAATTGTTACCACACTTTTCTTGAGTAAATTTCACTACAATTATTTCAAATGTAAATTTCAAGGACCCCCTCAGCAAAAAACATTATTTTACAAACATCCAACCTTTCAAATATCGGGCTCATTTTTCAGATGTATAGAGCAATATTCTGGTTATTTATTGGGCCAACAGAGTTATTTTATTCTTGCACTTTCTACTGACCAGACACAGTAGGTTCAATCTGAGATAGTTATAGACCTACTTGTTTTTGAGTTATTGAGGTTTGGATTAAACCTATTTGATTCAAGTAATCAGTCAGATAGGCTAATAACTATAGCAACTCAATAATATATACACACATGTACACCTGCTCATTCATGCAATTATCCAATCAGCATGAAATCATGCTGATCCAGGACAAGAGATTCAGTTAATGTTTATATTCAAACATCAGAACTGGGATAACATGTGCTGATCTGTCACCTGTGACTGCCCCACACAACAGTCTCTAGAGTTTACATAGAATTATTGGAGGGAAAAAAAAAAAATCCAGTAAGCGACAGTTCTGCAGGCATAAATGCCTTATTGATGACAGTGGGTAGGAAGGCTACGGTAACTCAAATAACCACTCTTTACAACCACAATGAGCCGAAAAGTGTCTCAGAATGCACAACACATCAAACCTTGAAGCAGATGGGCTACAACAGCAGAAGACCACATCGGGTTCCACTCCTGTCAGCCAAGAATCTGAGTCTACAGTGGGCACAGGATCACCGAAACAGGGCAGCTGAAGATTGGAAAAACATTGCCTGGTCTTTTTCCATTAGAGACTGTTGTGCATGAAAATCCCAGGAGATCAGCAGTTTCTGGAATACTCAAACCCGCCCGTTTGGCACCATCAGCCATTCCAGTCACTGAGATCACAAATTTTCCCCATTCTGATGTTTGGTGTGAGCATTAACTGAGTCACTTGACCTATATGTCCATGATCTTATGCATTGCACTACTGCCACATAATTGTTTGATTGGATAATTGCATGAATGAGCAGGTCTACCTATTATGGTAACTGTTGAGTGTATAATAACCTCGATAATGGTGGATTGTATTTCCACTATTGTAACAAAATGAACAGGAGTCACAGACTCCTTGGCTATGCTTCACATGTCCCTGGGGGTCCCCAGTCCCCATTTTGAGAACCACGGCATTATCTTCCTGTAGATAGCTATGTCTGTGTTGTCTCCTCATAATATTACAGTGTGCTAGAGGTAAATCTGTTTTCTGATTCACATAAACATAATCTAATGTTTAATTTGCCCATAAATATCTCTATGACTACCTTTAACCCAGTGTTTCTAAATATGGGTACCCCAGGTGAACCACATTTTGTTGTCTCCCAGCTCCCAATCAAAAACACAATAACTAGTATCACTGTGTTGGGGCTGGGAGTGGGCGAAACTGTGAAGCATCTGGGTTCCTCCAGGACTGGGCTGGGAAACAATGACTTATCCTTTACATTGAAAAGGAAAAGTTTGTAATTACTTCTTTCTTTCATGTTGCTCAAGGCAATGGCCAGTTGTCTGTGGAGATATCGCTGCCGGATCCTGCTCTGCATATGTACACCATGTATACTACTTGGATGCCTTTTCATCTACATAACATTGGCTTTATGTTTAGCCATGGCACACACCTACCCATCTGATGGACAAATTATCAGCTCTAAACTGCCAAATGGACTCTTTGTAGCCACAGGGACCACTAAAGCCAACATGCTGGCCTCCTACCCAATTCAGCCCTTTTGGAGACAGGGCCTGAACAATGCGGCATTTTGGAACCTGATCCAGCATGTCATGGACCGCCAGCATAACCCCATCCTTCAGGCCTCAGGAAACATCTCCCATAAACATAACATCACATCACTGAACCAAACTGGATGCTTTCCAAGCTATGAAGGGATGCGGAGAATGTCAGATTATTTCACTCAGCCACTTCAGATACAGAAGTTTATCATTTCTATGCACTGTAGAGTCTACCCACTACTCATTGACCAGCCAGGATTGTGTGCCAAAACAGAAGAGGCTCCAATGTTGCTGCTGGCCATTAAGTCACTGGTGCCTAACTTCAGGAACCGCCAAGCCATCAGGATGACATGGGGGTATTCAGGCCTGCTGAAGGGGCAGGTGGGGAAAGGAGGACTAGTGCGCAGGGTTTTTCTCTTGGGCAAGATTGATGAAGAACTGAGCGAAAGTATTAAAAAAGAGAGTGAAATGTATGATGACATTATACTGTGGGACTTCATGGACACTTTCTTTAACCTGACACTGAAGGACGTACTGTTCTGGGACTGGTATTCCAAGCGCTGCCAGAATGCCCGCTTTGTGTTAAAGGGTGATGATGATGTCTTTGTGAGGACACCTGCTCTCCTGGACTACTTGGAGAACCAGGAAAAGCTTCACTTAAAAAGACATGGGCACGCCAAGAAAATGGAGGATTTTGTTGTTGGGGACATTATCACCTCTGCATTCCCTCTGCGCTTGGAAACCAATAAGTATTACATCCCTGAAAGTTTCTATAAGGGCATGTACCCAACATATCCAGGTGGAGGAGGGGTAGTCTACTCTGGTGCTCTGGTGCCCAGGCTTCTCCAGGTGTCCAGGAGAGTTCATCTGTTCCCTATTGATGACGTTTATCTGGGGATGTGCCTTCAAAGGCTGGGAGTCATCCCCATCAACCACCCAGCCTTTCTCACTTTTGACTTTAATGCTGAAGAAGCGAAGGAGCCCTGTGCTCACCACACCATCCTGCTGGTCCACAAACGCAGTCCCGAAGAAATGTTAAAACTATGGACAGAGACCTTAAGACCAAATGAAGAATGTAGAAACACAACCCTTAGAATTGAAGAAAAACAGGAAGAGATACTTTTAGAATGAACCTGCTTGTGTCAAACAAAACAGGAGTGACTTGACTGACCTGGGAAGTGACCACTGACTACTGTCAAAAGCCTGCGAAGACATTTCTCTCCTAACGACATTCGTAAGTGCTGTGAAATAGACTGCAAACACAGCTCACTACCAGAACTAAGTATTAATGATTCTGCATTCCATCCATCCACAACCTGGACGGGGTGCCAACCCAACGCAGGGCATAATCGCACACGCCCATTCACACGCTACAGACAAGATGCCAATCAGCCTACAAAACGTCTTTGGACTAGGGGAGGAAACCGGAGTACCTGAGGAAACCCCTGAAGCACGGGGAGAACATGCAAACTCCACGGACACAGGGCGGAGACAGGACTCTAACCCCATACCCTGGAGGTGCGTGGCTAACCATTAAACCACCGTGCCCCCCTGATTCTGTATTGTGAACCTGAATAACAAGAACCTTCAAATCTGTAACTCTGAACCTTAACATAGTTTCTTAAAATTTTATGTATACACTGGTGTAACGTACACTCAAACATTTCTAAGTATTCATAAAGTATAAAGATTACTCTTTCATCTGTAATTGATGGCTTAGTCAGTGACACCAAAAGGCAATGCTATGTAGAGACAGAGCCTAAGGACTGCTAGTGTTTACGACATGTTAGAAAGGGGAAACTTTATCTGACGAAGACAGTATTTAATTTGGTCATAGCCACCCCCTCTGTGTGAATATTTATAAATATTTGACTGAATGCATTTTTGTATACTTAGAAAAACAGGTTAGCTTATTTAAATTGACATAATAGAGTTCTAATAATCAGAATTATTCCTGTGGTCCCAATGTATGTATAAAAACTCTAGACTATAAGCTAAGTATGTATTTTTTTTTTTTTTAATAGAGTTTCATTAAAAAATAAATGTGATGATTATTTGACTCTTCTGGAAGCTTGCTTTCAAAGCCAGGAAATTTTCCCTGAAACAAATACTTGAAGCAAATCTAAATCAGATTTTCATGCGAAAGGGCAACACAGGTTTACAAAATAAGAAAAGTTTATTGCCATATGTACACATATTATGATACAAAAAATCTTTCTGTCAACTCACCAGATCATCTTGAAATACACAATCCTATCTGCATAGAGAAGGAATTCTTTATATGTTGTTTTTTTTTTTCCTAACATGTGGATTAACCCTGGTCCTGGTCTAAATTTCAAAATCAACTGATGATCCACCACTGACATTTTTTTTAAATCTGCATATGAATTCTGATATTTAACACAACATTAATTAATTAATGTAGGTGTATAGATACTAATGACTGTTCAAAAATAAGTGAAAGAACTAAATTCTTGTAACTTTTATAAAGGTCATCACAGGATGAGATGTGCAGAATTCACTAAAAATTGTCTGCTCCTTAGTCATCTTTGTCCTCCTCTTCTTCATTGTCCTCCTCTTCATCCGAGTCTTCATCTTCATCCGAGTCTTCCTCACTCTCGCTGTACTGCACAGTGGCTCGGTTTGTGTTTACAAAAAGGTCCTGTTCATCCTCAGAGTCACTGTTGTCACACTCGTCCTCTTCCTGATCTTCCTCTTTGCTTTTAGTATCGTCTTTCTTTGCTTCTTCCTGCATCTGCTCTCTTACTCTATCCACCTCGAATCCTTTAGGCCTGTATGAAAATTCCCTATTCAGTAGATTGCTAAAACATTTCAGGGCAAATACTGTATATATAAACTCCAAGAAGAATAATGTTAATTCTATAATCCCTTAAAAGAATAAATGTATATATTTGTATATAGAAATATTATCTCACCAGATGCCAAGTTTCCTCAAATAGTTAATATGGTCCCTGTACAGAATGAAGTTGATCTCTCCTTTCACCTTGTCACCTTCCTCAATAGGATCTACGATCACAAAATCACCTGCCAAAAAAAAAAAAAAAACAAAACAGTGGTGAAAAAGTCTGACAGTATTCCAAATCAAGAAAACAAGTATAATAGAAACCATAAAAAGCCAGGTTTAAGCACACCTCTTTTGATCCAGATGTTCTTGCGGAACTTTGTGGGCATGCTAAGCAGAAATCTCTCGCCACTCTCAGTCACAGCCTCATGGAGGTTATTGCCATTGCTTCCCATAATCTGGAAGATACAGAAGCATTCACTAGTTCAGGATAACACACAGCTTTATAGCACTCCTGATATTATACGCCATTCTGCATTTACATTTATTCATTTAGCAGACAAGTGACGTAGTATAAAATTCAAGCATCCAGCTTTAATGGAGCTGACAACAATATAAGTGCAGCATTATATATAAATATACCACAGTGCTGCTGAATTTTCTAACTTGACAAAAGGTGTTGATTAATTTCCCAAAACAGCAGCTCTGACAATAGTGGTGAATGTAATTTAAATAACAGATTTATATTAATGTGCTCATTCTAATATGTTGTCATGTCTGTAGTAACAGAAAACTCAATAATCTAAACCTAATAATAAACTAATAAAAATGTTTAAGCATTGATGTGGTGAAGCTTTGTGTAAGGAGACATTTATTAAACATATTATGGAAGGATTCTCCAGTGTTAGTAGTTGTAACTGTCAAAGGTAAAGCTGTTCCTTTAAGTTTTCCGCCATGTGGATGTCTATGGACTTCTCGGCAACAAGCTGCATTTTTATTTCATTAACTTCAAGAGAACGCGAAGGAACAACTGTTTATAGCTGCTATAATGCAAGTGGTAACATTAACTAACTTATTTCACTGACATTCCACAACATTAAATGTAACAAAAACTGTTAAAAGTATGACATGTTGTTTTTAATAAACAAATAATTATAATCATTGGAAAATTGCTGTAGTATAAGACGAATAAAACTGTTATGATGTTCGAAGAATATAATCAACTTGGGCCCTCCACTTCGCACTGATTATTTTCCTAAACAGCATGCCCCAATGTGTTTTATTCCTTATATAATGTATATATACACATTACATATTATACAGATTCATACTGAGTGTGATTGGAGTCCCTGCAGGACTAGTGGTTAGGCCATGGGAGGGAACCAACCCCAGCCACTGGGAGTGTACTCTCAGTGCCGGTCGCAAGCCCAGATAAAATGTGAGGGTTTTGTCAGGAAGGGCATCCGGCGTAAAACCTCTGCCAAATCAAACATGCAGACCAATGATCCGCTGTGGTGACCCCTAATGGGATCATCCAAAAGAACAACAACAACAAAAACGACAAATTATACTGATTCATACTGAGTGTGATTGGGGTCCCTAGAGGACTAGTGGTTCGATAGAGGGCTCCTGGAGGATCCCGGGTTCAATTCCCGGCCAGGGAACCAACCCCAGCCACTGTGCGGAAAGACCATTTTATGAAGCTTTATAACTAGTAGTCATTTCAATTGCTAAACTGAAACGGCAGCCCATGTAACATTGACAGAGAGGGCTGATATGGTCAAACTCATCTCATGGAACCCAGCAAAAAAAAGTTTTTACTTTCATGCAGATGAGAGCAGGTGGTTAGTTATAAAGCTTGCAGGACAAAGAAAGGCCACATTCATTAATGTGGGAGTGCCTTGTATGATGCAGGTTGCTTGTGCTGTGCTGCATGACATGTTTATTCATCTTAAGATACGATTATTTTATTGTCATTGCACAGGCAATAATATTTAGTAATACAGTATACAGTGCAAAAGGTATACAAGTGTAAGATTTTGTGAAAAATGTGGATATGAGGTAGAGCAAAGCAGAGTGTGAGGATGTCTGTAGTACTGTATTTACAGTATTTACAGTATACAGTATTTTGTGCATACTGCATGTATGTACGAGGATGTGTCAGTACAAAATAACAGCATATCAGAGGGTGCAGTTTGTGCAAGATGATGGATTAGTGCAAGATGCTACATCAATGTCAAGTGTGCAAATGTCACATAAAGTATACAAAGAGAACGGGACCAGGATATCAGGTCAGCCAAGTCCTATTGCAATGGATGTTTAGCAGGCTTGCCGTTTTTCAGCAGCAGGTTGTGTATTGTTTCGGGTGGTGGGGAGTGGGTTTGGTGTGACAGGGGACCAGGTGGACCAGATAAGCCAGCAACTGCTGTGGGGAAGAAGCTCTTTCTTAGTATTTTTGTGCGTGTGTGGATGGACCTGTAACATTTTGCCAATGGCAATGGGGCGAACAGGCAGTTTTCAGGGTGGGATGAGTCTGATGATACTGAAAGCTTTCCTAAAGCAGCAGCTGGTGTCAATTTCTTTGGGTTCAGGAGTTTCACTCTGATGATAGGCTGGGCTCTTGACTACCTGTTCCAGTTCTCTCTGGTCAGCAGTAGTGTAGCTAGCAAGATAGACATATAGTGAACTGGTAGAAATTGACCAGGAGTTGCTTTGGTAGGCTGACTGTTTTCAGCTTCCTTTTTGAGCCTTCTTCACAATGTGGGCTGTGTTTAGCAACCAGCAGAAGTCCTGTCACAGACTCTGATCCAGAAATCTGAATCTGGCAACTCTCTCCACCTCTACAATGTTTATATAGCAGGCAAGGTGTTCCATCCTTCAAGTTTAAATTTTCTAATTTGTTTCTAAATTTCATATTTTGGGAAACAGAACCAACTAATTTCATTATAAATAATGCACTTAAATAATTAAAAATAATAACTACAGGATTGGGAGGGATTGGTCACATTTCTTTCGGGAGCGAGTGGGAGTGGTATTAAAAAACACTCCTGCAAACACCTGGCCCAAGTTAATAGTTACACAAAGCTAGGAATGTAAAGCTTCTCACAATCTACTGTTTAATGTTCTTAACACACTCTTCAAACATAAAATTAAACTGCCATATTAAACTCATCCGGCTTGGTAGATACATATTTATATGTGTCATCCGTATAATAATGGAAAACCATGTTTACACAGACTTTAATTGCACTAAGTGGCAGCATATATATATATATATATATATATATATATATTTAAATATATATATATTTAAATATATTTATATAAATAAGGAAAACTGCAGTGGGTCTAGAACAGAGCCAAAGTATGATTTCTATTGTTAACACCATGCAGGTATAAATGAATTGCACAGAACTCACCCTCATAATCTGCTGTTTCTCATTAGGTGTGATGTAGTCCCCCAGAACTTCCTTAACAACATGCTTGCGCTTGGTTGCCTTGGACATCACTGATGATCTCTGAAATCCTCCTTATCTGTAAGAATAGTATGGATTAGACAAAAATCTAGTATCTTCCAGCAAATATATGAACCAAACTGAATAACCCAGCTCCAATGATGCCCCTAATGCACATTCTCAGTGGCCACTTTATCATATCTAGCTACAATCAGTGGGCATTTAATCACATAAACCTACCATAAAGGTGCATTTTGCTAGTATACAACCTTGTTACAGCCTACAGCCTCTACTCCATCCGTCAATGAAAAGAGCCCACCATAGGACCACCTGACCAAATGTTACTTGCATCGCAGACCATTTTCAGCCCATTACTTTATAGGTACATGATAGTAGGTGCAGCACTCGTAGAAGTACATCGGGTGGACATCTTAATGTCACTGCTGGGATGAGAAACAGTCCACAAACCATAGATATTCAGGCAGACACTGATTAAGCGGTCGGAGCAAATAGCCTCAAATAGCTTCAACTAAAATTTATGAAAGTTCAGATATGTAAAATTCCTTTCTTACAAAAAATCCAGATAAGCAACTAACATAACTGAATGGCAAATACAGTTACTTTTTAATGCTTAACCATAGTGATTAGTTTGTCTATACTGTCTGCAAAGTCAGTAAAAATTGGGTATAAACTGAGCAAATGTGTCGATCCAAATATTTTAAGCAAAATTCACAAAACCATGATACACTGGCTGAAGAAAATGTGTACAGCGTAACACCCTGTATATTATACAATTTGAAGTTTTTATGTTTTGTAGTGGCAGTTTCGGTTACCACTTGTGACAAGTGCCAGAGACTCTGAACAGATGAGACGTGTTTTGAATTTGATGTGTGGACAATAAAAAGAGCGTAAATAAATCTGTGAAAACTCATTTTTCCGACCTAATGTCTCTAGCCATGTAGCTAGTCTCTGGTCTGATGCCTTCAGCTAAATAATTAACATAAATACATGTGACTGGATAAACCAAATTCAACAGAACTGAATTCAAATCCCAGCACTACCAAGGTACCACTGTAGTTTCAGTACTTTGTGAAATAAAAAGGGAATAGTGTTTAAAACACAGCCAGTAAATGCTCAGTGGTTAAGGCATTGGGTTCTGCCTTATGCCTTATGGTAGGTCATGAGTTCAAACCCAAGCTTCTACTGATGGGCAAAGCCCCTAACCCTCATCTTTGGATAAAACCGTCAGCCAAATGAGGTACATGTAAACAAGTGTTTAAAACTGCCAGTAATGTTGCTGCACCTGATACACTTCTACCATCACCACACACTAACGTGTCACTGCTGTACTCAGGATGTACCTTCATCCAAATACTGTGGTCCCTTTGTGACAGATAGAGGGTCAGACATTGTGAGAAAGTGCCCATGGCAACAGTCTTTAATTGTGCGCCTGTATGGTGGGTTTACTTGATATTAAATAGCATGCGACGGTTATTAGATCACTGCAGTTTAATCTGTCGTGCACAGGACAGTAATCGAGTTTGCTAGAAAGCCTAGCTGCTTTGCTAGCCGGCTAGCTACTACTAGCCTAAAACAGCAACATTTCACACTCAATAACGTCGTAAAAGTGGCGATTTGTGAAAGCTACATACCTAGAAAATCTTCATAAAAACCTGAGCTTATTCTGGCTGTTGCTGTTTGGTACATCGAAATAAAATTCCACACGCTGTAAAACTGCTGAACGCGTCAGGCACATGTGGAACCCACTTCCTGTTGCTTCCGCTTGTAACACGTGCGGCATTGTGGGTAATGTAGTCATACTGTCATATTCTAAACAAAACATAAAACAGTAGTGGAGGAGAAGTTGTGTGCACAGGTTTTTAGGCATTTGTTGGCGCTACCAGATTATTAATCAGTTAATTAACTCATTCATTCATTCATTCATTTATCTTCAGTAACTGCACGCTTATTCGCACCATGGGGCGAGTCGAAATGAGGAAGAAACCTGCGGAACATGAGGAAATAAACTTGAGTGGGTCCAGACTCAAAAGAGAACTCATCCTCTTATATGTGACACCAGATAGTATACAGGTGTAGAAGCGTAGAGACAAACAGTACCAGGTGTGTTGAATGGATGAGCACTATGAGCATTTTGTGAATAAGCGTCCTGGGATATGCACAGTAAAGTCTTTATGATTACAGCAACAGTTCTTACCAATTTACAGTATCGAGGGGATTATCCACTGAAGCAAGAGTGTGTCCTGGGCATAATCTGTTGCAATTCTTTAGGTCCATGTGGGATTATCCACCACAGACTAAGAGACTGCTAAGAGATGTGTGATTGAGTTCAGAGTTGCGACGATAAAACTTTCCAGGGTGGAAGATTTTATTCTGTGCCACCTTTGTGGTCACGCCCCTCTATTGACTATTCAATATGCATTCAACATACTGAAAGGAATACTGCAGAGATTCATTATTGCAATAAAAACAAAGAAACACAAGCATGGGAATTTAGTGAGTTTATTCAGCAGATTGACCAAGAAGATGACCAAGGAGGAAGGATCTCTGAAACCATGCAAGAAGCAGAAATTATCTCAAAAGATTCAAATTATACCTTTGACAATGAACAAATTAGTTAACAAATTCTGCTGCACTTTCTGTGCCATCATGAATAATAATCTTGAATATGTTTGATGTAGTGCGTTATGTACACTTCAAACTGAGAGGAAAATAATTTCTGTTTCTTGGGAGCATAGTTATCTGATTCTAAATCAAAATTACAATGAAAAACTACTCTTAAACTAGCACTACTAATTAATATTATTTAAAAACATGAATAAAATGCAAAAGTATTCATTGTTATGTGGTGAGCAGCTTCCAAAATCAGTAGTCAAACACATCCAATTAGGACTCCCAACGTATCACCACAATAAACATCAAAATCAATTAGCAAATATTAATTAATATTAATTTCACAGCAACAATTCTAATACTATTACTCAAATATTAGTTTCATAGTACTTAAATTATAATGCAATTATGATAAAACACCAGTGTAAGGGTCTAATGTAATGATCTGAAGCTTCGTGTCACAGTAACAGGCTCAGAGATGTTGCATGTGATGTTTGTAACGGAAATGGAGGTTATATGAGGTACTGACACTTCATGCCTCTATGTCATTTTGTATCTGTGGTGTCTTATTCTAAACTCAAGAGTTATAGCAATGAATGATATAGAGTGAATACTTGACCACTTCACAGGTCACAGATTCAACAGGTTAGAACACTGCAAATATTTTTTTGTGCGTTTATGCGTGGTTTTGTATGTGTGGTCATGTATCTTCACTACAAATGAACTATATCCTTGTTAACTAATGTGTGTGTGTGCTCGCATATGCTCCTAGTTAATCACCGCAGACGAACACATCTTGTTAATTCCACACAGACTGGACCCTCTGTACAGGTAATAGTAACCCTGAATAGACACAAGAAAAACATTAGTTTATATATACATTACATACACATATATAATGATTGGTAAAGAAGTACACACATATAGAGGTGTTTGAACATCCAATATTTTAGCTTTTTTTTTTTCTGTTAATTACTCGAAAATGTGAAAATTTAACTGTCTACAAATCAATTAAGAAAAATGTATTATTAAATGTTCAGTGATTTGAGAAATGTTACAAATGACTTTATTTGAACAATCTAGATGTAATCTAAGAAAAGGACAAAATCAAGATCACGCCAGTTAGACACCTATAGTATGTCACATACTTATATTTTACAGTTAATATGAGCACTGTCTATGAGTGTTTTATCGATTGGCTTAAAGGGTTTACCCTCCAAATGTGTCTGCCTTTAATAAAGCACTCATTTAGACCAGTTAATAAGTTCCATAAAGATTTGATTTTCTTTATTTAATTGCTTTTATGTATAATTAGTTTAGTTATAGGAAAGTTATCAACAACAGGTTAAAAGGGATTATTTTCCTATAACAGCATGTCCTGAAATGTTTTACTCCTCTTATACCACAGCAATTTGCCAACAATTATAATTTTTAATTTATTAAGGAACAACATGCCATACTATTTAACAATTTCTAGTTATGATTAATGTAGTGGAACAAGTTACTTCCTGTTGGCACATATAGCAGCTATAAACAGTTATTCCATCACCAGCTTCATTTTTCTCTCTCTTTAAGCTAATAAATGGTATAAACTATAATAAGAAGTATGAATGTTTGACTGGCAGTGTGTATATACTCCTTTACCAAACATTACAGCTGTAACAAGAACAGGATCTCAATTAATAATGTTCAGGTAAATAAACTCAACTTTGTTAAACAGTGAATAATCGAGCACACTGTGTCATTCAACTCAGTTATAGGGCTAGATATTTATAAATGAACACAGGTCCCTCACCTGCTCGCCATAGTCTTCTCCCCAACTGTTCTTAATGGCCCAGAATGGAACGCCGTTTCCTGTGCACAAAAAGCAGAGACAATTTATCCTTAGCAAAAATGACAAAATGACCAATGATAAAACAAAACTCTGCAGAATGATATTTAGGACTACAGGTTTTTAAAAACAAAAAAAGAGAACCATGTGAAACAGGTCCTGAAGGTGAGGCTGATTTTAAGACAGGGTACCTTTACCTTTATCCATCTAAAGACCAACAATCTGAGAAGCTACAATCATGATTCCAATACATGGCATGTTTGCAAAATGTTAATAGTTCTATGTGCAAAATGTTAATTTAAAGGTGTAGTTTGTCTTTTTTAAAATGCTCCTAGATGTACGTTACTGTTGTAATTTCAAAGATAGATACTGTTAGATACTGTTATTTGTAATATTGCTGTGCAGTGGATCTGGCTAGATTCTTCATTTCAGACTTCTGTTAATATGTTTCTGGGCCTGACGTTAGCCCTGCATGAACAAAACTGCTCAGCTCTGCCCCATATCCTGTAGCATACGTAACCTCAGTAGGGGTTGGCTGGGGCTAAGAGGGATTTGTCCTGGTTTTCACTGCAATTTCAGTTCACCTCACAAACAGCAGAGGCAGCATAGTGCTTCTTTTGCTTTATGCTTGATGGTTTTGCTGCCTTTTTTTTTTATACTCATGAGCACAGGTCACGAAGAGCAAAAAGCAAAAAGAAAAAAAACACTGTCATCCATTAAAAACTGAGAGAATACAAGCTGTTTGTGTGAGAAAGCTTTTTAAGACACAGGGAACAATACAGAGATACACTCATTGTTTTACTTGAAGGCTGTCATTCTGTAACGAGTCACAAACCCTGAACTGCTACTGCTAACTGCTAACTCCTAATCTCGACTGGCGTGGCACTGATCTATAGTTCAGTTAAACTTCTGAAGCTTAAGCTGCTTGGTAAAAATGAACAAAAGCTCTGCATTTTTATGTGGCTCTTTCATTTTTTAAAAAAGTATTTTTATCTGATCATTTTTCCACCAGCTACTCAGTTTCTGAGGTCAAACATTTCGGTGGAAAAGGGGTTATGTGACAGAAATCCAAAAATAATGGTTCACATTAAACAATAGTTTTCAAGGCTTTACATCAGTTGTAAAACTGTTATCCGCAGTGTTTCACAAACTAGCCCCAGGCCTCCCACTCTGCATTTTTGCTCTTGATAAGTTTCCAACACGCTAGAACCAGGTATTCAGTGTTGCACTATATAGGATGAACTGAGAGCAAAATATGTGGGGGAAACCTGTTTTAGTGAACCAGGTGATGTTGCTTGGTTTTAAAAACATTTAAATTAAAATTGCAAAGCAGCATCATACCTTAGCTGTTCACTGTGGTCAATTTTACAGTGTTTCAAACCACATGGTTATGACTATGCAATAAATGTTTATTGATTTTTGCAAATTATGGGAAAATAACTCTTACGTTCTCCATATCCGACAAGCAGCACTGCGTGATCGATCATCCAGGGGTTGCAAAGAATCTTCAGAGGGTGAGACACTCCCTTTCTGTAGAACTACACACACATGAACAGACAAAAGAGTATTTCTGAAAACTCTACTGTTTTATTATACTTGACAAACATAATGTGCTTTATACTGTCGCTGCACTGTATGGCTGGTTTTATTTAGAAAAAAAAACCCACATAATTTCAAGTTCTGGATTCAATTAAATCGAATCCCTGGAGCAGCCAATTACATTTTGCAGGTTCAGGATTTTGTGCTTTTGTCGTGAGGTAAAATGCAAAAGCATATCCTGACCAAAGGGTTAAAAGTTTCCTATCAAGTGTCTCATTTTTTTGCCAACATTGTATAAAAAGGTTGTGAGTTGTTTTTTACACATAACATTTAGAATTCTCAAATGGGTTGTGAGTTGTTTTTTTACACATAACATTTAAAATTCTCAAACGCACAATTAACTGGGATTCATCAAATGTATGTATGAAGGCAATATGCATAAGTGTATGCAATGAAGATTAATAAATACCAGTTCAGCATATTTGCTGTGTGTGTACATCAAAACTACATGTAAATACACCCACAATTAACCATACATAGTATTTAGGCATTGCTTCACATGGTATCAAAAAAGGACTCTGACATTTTGTTAAACAAATAAACCTTTTACTGAAGCAAAGAGTTTGATTTTGAATAGTAATGTGGGTAATTAAGCTGTGCTGAGTAATATTTTATGTACTTGTCATTTTTAATGTAATAAATTGAATGCTGAACATCAACAAATCGCAACACGTCACAGGTCAGCCACTCGTTCACAGAATGTAAATCTTTGGGATTTATATAACTGACTTATTTTCACTTTAATTGTGACCCAAAAGATTGATGTCGGGGATATCAGAGATCGTGTGGAAGTCCTTTTTCACAGTCCTTTTGGCGCATAGGTGTAAGGTCATTAGGAAATTATGTTATTATTATTATTGTGTGCACATTTTTATTCAGTGATGATTGGGAAATATCCATTTTAGCTTGATATGTGCCTGTAGTCAAAAAAACTATGTTGAAATCACTTACACAGGTATTGCATTGCTGCACTTCGTTTCCCTCTCCAACTTAGGTGTGACTCAGAACTGTGACTCATAACTGATGACAGAAATGTGTTAGCAGTGGATTGTGGATTTCAGGGGCGGATAGTGGGTTGTGAAAAACGGTCTGGTGATCGGTCTGGTGTCTAAAACATGCTCGGACGTGAGACGTCTTCCAGCAAAGCGAGAAGAGTCACACCCTTTAATATGGTGAGTCCGTGGACCCAAGTCCATGTTTGTGTAATTATATGCAATATGAAAAATCAGTAATGGATTGCAGAGATAATTCAAAGTATTAGCAGGCCAGATTCATAACTAACCAAACAAGCAGTTTTGAGCCAAAGCATATATAAACATACAAATCTAAGCATTCACGAATCCCATATTTTGTAATGAAAAGTTCATACGCACATTTAACACACATGCTTCCTTAAGCTCTGTTGATAAATGATAGCCCTGGTGTAAATTAGCACCATGAATGCTCCTCCAAGTATACTGTTGCAGTGTTTCCTGCAGAATTAGGATACTTTGAACTGCCATAGCTTGTTGTTTTTTTGTTTTTTGTTTTAATTATTCTCAAAAATCCATTTTTATATATTTATACAAAATTATTTATGACCATTTTAGGATCAGTGTCAAATAATTATTCAGACAATCTAAGTGTTTTACCTTTTTTCCATTGTGAACTTTTACACAAATCTGGCAACCGTGATCCTTACAAACTCATACATCAAATTCCTTACATCTAACCAGAATCCAACACACTACATATGACTTCTGCTGTGACACTGCTAATTTTTAAGATGTTACAGGAGCTGCAGTTGACCAGATAAAATGGAATGCAGTTTAATGACACACTTTTGCACAAAGCAGTCCATTCATTAGGGTAAAACCAATTGGCACATCAGCTGTGTACTGTATAATGCTTAGTTTAATTCTCATTTCCATCCTTTAACAGTGACTTTTAAATAACAGCATGCGCCCCATGCAGAGGGCATGTAGTAGGAGTTCCCAGGTGCAGTTTGCGTGATGACGTAACTAAGTAAAATGGACGTAAGTCCCGGATGTTGCACAAGGGCATTTTGCAGCTACAAAAATTCAAAATGTGCAATCATCTGGCACCACAGGTCATAGAGATCATTACAGCTGTCTTAGTACTACTGGTGCTTGTGCTTCTGGAATGTCATAGAGGAATTCACAAAGAGTGTATTACCTGCATGGCAAAAGCATTGAGGGCAGCAGAGACAGGGCCATTCTCAGCCAGCCAAGCAGCAATATCTGAAAACACACACACGTACATTAGATTTTGCATTGTTATTGTGTTTTCATTATATGTACACAATTATTATTCTGATTCAGTTAAACAATAAACTATGATATCTTACACTGGATTAAAACCATCTGCGTACTGTAAATCTGATCATTTAATTTTTCTTAATACATGCATCTGTGTATGACCAAATAAGAGATAAGCAGTAGACACGTTAGTCCCAAAGAAGGGCGACATTTTGTACAGTTTGCAATTAAAAAAAAAAACCTCACAAATATTTAATAGTAAAGAAACTCTATGATACTTGTGAGTACAGAAATACTCGTGCCCATTTCTAAGAAAAAGAAGAGTTTTACATTTAATTTCAAAATCTCTATAAACCTATAAAATTATAAACCCATGAAAAATTACAGTATATATGTTATGCATTTAGAAATATAAATCAATTATTGAACCAGAGTCATAGTTATCATGTGAATACTGATCAAATCATTGCCAAAATCAGATTTCTCAGGTTTTGTAAATATACCATCCTAAAAGACAATGATCATCAGTAAAAAATATTTTATTATAGTGTATAAATATAAGGTATAGATGTTTGTTGTGCACAAAGTGAATATTTGGATACACAGTGTGTTATAGTACCCGTCTGCCTTTTCTCACCGTTTTCATCCTTGGGCAGTTCTACAGAGCTGTTGATGTAGGCCACCACTTTCCCAGAGGAGAACTCACACACCTGCTTGTGTCCTGTGTAGCTGTAGTCTGTCTCTGTCTCAAGACCGCCTGCAAAGGGATCAACATATATTAGATAATTGTCAGATAAAGATATCGGCATTACGAATGAAATTACACAGAGTATAAAAGCAAATACGTTATGCAGAACTGGTATACCATTATATATTATTCTCTGCCTTTTCTTTCTTTACAATTTCTTACCAAGGTTTTCAATAGCTTCATATGCATTGGATGGAAGCCCGCCGCCGCATGCTTGATCCAGCTTATCACAGTCCACCAACTCTGAAACACACACACGTAAACCTGTGACTTTCTATACAGTGAAAAAAGTGTTTCACTGAATTTTATACCACAGCGCTATTGAATTCTTGGATCTGATGTGTGTTGATTAATTTTATAATATAATAATACTAATAATAATTTTATAATAATAACACTAACTGATAATAGTGCTGGATTTTATTCAAATCACAGGTTTATATTAATGTATTTGTTCAAATATATTATCGTTTCTATAGCAACAGCTCATACACAGGGACTTGTAGGGTGAACGCTCCACATAATCTGATATTAAACATGTTGTTATTTAACAAAGAAAAAGAAATTATTGATATGGTGAAGCTTTCTGTAAGGAGATGTTTATTTAACATTTATGGAAATAAGTTTGTTTGTCAGTGGTTTGTCACCATCAGTAAGCTTTCCACCATGGGAAAGTGTTCAGGAAAGCGGACGTTTGTGCTTTCCGGGTTTTCGGTAATATGACAAGCTGTGTTTTTGTATTATTAACTTCAAGAGAGAGTGAAAAAAACAGCTGATGAGGGAATGAGTGTTTATAGCCACTATTACATAAGTGAACATGAACTAACAGTAAACTGATATAAAATGTGATAAGTTCTTCATTAATAAATTAAAAATTGCAATCATTGGCAAATTGCTGCAGTATAAAATAAACCACTCCATGACTTGCTGTTATTGGAAAATAATCAACTTTGGGGTGTGAACAGTAACTCCCTTTTGCATCAGGCCACATCACAATATTCTGTCATTTATTATTATTTTTAACAGCATACTCTATATTGTTTTATTCCTCATGCAATTAAAAATATCATTTATTAATTACAATTTCATTTATTAATAATTTCTTACCTTGCTCTGAGAGGGACAGCAGTTGTCCAGTTTTCTTGAACCACTGACCTTCAATGTTCCCAGTGACAGAGAAAGCCCAGCAAGAGCCACAAAAGCCCTGAACCAGACACAGCAATCATCACTCATCACAAACAACTGTTACCTCCATGAAACTAATGAATGATCAGCACATCAACACAACCAGCGCCGTTTGGTTTCAGATTTAGAATAGTTCAAACATGGCCGTGAAATAGTCATTTCTTTAAATACATGCTAAATGATTCTTTAGTCATTATGATTCCTAATTCTAACATATATCCTGACTGGTTAACTCAGTGTAAATGCTTCCCATTAGTTGGTTCATTCTCTCTGACCTGGTTCTTGACACTACTGACAGCTCCGTGATCTCTCCAGTCCCAGCTGTCTGGAGCTGCCTTACTCACAGGAACTGCTAGCTTCATCTGTTTCTGCAGGCTCCACTGACTCAACATGGGGTTCAGGTACATCATTCTGAACTCATCCTCTACATCAGGGACAGAGAGGAAGAAAGACAGAGACAGACAGACAGCCATTTTCAATGCTACACTTTCACCAACACTTTTAGAAAAGCAGAAAGAGAACAGTGTTCTGGCAACAGTACGTATCAGCCTGTAACAGTGTGTGCGATAAGCACACACACACACACACACACACACACAGTCGTACAGCGTCTTGTGGATTAGGGTTAAGAGTTAGGGTTCGGCTTATAGGAGGAGTTGGATCAGATCCAGCTCCACCCCCTGGACTTCTGATCTCCGAATGCTGACTGAACTGTAATATGTAAGAAATGCCAAGTCTTTTAAAATATTTACTAGCAGTGTACACCAGCGTCATGAGAATATGACAACATTAACCAACACACACACACCCACACACACCCACATACCTGTCAGGTCGCTGAATTTGGTAACTCCATACTCCGCTGTTCCCTGGTCCAGAGCCTGCAGGGTCTGTGCTGTTTTCAGATTCTCCTGGAAAATACGCAGACGCTTCTCAGCCTCTGCAGGAGTCAAGGGTTTCGTTTAAAGATTTCCTTAAAGCTCAGCTTTCTTTCTGAATGATGTATTTGTATCAATATTTATAGTATCACATAAAACCAGTATATTACTGTATAAGGACAGAATATTGTGTGTGATTTTCAAGCAGAATAATGTTTATCAAATAGTGACTGTTTTGTATGATGATACTGTATAATTTGTATATATACTGTATAATTAGAATTAGAATAAATACATTGGGAATGATTACCTTCCTGAGAGGTGTATGTCCGGTTGTACTTGACCATGAAGTCTTTGAACTGCATCAGAAGGTCTACAGTTTCCTGAAGAAGTTCAAGGTAACATATCACGTTATATAGATTATCTGTAAATTGTCGCTGTTTATTATCACACATGAACAAATGCATTAATGTGCATTTTCTTCACGTTACCTGGGTGGGCTTGTCACGAGAGAGAGGGATGCTCACAACCTTTTTAGTCTCCTTTGGAACTGAAAAATAAAGCAGACGTCAGTGAAGTGGTACTAACTATCAACTAATTATTTATAATCACATTATTCATAACTAGGAGAATATTTCTGATAAAGCTTATACTATTTATTCTGAATCACTTGAAAGTCTTCATTTCAATGTGGTATAATCGAATGTAGAAAACAACATTACTGTTCACAGGTGGAGCTTTGGTCACACAGCAGGGCAAATTGGATTTCTTAAATCTGATTTTATTGGTTGTTAAAGTAATAACAGATATATGTACATACACATGATGAGCACAGGACAGGCAATACCTGGCTACTTAGTTGACTACCAAACAAAGAGTTCTCTGTGGATTTCTCTGTGTTTAACATAAGGGCATTCAGTACTGGATCTGAGTGTAAGGGAGTCTTTTCATCCATCATAAATCATAAATCATAAATTTCCAATGTCATGAAAAGCCACACACCAAATGACCAACAACACTTCTCAAATTTGATCTCAAAAGCTGACTATTTCACATTCATTCTGTTTCAGAAAGCTCTTTATCCTGGACAGGGCCACAGTGAATCCAGAGCCTGTCCCAGGAACACTGGGCAAAAGGAAGGAATACACCCTGGATGGAACACCAGTCCATTGCAGGGCACCATGCACACACATATTCACGCCTAGGGCCAATTTAGCATAATCTACCTAGTGCAATGTTTTTGAGAGGTGCGAAGAAACCAGAGAACCCAGAGGAAATTCACGTGGACTCGGAGAAGAACGTAAATGTAAAACTCCACACAGTAACCTCAGCTTAGGACCAAATCAGGAACCCCGGAGCTCTGAGGCAGCAACATTACCCACTGCACTACCATGAAGCCTTGTTTGTAACACATTTTAATAGAGCATGTGACCTGAGATGGTGTATTTCATGTGTTTTATACATTCAAACTGCAGTTCAAACTGCAGAAAAGCTTCTGTGCTCAAATGCCGACAGGAAATCTGGAGCTGTCAGTGCAGAGTAGTGCCATTTTACTGTTCTTCTACCCTTTAACACTCTATGTGTGTGTGTTGAGAGAACACTGACCTGCAGGCTGGCATTTCTGTTTGAGCAGAGTGGACTTGTTCTCCCAGGGAATGTTCCACACTTCAAACAAACACACCTCTGTCTGAGAGAGACAGAGAGAGACAGAGATTATGAGAACTTGAGGGAGAGAGCGACCCACTTTTAATGAAAAATTATTAAGAAAACAGTGTGACAAGAAGAGTAAACATGCAAATGCACGAGCTAGAAATATTATTCATCACGTGATCTCAGTCTGAGGTGAAGAAAAACAGGATGAACAGCAAAATTCCCAGTTGTCAGTGTGCTCACTGTGAGCAATGTTCACGGAAAACTGCTGAATAATGTTTATATTGGGGAAGAGATTACAGGTTTGACTAGTTGCATAAGAACTGTGTGAATCACCTGGTGGAAAAAGGAGACTACATGGGACACACCTACCCTTATTAAACACACGATCATTTACACCCATTTACATCATTAGACTAAAACTGCGACTCACTTCTACTATAAGATGATACGTATTCATGTAAATTTCTTCCATATACTGTACCCAGATCCTCTTACGAAAGATTTACTTGTCCGATATGTATATTTGTATTGTTGTGTTTTAAAGATTTGGGATATTTCTTTTCTTTTCTTTTTAATTTGTTGTAAGGCATATTGGGAGTTTAAAGGTGACTTCTATTCTATTCTATTCTATTCTATTCTATTCTATTCTATTGTAATGGGTTGCGCAATTAACCACATTTTAATTGTGACCATTTTGGGTTTTCTCAATTAATGAAGCGTAATTGACAGTGATATTGGTGATGATAAATATTGTTTTTTTATTGACACAAGCTCCATATATATACATTTGCTCCCAAATAAGCTGAATATTTTCAATATGTGAACATAATTGCTAGTTTTTGTGTATAGGAATTATTATGATTATTATGGTTATTATTATCATCCAGTAACTGCTTTATCCTGGTCAGTCCAGAAACACTGGGCATGAGGCAGGATTACACCCTGAACAGGATATCAGTGCTTTGCAGGGCTTTTATTATTATTATTAGTAGTAGTAGTAGTAGTAGTATTAGCACTTATCATCAATTCCCTCCTACAGCCAGGTTTGCTCACCTTCAGTTTGTGTGACTCTTGGAAAAATTCACAGTCTTCAGTAACATGCAATTCTGCAGACTTCTTACACTGAGTTCGTCCAATTTCTACAGTGATGCTGTATCTCACTCCCTTAACAAGCTGTGCAAAACACACACAGAGAGAGAGAGAGAGAGAGAGAGAGAGAGAGAGAGAGAGAAATAATAATTATACACAGACCTACTACTTATGTTAAACATATGCTATAGACACCACACAGTTGTGCTTATAACTGTGTAATAACATGTCTTATTTCACCAGACGTGTGCAATACCAGGAAAGACGCACTGTAAGTGATAATAGCTTACACAATCGCCTAACAGAAACACATCTTAAACACAGTGGTTGGGCCACTGCCTCTGCTGTAGTTACAACGCTACAGGATGTTGCGCAAAATGAGCGCAGGGTGGAGGCACATGAACATGTTGTGGCTGTGCGGCTTAACACATAAAATCATTGCCCTGTTTACGTGACAAAACCACAGGCGGGCTACTGTCCCTTAAATGTAGAAAACTAACTGCAGCCTACTGCCATCTGTGTGACTCTTCTGTGTGAAGAAATATAAATACAAACCATAAACATGATTCCATAAATAAAATATGAAAATGTGCATGCCTCACCTGTCTGGTAGCAGATATTATTTTGCTGACTCTGCGGATGTGCATTCCGTTAGACAGCATGTTGTAGCGCTCTTCAGCGAATTTCAGTGCTGTCAGAAGTCCTGGGTCCGAGTCGGACAAACGCACCGGAGCTCCAGGAGCCGCCGCAGCGGTGTGTCCATCATCAACATCTCCCCTCACAAGCGCACACACACACACAGCCAGGACGAGGCAGCGGCCCAGGCTGAGATCCATCATGTCCAGCCCCAAAGTGCAGAAAGGGACCGAGGTCAGATCAGGGCTTGTTTTAGTTCAGATCCTCGGACAGTGTTTGCTGTTCCAGTTACAGATCGACCAGCTGGCGCAGCTTCAGCGGATCACTGTACTGAACTGTCCCAAACAAACATGGCGCCTGAAGCCGCTGTGACGCAATAGTGCTTTTCCCAGCTTAATTGCGTGATTAGGGCAATGCTGCTCATTCATTCAGCATGCACAAACACGGCCATGTGACCCGGGAAATAAAGGAGAAAATAAATTCAGTTAACTTTATTCATGTGCTCAGGTCAGAGAACTGCATCCACTGTGTATCTGTGTAAATAGCTGTATATACATCTGGAAAAGTGCCTCTTTTATAGAATGACTAAAACTATAGGCTAATTCATGCAGATTTCTCCCATGTATCCAGATCCCCTCTGAAAAGTTCACCCCTTTGTCTGTGTCATGTATACCTGCATTGTGTTTGGGATATTCTCTTCCTTTATGATGATGATGATGATGATGATTAGTAGTAGTAGTTGTTGTTGTTTCTTGTAGACCATACTGGGCTTTCTCAATTAATTAAACATAAGCATAGTCAACAGTAATATAATGTTAAATGCCCTTTTTATTGACCCACAAGCTCCCTATATACACCAATAAATTTTCTCCCAAAATAAGCTGAATATTTGAAATAATGAAACAAATGAACTGATGCTACTTTACACTATTTTGAACTATTTTTTAGGATTCTTATTCTTATTAAACTCAGATAATGTTAGGGCTATCCTCAGGTGATGGAGAACATCAGTTACATTTAATTTTCAACTAATAGTAGAGGTTTTTTTGCTGGTATTTTTCAGGTCTTGGCAAATCTTTCACATTGTTTGCAAGTTTGTCTTGATGCACAGCTGCTAGTTAAACAGACCTGGATTAAGACATGTACCATTTAAGTTCTTACTTATAGGATAAATCCATTTTATTTAGGTTTTTATTTACCCCATCCATATAAAACACTGACTGACTGATGGTTTGCTCCATATTGGACAGAATACACTATAGCCCTTATTTCAAATATATGAAAACAGAGGCCATTTGGGATTCAGTAACTAGTTATTGTAAACAGGCTATGTAACGACATTGATATAATTGCTAATTAATAAATCAGATTATTATCAGATTATTATTATTATTATTATTATTATAGTTATAGTTATAACACTGCAACAATATTGTCTGTCTTGCTTCTGTATGGATATATCAACAATTCTCACTTCTTGCTTTCTCACAATATTTTTGGCAATACAGAAAAAAATTATGTTGTTAATTTTTTTTTTGTTGTTGTTGCTGTTGTTGCGTTGCACGGTTTATTCATATCTGCAGTGTGTTTCCACTTTAGTCCGCTAGATGGCGCCACTGACCAGTTTACTAATAAATTAACACGAATTAACGGTGAAGTCTCTGTTCACTGGTGTACTATTGACTGCTGTCTTGGGGTAAAAACAACAAATCTTTCTAATCCACCCTCTTTGGTCTTAGTCATAAACCTCACTCAGGGTTGCCAGGTCTGTGAAACAAAGACAAAAGGCAAATAAAGCTGTAGCTACAGGGCAGGCAATTGCCTGGGGCCCCGCATTCTGAGACGGCCCCTGAGGGCTGATCATTTAAAAAATCAGAAATTTTCATCTTAAAATAATGCAGCATTCGCTTTAGCTAAGGCTCCTAAGCAGCGTTTTTAAGGTGACGATGTACTGTAAATAACTGAAGATGGACATTTTTTTACCTCACTGAGGTTTGATTTCCTGTTTGTAAAACACACCCTGAAGCTGTAAAAAATAAACACTTTATGTTCTGTTAGATGTGTTCTGATTACTTTTAAAATAAATGCATGGGGCCCCCACATAATCGCCTCTGCCTATAAATTGCTACATCGATTTTACCCCGTCAATGTTTAAAAAACTTTATATTATAAATGAAAATGTTCCCTGATAAGGATCCACTGTTCTCTTTTTGTGGTATTGTGGATGAATCTGCAATGAATCTGGATGAAAACCTTTTTTGGGAATGTGTCCATGTTGCAGTATTTTGGAGAAAAAGATGTTTTATTTGGCTTCTACAGTTTTGCTAAAAGTTTAAAGAATAAGTATTTTTTGATCAATTTATTTATTTTTCTAGCTAAGTTTTATATATATATATATATATATATATATATATATATATATATATATATATATATATATATATCTGTGTGGGTGTGTGGGTGTGTATGGGTGTGTGTATATATATATATATATATATATACCCCTGGCATGTTTCTAATAAAATTATTTAAAAAAAAAAATTTTTTTAAAAACGACGCCGCGTGCCATCTACTGGACAGGCGGACGACGTACGTCGCTGTTTAAGTTCCGTGTAGAAACAAGTTTGTGTCGACTCACTTGGGTGTTTATATCTCTAGATTTTAGACTGAACTAGTTTTAGTGATATGTACTAAGAGACATTTAAATGGACGGGCAGCAACGTGGCAGCAAAGGAAAAAGAGCAAGAGGAAGAGGGGGGAGAGGAAACCGAGACGAGGTGTGTTAACACCCATAGATATAAATACTAGCACCCAGTCTTTACTATTCATGGTTACTTCCTTATTTGTAGTCTATACTGACTCAGATTTCTTAATGTTTCTCTTCTAGAGCAGAGATGTGCGTCTGTCCAAATCCCTGTCTTATGCCCTGAGACATGGTGCTGCTAAAATGGGGCTTAACATGGGCTCAGGTGTGTGTGTGTCTGTGTGTGTGTGTGTGTGTGTCTGTGTGTCAGTCCGTCAGACTAATTATCCCTTATTCTTTGATGTCTTTTGAAATCCTATAGCTTATTGCAGTGGTTCTCAAAGTGGAGTTTAGGGAGCCCCTGGGGTCTGTGATTAAACCGGTTATGGTGTGGTATCCCACAATTATCAAAGATATGTTTATTTTTGAGTCCTAATGACTATTAGCCTGTTTGCCTAGTCACTGAAAGTTCGGGAAAAATGCTCTGTGGTGCTAATAAATAGCCAAACTATTGCCTGACACATGTAAATAATGAGCATAGTATTTAACTTAAATTATTTATGTTCATAAAATAAAAACTATGAGGAAGACCATGGAATTTATATATTTACAGTTAAAGGGGGCCCTGACTGCAGAAAGTCTGAGAACCCCTGGCCGATTGTATTGATTTCTTCCCTGTTGTTGAATCCAGACGGCTTTATATTAGTGGATGAACTTCTCGCTCATGGACAGTTCCGCTCATTTTCACTGGAGGATATAGAGAGAGTGGTGGCCACAAATGACAAACAGCGCTTCAAACTGCAAAACCATCCTGAAAATGGGTGCCTACAGATCCGGGCCAATCAAGGACATACTGTACAGGTCAGTAGGGTCAACAGCTGTCCTTTAATAGCTATGGGGTAAGTGCAGCCATAATAAAGCTTATCACTATATTATAACACTTACTTTGCATACATAAACTACTAGAATTCTCCATCAGCTAGGGTGTTTTTTTTTTTTTTTTTTAATTGCTTGGGTTGACTTTATTTAATATTCCGCAAAGGTTTTTCCACTTGTTTTGTATTCTTGTTTTGTATTCTGATCCTGCCATGTTATGAGGTCAGTCGTGTGTGTTCAGGTTGAAGACCTAGAATTGACAGCAGTGGTTCTGGATGCTCCAGACTGTCCACGGGAGGCCGTTCATGGGTCCTACATGAAGCACTGGCCGTCGATCCGTAGCCGGGGCCTGTGCAGGATGAACAGGTCACACATCCACCTGGCACCTGGGCTGCCTGGAGAGGGCCAAGTTATCAGTGGTGCGAGTCACAGAGAGAACTGACTGTTTTTAAACTTACCTCAAATGCAGTGAATCAGCCAAGATTTGTTTGGTGTCCATGGTTTGTTTCTTTAGTGTTGTGTTGGAGTTAAGTCTGTCTCACCCAAAGTGTTTTCTGTAAATATCTGCCTCAAATCACATCTAATTTTCCCATAAAGTCACCTAGATTTGCTGATGTGGTCTAGACCACAGTATGATTTATCGAGAAGGTATTAGCTACATTAGCCTTGTAATTCCAGTACAAACCACACATAACAAAACAAATTTTGGATAGCAAACATCTTGTTTGATTGACTACATTTTGGGTAAGAGGAAAATTATGTAAATTAGACCCTTTTTTCCAGAACTATTCCAGTGCTCTTTATTTTTTTCCCCACAAAAATAAATAAATCAGAAAATAAGACGTGTTCAAGAGCAGTAGTTCTCAACCCTGGTCCTGGAGAACCCCTGGTTTGCATTGTGTTCCCTCCAGCTAATTAGCTATTTACCAGGTTCTTCATGTGGATGTGGGTGTTAGAGAGGATAAACAGTATGTCTACAGCAGGGGAACTCCAGGTTGAGGGTGAGGAACCACTGTTCTAGAAGAAGAGAGAAAGAAGAATGAGGTTCTGTGTAGACAGTATGAAATAGTGACTGTAATGTAGAGTTGAAGCTTTCTGTGTAGAGGTTCTGCAGCTAAATAACAGGCTAGAGGTGCAATAATCTGTACACATATAGAGTGGTTAATTCATGTTTTATGAATAAAAATATTTATTCATCTTATTGCTCGTTAGGGATGAGACATAATTGTGATCTTGCTGTGTACATCAATGTCCCCAAAGCTATAGCAGGTAAGCAGAAATGCAGCAAAAGTATTTTCATCCTCTTAGTTTGTCTCTTAGGATTAACATTTATTTTTCCTTTTTCTTAGACGGAATTGAATTTTACTGGTCAGAAAACAAAGTGCTGTTGACGCCAGGTGATGCTGACGGAGTGTTGGCTCCTCAATATTTCTCGCGTGCACAACGACTGAAACCTTCAGGTGAGTTTCTCAAACAGCTCAGTCACTTCTACATTTGCAGTTAGCAGGGTTTGAAAAGAGCCCACAAGCCACTGTAGCTAGACGCCTATGTTTTCCTAGTTTAGCAGTCTGGTAGCCATGAGCCAAAACAATTCTACTTCACGTAAGTGTATAAAATTCTAAAGTACAGTTAATTCATTTAGGCGGCATGGTGGCGCCTTGGGTCCCTTGTTTGATCCTGAGCTCGGGTTCTCTGTGTCCATGTAGGTTTTCTCCGGTTCTTCAGTTTCCTCTCTCCTCTCACAAACATTCCAGCTCTGGTTGTAGGATAATGATGTAAACTGAAATGATGTAAATGTTTTGTTCTTCATTCATTCTTCAGTAAATACCTTATTCTGGTCAGGGTCTCTGTGGTTTAAGTTTAGATTCTGGGAAGCTGAATGAACTGAGTTCATTAGAACATGTTCTGCTCATGTCTGTGGTTACTGAAAACTGATTGAGCATGTTCATTAGAAAATATCATGGGCAGGTATAAATGAAAGTAATAACTTTTTGACTTTAATGACTTTTTCCAGAAGCAGGGAAAAAACAGTCCTCTAACTTAATGTATGTCTTTCAATTACAGCATGCGAACTTGATCTGGAATAGACAATGGAAAAGATGTCTTGATGGATTTTTCATTATGGGCATAAAACACACTGATCTTCAGCAAAACCATGAACGTCTGTAAATGGTAATTGGCAGCATTGAAACTTAATGGATTGGGAAACCTGTGTATCTTAAGTTTCTTATAGATACTGTATTTTACCCTTTAAGACATCCAGTATGAATTTAACATGACGGAAGCTTGGTCCCATTGAGCTGCATGTCATAGAATCTATCTGAAAAGAGACAGGCATTGGTTGTGGTCTAGTCAACTGAAGCCTGCATAATGTTGGACAAAGATAAGGAAGTTCTTTTGTGATCATGTGAGAAACTGCTGGTGACTGTAACACTTCTTGTGCAAGGAATGATAGCCTGTGGTTTCCTTGACTGTCACTTGAATAAAATGTAATGACTTTGAGGGGATATGGTAGAGTATTGAGAATGTGTAGTGCAGATGATTTCTTCAATTATTTATACAATTGCTCATATATTTTATTGTATTTAAATAAATCTATTCTGCAGTAAAATTTAACTATGCTCCAGTAGGGACAATGATTTCTCATGTCTTTATACGTCACACACCTGTCAGTCAGTAAATACATATAAAGACATTATTTCTGCATCTATTCAAACAGAATGCTATGTGGTTATAAATGTGACTGTGAAACCGAAATCAGTAATGGTCCTTAATAAGCCACACTCATACATCTCGAATAACATGCACTGCAGCTCTTCAGGAGGGTTTTTCACTTCGTCATCAAGCTGTAGCAGCTTTTCATGGTAGCCAGATAAACTTAATATCATTGGAATGTTTTTTTTTTTTAAATGCATGTGAACTTGAAAACAAGGCAGGTTTTTTTGGTCTGGTATACAGATACTAACTACAAAATGATCTGTGGTGCTGCTGTCAGAGCATTAATGCAGACGTGTCCATCAAAGAGCTTCATGGCCCCCAGTGAGTTTGTGGAAAAGCTCCTCATTCAATGTGTCACTGGTATCTCGTGCACGCGTCGACATGAAGATGTAGCCACCAATGTACTCATGCACTATCTTACAGTCTCCATTCACACAGGTGAAGGCTATGTTGATGTTGCCATCAAACTCAATGGCCACCTGGTAGAGAAACATCCCAAAAGGAAAGTCAATACAATTACAACATGGTTGAAAATGTTAAGAAGCAGATCCGAACATATCACTGTGAAAGTATAATTGAATAGATGATGGACTGAAAATGGACTGTTTACTGATAAACCAACTGAATTGTTCATGACCAACCTGTCGTATGTCCCAGTTGACATTCCACTGCCTCATGTTGTTGTAACGCCAGGTCTTCACGGTGTCTCCCACTCCCAGGTCGATACGGATCAGACGATTGTTTGCAATGCCCAGGATCTCGTCTTTACGGCTACCCTTAAATCTGAAAATAAAAATCGAAATTCGCTGTAGCTCTCATTTACATTCCAGTGGAGTTCGATATTCAGTAAACAACAGTTAATTATCATTCAGAAACCTGGCACCTCCAGTGAAAGCGTTTCTGGCTCTTACTACCATTAATCAGACTCTCAGACATATACGGCCTTTTGAAGCAGTAATACTGAATGTCTTCTTACCTGACCATGAAATAGGAAATGCCAAAGTCAGGCAGGGATTGCCAGATCTGGAGGAACTTCAAAATGGCTGCTGTAAGGGAGAGCTGAGCCACATTCTGATAAGCCTCCAGGATCCGTGGAGTTAACTGCAAATACAAGCAAAAGGCAGGGAATCATTGTGTTAGCATATTGGTCAAAGATGAAAAGGGTTTTTACTGTCATTCAGAATAACAGTAGTATTTAATATAAAAATAAATTATACTTTTACTGACTTATATAAATAGAATGGAAATTCCTAAATATAAAACAAGCTTGAATTGTGTTTATATTTTGATTCAAATTTACATTTTAATATAAACTTTATACAGATAAACAGAACAAAGTAGGAGTTGTAATTGACAGAAAAATATTATTACTTAAAAATAAAATGTGAATGTGAGAACATTATGTGAGTGGTATAGCTGAAAGTGTGTTTTATATAATTATTATTAATATTATTTTTTTAAACATTTTTTACATCTGCTATGAATGACATTTCAATGAGCTGAAATTATATTAGTCCTATTTAAAATGCATTTTGCCATAATTCTCATTCATTGTTTCATTCAGTAGTCATGGTTGTCGTGGATCTGGTAGGAATACGCATCTGACAGCATCACACATACTTACAAACACACACTGATTCACACCTAGGGGCAATTCAGAGTAGCCAATCCACCTGCAGTCATGTTATTGGGAGCTGCTGTGCAACATTTTTCTTAAATAAAATTGTAGGAGACATGCAAATAATATAATTAATGATTATTTAATTTTTATTTTTGTGCTGTTTTATTAACGCTGTTGTCTGTTTCCCATATATATATATATATATATATATATATATATATATAAGATAGATAGATAGATAGATAGATACTCAGTATAAAACCATGAAATGCCATGTCCATGACAATGTATACATTTTCAAAGTACCTATTTTTAACTTATTATTAATTAATTCTAGATATTTTGCCCTGTACCTGTTTGGTCTTGTATTTTTTGGTGTAGCGAGGTGAGACAAGGCTCTGTGTATTAATGCTCTCGTCAGACTGGGCAGTTGAAACAGATGAACTGGAGCGCTGCATAGCCAAGAAGGTCTGGATGTTTTTCACTTCACTCTGATAAGAACTGTCCAGCAAGGTCAGGCCTTTAGACCCCAGCTTACAGGCCGCCATCCACTCAGAGTACTGCTTCTCCTGCAGGGAGACAGGACACTGTGAGTATAGTATGGACCAGTGGAATGACTACCCAGGGCCGTTTTCTTCTTATAAAGTTGATGTAAGTATTTATGAACATTTTAAAGAGATGAGTAGGGGTGAGACTTCTGGTGAGACAAGAAAGACTTTATTAGATTAGATACATGTTGCTTGCAACTTTTTGCTTTGTACCTGTCAAATAAAACATGACTCTATAAGCTATCACTGTATGATGTCTGTTTTCTGAGATGCTGTATGGGGATGATTCCCAGATGATCTCACTGTAGTCAGAATGATCACTTACATTCTCACATCGCAGATACACCTCCGTCATGCCCTCTGGCACTGGGATGAGGAGTTTGATACAGAACTTCTGTCCTGCTATGTTCACATCAGGAGCCACCTCACAGCCTGCAGAGACACAGTTGTGCAGCTTTAGAAGACACATTCACTTTCAAATAAAAAGAAATTATTCTGTGAGGATGCAGAAACTGGTGACCGTGAACAACAGCACTACAAACACCTTGTGTGCCTCACTATATAATAATGACATCCTTTCAGTCAAGGGCAAATTTTTACACCCCCTATGGCTTCTGAATGGAGATATGGAATTTTGAAATGTTAGAATGTAAAGATGAGTGCTTCCTGCAACAAGATACTAATTCAAGTCATAATAAAAAATCAACAGAAGCATATTTTGTAAAGAGGTTTTGCCATGAAAAAAGGTATCAATGAACAACAGCTATGAACCGGGGAGAGTGAAGGCTAACATGTTTCCTCTGACATGTGAAGCCAGCTAACTGCATGTTTTCAGATTGCATCTTTTGAAACTACTGCTCATGCTGCAACACAGGGCATCATAGCACATATGGAGGAATCAGCCCTCTTCTGCATACATGAACTCAGAGATGCCCACGATTGGCTAGTATCACTGTGATTGACAGGGGAGAGAGTATGCCATACCTCCCACCCAGAGAGCACAGCCAATTTTGCTCTCTTGGACTTCCTGCTACAGTTGGCTGTAGCATTGCTGGGCTTTGAACTCACAATCTCCATATGGATAGGGAGAAAGCTTTTCTGTTGCACCATTCGGGAGCCCCCTATCTGTGTTTATCCTTAGAGTATGCCAACTTCAGCATTCAAATGGAAATGTGGCATTTTCCACCAAAGAAAAGCCTCAGTTCTGTAAAGGCCACAATTGTACAATATAAAAATTTACAAATGTGCTAAAATTTACATTTGTCAATCAAACCCACTCTATATTTCTGTGTGTGTGTGTGTGTGTGTGTGTGTGTGTGTCTACCTTTCAGATTCATTTGCTGGATGGGCTCTCCATAGCTTTCCTCTTTACTCTTGTAATAGAAGATAGAAGTGTCCTGAAACTTGAACCAGTATTGTTTGTAATCCCTCAGAGTTAGTCTCCTGGGCCTAAATATTAAAACAATTTAATACTTACAATAAATGCTTCTGAACTCTTTTTTGACTCTAAAAAAGTGTGTAAAATGTGTAACAAAAGAGAAATAATTAGTCTTACCTAAAAATTTTCAAGTAGTCATGCAGTTCCGGAGGGGTCATGTTGTCCTAAACAGTCGTTTAAAATGTAGTCAAAAACTCCAAATACATTTTTCACAGTTTCTTAAAATTGCACTTGTATGGTCAAGTGTATGTCAGGACCAAACCGAACTAATGAGTAACATATGATCAGATACATCAGGTAGCGTATAAACAGCCAATCAGCTGCCTACCAGCTGATTTGTGTTGCTGTTCTCTCCCACCACCTTGACCTCAAGAGACTTCAAGGCAGATTCCAGGTCATCCATGCCTTGGTTGGAGCTGACATCCTGAGACAGTGACAGCTTCCCTATATGGTACTGCAAGAGGAATAGAGCCAGTTTATTTTTATATACAGTGTGTGTGGGTGGAGTTTATACTCAAAAAAGGTTTCATTTTTGGCATCCATATCAGATTAAGAAACTGTTCACAAATATCTTGATGAGGATTCTTTTGAATATTTTTGAAACCAAATACACAGAATAGTATGAAGAAGCAAAGCGGGGGCTGATTTCTTTATTGTTTCATTATCAAGCTATTGATATACAGTATATAGAGATTTTAGCTCTCCCATCTAATATCACACCCAGCCGTAACTGGTTAAGGCTGTGACCTTAGGACTGTGTATCTGGGAGAACTGTTATAAAGGTGGGAAGACTGAAATAGATCCTCAACACAGAACAGAGAAAGAGGAACTGAGAGATGAATTATCAGCAAAAGTATTGGTATTGCACAGAGGTCACTTCTGGAAATGCCATTTTAGTGATGATGTTGGAATAAAACTAAACATTAGTGTCAGATCATCAAAGAAGACTTTACTGTCACATGCAAGTTGTTTATTTACAAAAGTTAATGATAGAGGGGACATTTTTTCAAATGTGCATGGTGACAGTCAAAAAATGTTTAGGGATGAGCAAAGATCATTACATTTTGATTGCTAATTATAAGGAGAACATAATCAACAATCAAACAAGCTTTTGTCTTATATAAATGATTGTTGCTTATACACTGTGCATAAAATGACCAGAGACATGAGTAGGATAAAAAATAAAAAATCAGCGTTTCTCTTCTGTTTTCGCTCACTGAAACACATTAAACTACACTGCTGCTACTGCTGTAGTGGGTGTTGCCTACTTATTGTGGCTTAAAGGCCTTTGTTTTGTCATACTGAAATCAGACCTTAGTTTCCTGTGTGTGTGGCTGTAAGGAGCTGTGTGTAAAGTTGGTGTGAAAGTCTCTGTAGCTTTGGTAGCCTGTATAACAGTGACCCAACCTGCAGAGCTCCAAATAGCATCATCTCTTCCTCGGTGCAGTCGTTGTCCTCCAGCAGGATTGCCCAGCGTGCCTGCTCATACAGCTGCGTCAGACGCACCTCATCGTACTGGCAGAAATAAGGTTTTGAGCCAGTATTTACAGCATGCATATTATAATTAATCATCTATACTGCACAGTTCAGACTAAAAAGAGATTTTCTCAAACAGAGGCATTCAGAAACACACACCTTGGGGTCCATGTCATGAAAGGTGTAGTATTTAAAGCGTAACCACAGCTTCTCATTCTCCTGTATTCCCTGGTGCATGAGTGAGCGTGATGAATCCAGCCATCTGGGTGAAAAGAGATGCATTATAAATGTTTTGCATTCACAATATTAAGAGCTATTCAGTAGTGTTTGCTCATACCTGGTGTTGATGTGTGTTTTGTCCACCTTGCTGGCTGGTCGGTAGAGTTTCGCGATGGTCTCTGGAGGAGGAGACGGCTGGCACACAGACAGAATCTTATAGATAGCCTCAGTTTTAGGGGAGTCAGCAAAATGAGCCGGCATGCCATCATACAGAGTTGGAACTGATCCTGAAGGTATAGTTTGGTTTTAAATGATGCAAAAGTCTCAGATCTTTTCAATTGTGCTTAGATAAAATGTACAGTCAATGTATTTTGGGAAGTAGATCATTTTGAGACTGTAATAATAATAATAATTTCAGATACAAAATTGTGTGAAATACCTGATGTCAGTGGTATGTCTGTAAGGTCATACTCCTCCTCCGTAGAGTCTTTGTCTTTCTTTTTCTTTTTCTCCTCCACTGGCCTTAGCAGAGACAGTTCCTCTGGATGGCGGATGTCTGAAAGAAAGCAGAAAAAGAAAAAAATTGATGGATGGAAACAGAGTAAAGTCACCCAAACCTTTCATTCATCTTTAGCCTATCCCTGGAACACTGGGCGTGAGGTGGGAATATACCATGGATGGGGCACCATCACATGGCACCGTTCACACACTCATTCACACCTAGGGCTAATTTAGTGTAGCCAATGGCATGTTTTTGGGAGGTAGGAGGAAACTGGAGAGCCCTGAGGAAACACACATGGAAATGGGGAAAACATGCAACACTCAACACAGACAGTACCCCAAGCTTAAGATCGAACTGAAGACGCTGGAACTGGGAGTCAGCAATGCTACCCATCGCACCACCATGCTACTCTTCACCTAAAATTGAATACCATTTTTTTCTATAGTAGATAATAAATTGGTCATTGTGGTGGTTCCCACCAAATTAAAAAAAAAAAGATTACGCAAAAGAATAAGAAAAAGGCACACCTACACTGTCTTCCCACAACACAAAAACAAGATTCTATGAATATACAATTGGAAATACTCCCAACCTGCTCCTATCCCTTCACCTAGCTAGAAACTAACTAGGATTCCTGTGTATGAGAATAAGGTACATAACATGAAGCATGCCCATAGCAAGCAAGGTCATGATTTGGGATGCAATCACTGAATTATGGTACATTTTGCTTTGACCAAGGCTCACTATTAATTTCACAGATCTGCTGTGAGATACTGTTAGATATACTGCATATCTGAAATAAAAACACCTGCTGTATTGTGCCACTGATATTTGTAGTATGTTTTGCTATAATACTGAACTTCAGCACCATGTTAAGTGTCTTACTCAAAGCTCTGCAGATTCCCTGGACAGTGCGGAACATGGAGCTGGAGAAGCAGACGCGGAGCCGCAAGGTGATTCCGCTAGGAAGACCCAGCCGCAGAGGCTTGTGTTGGTGGGTGAAGAGCAGTCGAGCATCTGCATGGATTCCATATTTATCGAGTGTCCAGGATGTCCGCACGAGCCACTGCTGCTTCTGCTCCCACCAAATCGCATGATCTGACCAATCCTGCTGCATCTCTAATCCAAGTGATCAAAACATGCAATCAATAAAGCAGGGGTTTTAACTCATCAATTAATCAGAATATACTTACTGCATGTATAAATGAGCATCTTAAGGATCCTGTCATGTTCAAAATATATGTTAGATGTCTAATAACTTGGTTTGACTTTGCATGTGTGTGTCTCATAATCTTTGCTATGAAGTCTCAACTCACGTGTTTTTTCTACAATTTTCAGAATCACCCCGCCTATGTGGAGGTCAGAGGTTACGCTGATTTTAATGGGTGGAGCTTCAGGGCCCAGGTCCTCCACAGTGACTGACAGGTCCCATGCCGCCATCCTCAAAGAGCTG
The DNA here is from genome assembly GCF_027358585.1 of Pangasianodon hypophthalmus. NCBI lineage: Eukaryota > Metazoa > Chordata > Actinopteri > Siluriformes > Pangasiidae > Pangasianodon > Pangasianodon hypophthalmus. The sequence goes on from NC_069716.1 coordinate 22,135,949, forward strand.
GAAAGAACAAATGAAACAGAGGAAGAATAGAAGCAATAGAAGCAAGAATCTCGATTAATGGACGTATTTAATAAGTAGTGTTTGTTACAGATGCTATAATAAATTGAACACATTTAAAGGAGCAGTTTGTCATTTTTAGAGATCTCTGCTGCCTGCTTGGCAAATTTTAATTTCCATTAAAAAAAAAATCATTGGCAAGCTTTCTCTTCCCACACCCAAAGCAACCCCTCTGTTGAAAGACATGTCTCATGTGTTGCCTTCTGCTGGGAGAGGAGCTTATTTCTGGGCCAGAAAAATGTCAACAGAAGCCTTAAATTATGAAATTCCACAAGCCTAGAAACAACTTAAGCCTAGAAACATCACAAACTGCACCTTTAATGTCATAAAATGGCCCTTTCCTTTTCATTTAGAGCAGTCATTAATTATGCTTGTTTTTTTCATTTTCTCTGCTGATCTGAATGAACCAGCTCCTGACTCAGTACTCCTAGTGTTATTAGAAAACCTAAAAATGTGCTCAATTCCAGAGCAGGGCTGGAATTAACCAAACTATAATGGCACACATACTACTTGTGCATGGGTAAAGGATTGTACATGTGTACATGTGTATTTGTGTATTTGTGAGAGAGGGGCCTAGTGAGATTTAATAGTGTAAAATAGACATTCAGTGTATTCTTTCATTTTCTCAGAAACAATGAACGTGTGCTACATAATGTTCTGATGTTCTCTATGATGCATGCTGTTGAAAAGAAAGACTCTGTCTATCACATGCTAAGCATGAGTGTGCTAGCACATACACATGTGTGGACAAACGCACACACTTCCTCTCTTATCCTCATCTGTATGACATTGCTTTTCCACGTCTTGGTCTGCTGTAACCAATACTTCCCATTTTTACTGCAATCACACTAAACCATGTTTCCTCTTTCAGTTTAACATCAACAGCCTCTTTTAACCATACACAGGCATGTGTACACACCCCCCCAATACCACAGAAGAATGGGGAAGGGTGGGGGCCCAGGGAAACCTATAACATGAAAAATATGTGTACTTGATCATGCAATGTGTTTTATTTATTAGCTATATAAGAATGCCAGTCATATCAAAATGAAGATAAAGGTTTCTCTAGGGTTCTTTGGATGGTTAAGCTTTCTACAAGGTGTTCTGCTTGAAGGAAAATCCACTGTAGTAGGGTCCTACAAAGAACCTTTAAAGAGCCCCCAGAAGGACAAACCAATGTAGAATTTACTCTTTTTTAGTGTGTATTTTCATACAACCTGTAACTGAGCAGCATTCAGACATGACGGAGTAAGTGTAAATGTGTAAACTAGTCATCATGTTAATTTCCTTATACTTTATATTTATTGTACACAGATAAGATGACAAATATGATGGCAGAAATATGCTGTTTGAAATAAAGTATTATTTTGTCAATATTTTAGTAGAACTTTTTTGTGTATATAATCAAATTAATCAAATTCTACATTTGCATTTACAAGTATCAGTAATATTGTATTATCATTAATATTTAAATTTTGAAAATATAATTTACAAATTGCATGTTTTTTAAATATAGGTTACTTATATATTATTTTATTTATATATTCGTCATTATGATGATGATGATGATTATTATTATTATTATTATTATTATTATTATTATTATTATTATTATTATTATTATTATACCAGGATGATAAATGATTAAATGGATGTAAATTTCCACAGGTACACTGATGTATTCTTATCACATGGACTTTTTAAGGTTCTAATGTTGCTTTTTTTTTTTTTTTTTTTTTCATTTTTAAGGCTGATTAATTCTTGATATTGATATCAAATGACTTTGACAATGTTTCCTATCCTTAAATCATCATTCACTATTAAGTAAACTGTCATCAGTAAAATCAGTGATAAAAAAAATAGTTACCTTTTCTGTCTTTTGGTGAATGCAGTGTCTTCCCCTCTGAAAGTTACTTATATTTTTCTGCTCCCTTCACTCTGAAGGCGTTGGGTTTTTGCTGTGTGCTGCTGCAGTTGCATGAAAAAGGGTGGTTCTGTTCTGTCAGTTTATGCATAACGGAACAGTGTGATCACAGTCTCTCTGGGTGTGGTCTTATATGAAGAGCTGAGAACACTTAAAATAACTGTGTATATTAAGGCAGATAGGAAGGAACAACGTTTATAGGAACGTCCCCATATTTCAGTTTCAATAGGCTGATTTCGATTTTCACTCACCGTAATGCATTGTGCATCCATTTAAATTAGGCAAGCATAGAGGGGACAGCTATTGAAGTTGTATAGACTCTTTGGAAAAAGTCTGCTTTCTTTACATTTTATAAAAGATCCAGCACTTCCTTCTGTGTACCAAGCTTGCTTTACACTACCTGCATTTCCTTAATGGGTTATAATCTGTCAGTGTCACTAAATAGACTTGGTGCACATGTTTACAACTAGAGGGCATTGTAGGATGCCCTTCTGAGAATGAGTGTCATGTGAAGATGCCCAAACTTGAATGAAGACCTTGCTAAAATGGCAGTTCAGCATTTTAACCCAGTTTAATTTGGCCTATCTGTAACCTGTCCAATTCTGAATTTCACAGAGAAAACGGATTCCCTTAAAAGGGAACTCATCCTCTTCTCGGTGATTGTGCATAGTTTATTCATTCAATTTTCCGTAATTGTTTTATGTCAGTCATGGTCACAGTGGATCCAGGGAAGATCGGGTTACGAGGTAGAGACACACACCCCTTATAGGCTGCCAGTCCATCGCAGAGATTCTCTGGACACTTCTTTATATCTGTAATGTCAAAGAGCACTCATCTAAAGTTCAGTACTCATCTAAAGTTCAGTACTGATCTAAAGTTCAGTACTAATCTGAAGCTTAAAGCTAATCTAAAGCTCAATACCTTAAATTTTATTTATTTATCTGTTTGCTTGTTTGTTTGTTTTTACTTTTTTTTTTATCTAACTAGATCAAGAGTGGAAAAGTTCTGGGTGGAAAGTCCAGAAAACTTAAACCCATTACTCTTAAATTAAGTTTAAATGTAGATCTTTGACATTTTGTACCTTAAATTAAATTTACTCTTAGAAGTTTAGTTAAAAAAAGTTTTAAAAATGCTTAGGTTATTTAGCTTTAGATTAGAACTGAACTTTAGATGAACTTTATGACATTATAACCGCATGATAACTGAATAGTTCTATCATGAATCACTGGGAGTCTTTTTTTTTTTTTTTTTTTTTTAATATGTAAAACCAAGCTGCAAGAATGCTGAGAAGCCCTGTTCTGAACAGACCAGATATTAGTGTCTCACTGAAACAGACTGCTGGTGAATGTATTATCCACTAGACGGCAGTGTAGGATAATAAGACACCTCGAAATTTCTGGTAAAGTTCAATATGAAGTGTACACACACTGGACCCCTGTTGAATGGTACATTCCGGGTTTGAGGCTCTGTGTAAACACGAAGGACGCTCCACTTTCGCTTTCTCCGTTTACGAATGTAAACTTGAGGTGGATAAAGAAACAAATAACGCTGTTTAAAGCGGATTGAAAGTAAACCTGGTCGATGTGAAAGCCTTGTGAGCAGTAGTGCTAATTTAGGTTATGGCGTTTCAACTATCCAAACTCGCGGCTCGTGTTTCAGTGTCCGTGTTGACTCGTGTTTTGGAAAAGCAGAAGGTCTCGCGCGGTGTGGACTTCAGTCTGTTTCACACTGTTGTCAATTCCCCGCCGTGCGCGAGCCGAGCTATAAATATATCCGCGCGCTCGGAGAGGTTTTCCAGCTCCTCTGCGAGCTCGAAGTGGCGCGCGTGGAGCCGCGATCGCGTGTCCAGAGGCGCGTTCAGTCGGAGGCGCTCGCTCGCGGTGCTGCTCGGAACTGTCGGTGTCTCCGCCGCCGTGCTGAGCTCGAGCGCAGTTTGCGCCATGGCCGCGCGCTCACCTCTCAACTTAGACTCGGACAAAAGTGACTGGAAAGAGGTGAAAAGTGAGTTCCTCTGCTGTGCTTCGGTCAGCTGACGAGAGCTCAGGCACACCCCTTTATTAATGATGAGAAAAACATAATCGAAAAATAATAGTAATAATAATAATAATACATTTTATTTGTATAGCACCTTTCATAAATCAAATGCAGCTCAAAGTGCTTCACATGTCAAAACATAAGAATATGAAAAGAGGAAAAAGCAAGAAACAAACCAGGAATAATAAAAATCAACAAAGTGAAAGTGTAAAATTAGTATACAACGACAATAATAATAATAGAATACAAAATTGTAAATAATAACTAATAGAAAAAATATATTAATCAAAAGCTAACTTAAAAATATATGTCTTCAAGTGCATTTTAAAAAGTGAACATTTGGCAAATTGTCGAACTACAATAGGTTAAAGGTTCCAGATTTTTGGGGCATAATGGCGAAAAACTGCTTCACCTGACCTCTTTACGTTACAATATGTCAGAAACTGAGCATTGGAAGACCTCAGACTATGAACTGGAACATATTTTGATAAACAGTCATACATATAATCGAAGTGTCATATTCGGGGGTGACAAACTTATTTAGTGTCACGCTACTTTTTCAACCCATAACCCGTATTGATTGGACAGTCCTGGGGCATAAACCGTATTACTTTTGCAAAATACAGTGTTATAATGTTTTCGGTGAAAAACAGAAATTTAGCATAATCAGTTAGACCCAAGTTTACAATCCAGCTTGGGCTGACCAGCTACCAGTTTCCACAGCACAGTCCAAACTGGTCAAACTGGTAGACCATCTTTGCCAGCTAGTAAGCACTGGTAGAAAGTAAACAGTCTCTGAATTATCGCTATTAATGCTACATCATAGACAAGTTATTCATTCATGCATCTCCATTAACCGTTTTGTTGCAGTTCAGGTTGCAGCGGATCTGGAGGCTATCCCAGGAACACTGGGAATGAGGCTAGAATCCACCCTGGATGGGACACCAGTCCATTGCAGGGAACCATAAACACACATACTCGCACGCTCATTCACACCTAGAAGCAATGTTTTTGGGAGTCAACCGAAAAACCCAGAGGAAAGCCACACAGATACAGCAATACCATGCAACACTCCACATAGAGAGTAAGCTAAGCTCAGGACTGAACTGGGGTGCTGGAACTGTGAGGCAGTAGAGCTACTCGCTGCACTGATATAGCAAACATTTATTGATCAGTTTAGTCAGTTATAAGGAAACTAGAAAATAGCCTACCAAATGGCAAAGTTGTTCAACTCGGACTATGTTGTGGCAGCTGGTAGCTGGTCAGCCCAAGCTGGATTTTTTTTGTATACGGTAACTTATAGTTTAATAAATTAACAATAGGAAACAAGCAAATAAAACAAAAGCATAGATATTTCACCGTGATTTATCCTTCATTCGGTTACCTTTAAACCATCAATATTTTAACAGCCAATTTTGTGTTTACAATGAGCCATTATTCTTTCTGTCTATGTGACCGAACAGTCTCATTAAAATCTCAATAAAGCTTTAAATGGTTTTTAATGGATTAAATGAATGTGGGATTAGATGGATTGATTAACCTTTTGACTCATTATGACTTACTAAACTTAATAGCACTGATTCAGAAAAAAAAATCATCAGTCAAACATGGCCACGTATCCAGTTCTGACCTTATAGTTTGCATTATGTGACCCAGTAGCCTTAGTTTATGTACAATTTGTATGTATGTTTGTGTGTCGTGGTGTGTGTTTGTCATTTACTGTCTCGTATCATTATATTGTGTGTTATGTTAGAGGAGCTTCTGTCCATGAGCCTGAAGGAGAGGAGAGAGATGTACAGGACAGACTACATCTCCTTGGACCAGGTTCCTGTCTGGAAGCACTCGGGTAACTAAATACTTATATTTAGCTCATGGCGATACTGTTTAGTGGCTCTCCACCTGACTCGCACACTTTATTTATACACACTATATTTATACACACTCTGTAAATATGGTCCTTGTACACAACATCTCATGCCTTGAAAAAGCAGTTCTGTAATTTGTAAAGCAATGTATAATTTATATAATATATAATTATATAATATATAATTTCTAAAGCAATATACACACACACATATATATGGGTGTATATGTATATAATAACATACGCACATACACACACACAGCTAAAAAAGCTTATCCGCTGAGATGAGACATAGTCTGCTATTGTATTTGCTATATTATAATAGCAGTGTTCTTATTTGCTTCTTTCTCCCCATGCCCCAAACAATAAACATTTAACATTAAGACTTTAACTGTAGATAATGTGCAATAAGCTATGAAAAATTTCTTAAAACCAAACTGATCTAGCCCACTAGCTATATTCCCAGGGTGAGGCAAAGACAATTGTGCCTCGATGAAGTTGATCTTGGCCACAGCTGGAGAAGGCAACACTCGATTGCAGGGCTCAGAACTGTAGCATACTTCAGTTTGCTTCTTGAGCCACCCACAGCCCATACAGAATGCAAGTATTATGAAGGAAAGCACCTGCCCAGTCTATAGACAGGTGATAAAGTGCTCCCTGGGGTCTATCTGTGAATGTGACAGATACTATAGTGTGTATACTGTGAGAGATAGATAGATGGCTCTGATTCCATTAAGGTCTCCCGCCATATGTCCATAACCGCAGTAACTCAGTAAAACAGTACACAGTGCGCTGTTTTGAAAGGCAGTTATTTTGTAGCCTGAAATTTGCAGTTTTGAAAATGTCGCCTGTGTCCTGTGTGTTAGAATGCATTGCTGTTTGCTTAGCCTTTTCTGAATATTTCCATTTTATCACACTGAACCTTTTTTCCCTTTTTGGTGACTAGGTACCGCGTCTGCTAAGCCTCTTTACAAGGCCAACGATGAACTGAATCAGAAGATCTCTCTCTTCCGAGGTGACATCACCAAACTGGAGATAGATGCACTTGCCAATGCAGGTGAGGATTATGCACTGAAATAAAGTCATGGTGTGCCTCATATTATATGCTTATACCTGCTATGACTGGAGCATCAGCTCAGAGGTTTTTTGTCTATGTCAGTTGGACAGAAAATTAGTAGTATAAGTCCAGCAGTTATGTATATTATGATCACACAGTACAGAGGTGACAATAAAAGCAATAAAAATGGCTTTAGTCGCCACAACAAAAAGGCAAAATATATGTATTATAATTCGTAATTGTATTTTGCTTTTATATACTGAAAGAATAATTAAAAAAAAACATGCAAATGATTTGGAAGTACCATAAAGTTAAAAGGTGTATAAAGTATAAGCTGTGGTTTAAACATAGTTTTACCACAGCTGTGGTGATTAATTTTCTGTAACAACAGCTCTGACATTAGTGCTGGCTGTTAAAAGAAAAAACAGCTAATTCACAGGAATCTAATATGGCAGATGCCGTACAAACCATAAGACTAATAATAAACTAAAGTGTTGTTATTAAACAAAGAAAATAACATATAATTAATATGGCAAAGATGTCTGTAAGGAGAGGTTTATTTAACGTTTATGGAAGGAGTCTCCAGTGTCAGCGCGTTTTAATGGTGCTGTTTTAAGTTTTCAACCACAGTAAATTCTTCATTACACAGGAGTTTGAAAAGCTGCATTTTCTGTCGCATTAATTTATACAGAGAAATAAAAGAAAAACTGGTGACAACTGCTTATAGATGTTAAAATGAAAAGATATAGCAGGAACTAACCTATCTTGCTGATGATCCACAATATTAAATCTAAATAAATTAAAAATTGTAATCTTTGGCAAATTGCTATGGTATAAGAGGGGGGAAAAACACCTTTGGACATGCTGCTAAACACCTCTGGACATGCTGTTAAGCACCTCTGGACATGCTGCTAAAATAATCAACTAACAAATGGCAAACATTATGTATTCATGTTGCAACTTTTGGCAAATTAATTTGACAGTTAATTGATGATCATTAGTTGGCTATTAAAAGCTAACTGACTAGCCTGAAATCAATGAAGCTACTGTTTTGTGTCAACAAGGCTTTACTGAATGAAAGAAATCCATAAGCTACATTAGCATAATAAGGTCACCAGTAGTCATCCTCGAAAATATATCAGAGAATCATAATCCTATGTATTTTTGCTTTTTTTTTATCATTTCAGCTTTAGTTTGATGGTATTTACTGTATTGGGAGAACCATACAGAAATCACAGTTCTTGGTATACATAGTCCTTCATTTTAGGGGTCTGTAATTATACATTTGGCCTTTCAGTTATTTCTTACCTAGCCTTGTGCACAAACAAAAGGTGATGCTGCTTTTGTGTCAAATGTGAAACTGAAACATAATTTAGCAACATTAGCTGATTATATTATATATTATGATCAATTAAAATTTTAAAAATATAATCAAACAAGCCCCTTACATGAGCTCTCTTACTGAAGTTTAGTCTATTCTGATCTATTCTGGCAAAATATCCAATTTACCATGAGGTACCCTCTTTATTTTATGGTTATTACAATTAATTCCAGTTAATATAGATGACAGAGCATCAAAATCAAAACCTTCTGCACTTTAATTATTTCTCAGATCCAGTAACAAGCCATGGTCCAATTATTTTTACACTGTGTACCAGCACTATGTAATAACCTGTAATATAATGTAATTACTACTGGATATTTAAGCTCAGCATGTGGGCATTATCCTTCTTGTCAGTCAAAATTGACCAAATCTAATGGGAGTATAATGTCATGGCATATGTGGATATTGAATATTTTAAGGCTGATACATACATGCTAGAATCTATATAGGTTTGTCACATTTCCAGCAAAAGTAATATGATGTTAACGGTATGAATTGAACCCATGTGTTTTAAGGCAAGACAAATCTGAATTTGTGAGGGAGCTTGTTGAATTCTGACTGTAAATTCTCTGATATCTGTGAGACCACATTTCACTTTTGCAATCCCACAGAACATGAAGAAAAAATCACTGAGAAATTTAGGTCTGCCTTAGTCAGGCTTTGTAAAATGCACATTCTGATGTAACATTAAAAAATCTCAGCAAATAACATGAAGAAGGTTGACTCTCTTTATTCAAATGCTGGCATTGCTTGTAGCCTCAGTATTGTAAAGAACAAATAGGAGGTAGAACTTAGTAACACTGAGGTCACATGCTGTATTTCTGTCTTTCGCTTAGTTTTCTGTGTGAAAATGAAAATGCTTTTCCTCCAGAGACTGTCCGAGTGCTAGAACGTGCCTGTGGTACACTGACATCAATGATATGTTATTTAAATCTTTGCAAGTCATGAGCCCCTGAGTATAATTTGAATACAAGTTTTAGTGTAATCAGCCTGCTCAACACAAAATGTTAAGGGTTTTTTTTTTATTCGTGTCCTTGTAAAGTCAGGACAGAAGTGCTAAAAGAAAGAAAAGGCAGCAATCAATGGCCTTAGGCCACTCAATGGTAAGATTTTATCACCACTAGATGGAGGCAAAGCTTATATCCATGTTGGTTCTTTTGCTAGCAGGGACACTTGGGGTTTGGCTGGTAAACACTCAGTCTGGCAAATCCCTGAAGAGAAATAATTCCATATGCTGCAATTCTAGAGGGAATTTGCTGTTGATTACATCACTTTATAGAGAATGATCGCATCAGTCTCACAGATGTTGTGCCGCCAGGATCAGTGTCAGCATTTCATGGTTATTTGGCAGTGCTGACATTAATGTGGTATCACAGCACTGTAAAATTGCACAGGGTTTATTATTTTGTCCATCATCTCTTCCAAAACGGCTATAGAGCAAGACAATGATGTGTTAATGTTCAAGCAGTCATGCTTTGAGAAGGCAAAGCATTATTCCAACAGATTCAGAGAAACCAGTTAGGGCTTAATAACCTATTTGAGGTTTAGAGAGAAGTTTGATGAAAGAGATTTATCGAAAGAAACTAAAGGAGCATAAGAGATAAGGAGAGAAAAGAAGAGAGGGGAAAAAGTTATTGAGAGGAGGTGGGAGAGAAGGGATAGGGATAGGAGTTAGTGTGACAGGACACTGATTCATCCCTCTCAGCAGCATTGATCGACTGCCCGCTGGGCCTCGGTGTAAAAGTGTGAGGATTAACAGACTGTCTAGAGGTAATTAATTTGGTTGCTGGAATGGACTTCTCAAGACTGCTAAGTGTGCACTGATTCAGTGGGCTCACATACACACACTCAGTTTAAACTCTGAATGTGTGTATTATTGGATATCACAGATGCTGGCCTCCAGTTTAACATACAGAATGTTGAGCATAACCACAAACTGCTCATTTATTCTGCTCCACTGTCCATGTTTATGTATGAACAATGGCATTTCTTGTCTAGTAGTCACACATGATGCACCACTGAAATTGTAGTTTTATGTGAGTCAGATTTGTAGATTGCAAACTGAAAACAGAAAATTATTTATATGCAAAAAATATTATATAATTCCACTCTTACTTCTTGTTGTCTAATAAAAGTGTTTACATGGGGAAGAAACATTTTAAACGAGACATAAAAGAATCCAGAATTATATTTCTCCCATCAAATAATTTTTTTAAAGAAATCTAAAAGGTCACAATAAAAGAATATTCGTTTATCATCAGTTACTGCTTTATCTTGGTCAGGGTCACAATGGAGTCTGTCAGAGGAGCGCTGGGTGTGAGGCAGGAATACACCCTTGATGGGCTGTCAGTCCATCACAGGGCACCATGCACACCTATACACATTCACATACTCATTCACACCTAGGGGCAATTTAGAGTGGCCAATCGACCTACCAGCATGGTTTTGGGAAGTGTGAGGAAACCAGAGCAAACACACGCAGACACAGGGAGAACACATGAAACTCCACATAGACAGTAACCGATCGAACCAGGGACCTTGGTGCTGTGAGATGGCAGCGCTACCTGCTGTGCCACCGTACTGACCACAATAAAATTATTGCCATGCAAATTTGTTTTCTATGACTGTAGATGTTGAGTGTAAACTGTTCAGCTTATTAAAATACTAAGTAATCATTACCCAAACTCCGCCCTCCTTTTAAATATGTCCACGTCCCCTTAATGCTTCTGATGATGTACAGGCTACAATCAATCATCTAACCTCCTGACTAACTGTGGACTATTAGTATAATGGTATGTTTCAGCAATGGCAGCTATTTGTATTTAATGCTAATAGACACTACCTGTAAATAAATAAATAGTTTTTATCCTTAAAAATGAATTTATACTCTCACTGTAACTTGTTTTTTATTTAAACATTTGCTGTGAATTGTAATATGGTCTGTTATTTTTAACAAAAATTTTGCTATTTAGAACTTTATTTCTCCTTTATGATGTACATGTCTCCTATAAGCTCATTTTATGAGACAACAGAAGTAAGAGTGGATTGACCTTGCATAATATTTATACATGGATGCAAAAAAATACATCTGGGTTTTGAACCAAGTACACTCAAATGAGATTTGATAATGTCCACACATTCAGGTAAGTATTTGTAAAATGTAGAGTAAAGTTACAATTTCTGATTATGCATTTGTAATTCATAAAATTCTGATCTCTTTGTTATATGTTGTTACTTTTGACAGGAAAACAAGTCCATAACACACACACACTCTCACAGCTCTCTGCAGTAATACACATTACCTTCACGCCAAAATCCGTTAAAGTTTTAAAGGCACAGAAAGAGTATTAAGTATCTATGAAGCTCGTAACCCCCCGAGGACACTCTCGAGTGCTCAATTATGACAGAAATGTTAATTGTGATGAGGCTGTTTTGAGTGATAATGTGCTTGCAATTATTAAATTATGCTTAAAAGTAATCAGCGTGTTTCATTAATTCACAGCTTACTCTTCATCAACACCTAGGATTTGCACGGATTCATGAACACCTGTGATTCACTAAAACACTCACACGCCACAACAAACTCCACAGCAACACTTCTAAAACTGGTTGATGGTCATGTACTGGACATGCTGTCAAATGGAATAAACTAATTACTTTCCAGTATCTCAGTAACTGAGACTGCTCAGGAACTTAAGCAAGAAATTCAATCTACTGTGATGTGTTGCCTTTTTGTCCAGATGTTTTCATGTTAGCTGTGTTTATAGAGCAGGTCAAAGCGTCCTACTGCAGTGTGTGAAGCTTGTAGATGTCTTTCTGATGCACAGCATTGACCTGTGTACAGTATTAACCTGAGAATAGTCTAAATTTGAATAGTCTGAATAGTCTGAATCTAAATAGTCTGAATGCTGTATTTTGTATGTGTTTCTAGTTCTGTTGGTGACATTATGAGCTGGATTTTTTTTGGTGTGGGAGACTCCTTAACCTTAGGGCAGCACTAAAAATCCTGATTAACTGTAACTCTGTAGTGAAGCAAACTCAGTTTAAACATGTCATTTTACAAATAAGGGACCCCTCATGGGTACATGGTTATAACAGAATCGATAACTGATTTGCAACTACTAAATGAATTGATGTATCAGTGTGTGTTGTGCTTACATCAGTGTGCTTACTTAAAATCTGCATTTTTACACAGGTAGTTTAGAAAGATGATAAAAGTATTTGACCTTGTTAAAAAGATCAGTGTCTTATAATACCTTAAAAAGCATTTGATTTAGAACTTTAAATCCACATTCAAATTAGACATGATTACGATAATGTCCTGATAAAGG